>NC_140209.1:67881157-67926157 GCF_951802725.1 Rutilus rutilus
ATCCAAAGAGGGATATCTTCCATTCTGAATGTCACAGAGGCGTGGAAGTTGGTTTATATGATTCGCACTGACAAGCAGCCTTTGGAGTTTCATCATTGGCAGCTGCCAAGCCACTCCCTAGCAACCAAATAGAGTACCCTAGCAACCGTTTTGCAAGACCTATATCTCTGCATCAGAACATCGTATAGAGATGGTGGTTGGCTCTTTTGACTCATGCTAGCAAACAGGACTTCCAACATGCTACACATGCTAGCTACATGAATACACCGAATAGCTACATACTAACTGCAATTAGCTTAGGGTAAACATGATAAAAAGACTGTTCTAGCATAATGCTAGCAACATGCTAATTATGTTAGCATCTTGTTAAAACATCCAAGAAAATTGCTAATAATGCTATCATCTTGCTAATAACATGCAAGCAACATGCTAATCATGCTAACATCATGCTAGTAACATGCTAATCATGCTGGCATCATGCTAACATCTTTTGCTAAAAACATATTAGCAACATGCTAAGCATGCTAGCATCATGTTAATCGTATTAGCAATATGTTAATCATGCTAACATGATTCTAGCAACATGCTAATCATAGTAAATCATGCTAGATTGTGATAAATTCTGGTAAATAATGTTAGAAACATGGTAAATCACGGTAAATCATGCTATAAGGTGATCATTCGTTGTAAATCATGTTAGAAACATGGTAAATCATACTAGAATGTGGTATATCATGGTATCACAACATTGTTAATTGTGTTAGCATGTGTCCAGGGCCGAGTTTTGCCACTGCAAGCACCACTCACATTTTCTTCAGGAAATGTACATTTGAGTTTATAGTTATTATTACAGTAAATACATGTAACGTGTAACAATAAAGTGTAACCAAAAAACCTGTAAAAAAAAATACATTTATCAAGTTTTTAGAAATGTACACAGTATTTGTGTTTGTTTCATATGATTTAAAAAACTTTTATACTATTTTCTACAAGTTTAAAAACATTCATGTGGTTTATGTAAAAAAGTAATAACATATTGTCCTTAAACACCCATATATGTGAGACTACATCTGAATTATGTTAAACAAAATTGCAATTACAATTATCATTTTAAATTAGAATAATAAATAAATAAATGCTCATTATGTTTATTTTTTCCAGGTCAGTTTATGTTAAATTCGATCTGGAGAAACTCAACAAGCTGAACATGACAGAATCATCTGAGCAGAAAAGAGAAACTAAGAGCATCAACATTGTGCCGTCAGTCATTATTACATCAGGACTGAAACCACATGAACTACTGGAATCTCATCAAATGAATGGTTGTTGTTCTCTTACGAGAGGTTCTCTCGTATTGCGTAAGCTAGCTTACGCTGCGGGAAAGTCTCCTTTCACGAGATACTGAAGCCAAAAATTATCCTAATTTTTTAAACTTTGTCAACGCAGTGCGGCAGCCTGCAGACCTAGGGCAAGCGAATCGCGTGCCCATTGGCTGCTCTGCGGCAACTGCAGCAGCCTATGGCTGAGCCTTGCGCGTGACGTCACGTCCAATGAGCGCGCTTGGCGCGCTTAGTGCGTCACAGCCCGTCATTAGGGGTGTGGCTTAGAGTATATAAGCAAGGAACAGAGGCTGCTTCGCTGATTTCTGTCTCTTCAGCGAAGCTCTTCGCATCGCTGATCTCCGAGGAAGCCGCCGTTGAATCCAGCGACCAGCACGCCGAGGATCTCAGCCTGAGGACGCCGGCCGCTCGCCGCCTTCAGCCTTCCCTGCCTGCTGCGCCATCCGGCACTTATATCCTTTTTCTGCTCTGTTTTGTGTGTGTGTGTGTCCGCCGCGACACACTTGCATCTAAAAGAGCGCAAGGCGTTGTTTCAAATGCCTCGCACATCCTGTGGCTCGTGCAGAGCCTCGCTCAGCGACGGAGACCGCCACGTGCTGTGCGCTCTCTGCCTGGGTTTTGACCACGCTGTTCGCGCTCTCTCCGAGGGCGGCTGCGAACAGTGTGAAGATTTACCGATGTCGACCCTACGGGCTCGACTCGCTAAATTCGAAGAAACTCCATCTTCTCCGGCCGCTTCTTCCGGGCCACGAAAGAAAAAACGTCGCTCTCAAAGGCCGCCGGAACTGGACGCTACAGCTGAGCGCTCGCCGGAACCTCTCCCGCGAGCCTCGCTCTCTCCTTCCCCCCCACCCTTCTCCGACGCGCAGCGGCCGGCCACTGCCCGCACTGCCGTCGCCCTGGGGGATGATGCAGATGATGCCGCTGACAGCTGCTCTCTGCTCGCGTCTGACAGCGAGGAGTGGTCGGGCTCTCACCGCTCCGCCCCCTCTACTCTGGAGTCTTCTCGAACCCGCGCTAGTGTTGACGCAGAGCTTCTCCGCCTCCTCACTTTAGCGGTCGAGAGAATGGGACTGGATTGGTCCCCACCTAAGGAGCCGGAGCCCAATCGCCTTGACGGGTTTTTTCTGCCTAGCCGCCGCCCTGCGCCTGCCTCTAGGTCAGCACCCTTCCTGCCTGAGCTCCACGCCGAGCTCTCTAAGTCCTGGAACGCTCCGTTCTCCACCAGACTCCGCTCGCCAGTCTCCTCGGCTCTCTCCCAGGTGGACGGAGCCGCCGAGAACGGCTATAACGGCATCCCCGCCGTTGAGGATGCTGTGGCAACGCACCTTTGCCCGCCGTCTGCTAGATGGCGCTCAAAGTCTGCCCTGCCGTCTAAAGCCTGCAGGACCACCTCAGCTCTCGCCGGCCGCGCTTTCGCCGCCTCCGGCCAGGCTGCTTCCGCCCTGCACTCAATGGCTATTCTTCAGATCCTTCAAGCCGACCTCCTCCGTGAACTGGACGAGAAGGGCTCGGATCAGTCTGCCTTAACCGATCTCCGCAGCGCTACGGATCTCGCGCTGCGCGCTACCAAGACCGCTGCTCAAGCCATCGGCAGATCCATGGCCGCGCTCACCGTCATCGACAGACATCTATGGTTGACGCTCGCGGACATGAGTGAGTCAGAGCGCGCTGTGTTCCTGAACGCACCACTCTCGCCCACCGGCCTCTTTGGCCCTGCGGTCAGCGGAATTGTGGATCGGTTCTCTGAGGTACAGAAGGCGTCGCAGGCGATGGACCTCTTCCTGCCCCGCCGTTCGAGCTCAGCCACAGGCCGCCCTCAAACTCAGCCTCCTGTGCGCAGCTCTAACCAGCGCTCTTCCAGGCCCCCCAACGCTTCGCAGCGGCGCCAGGGCAATCGCCCCAGGTCGCGCTCGACCAGCCGTCACAGACCGCCGCCCCCACGGGGCCCGCGGTCCAAGATCGCGTTGAAGCCCGAGCCCGCGAAGTCCTCCTAGCATCCGCAAGGAGGAAAAGATGGTTGAGTCCCGCTACGGCCGGACCGCCATCAAAACGCACAGCTCTGTCAGTCCCCTATGTTCAGGCTACTGCAGCAGCACACACCGCAGCCAACGAGCCAGTAATTACACTCGCTCGCCTGCACACAAACGCCGTTTTCACGGCGACCCAGATAAATCTCAAAAAGAGTATAAGTGCTTTAAGTGTAGAAAATGTGCCCACACCCATGTGCTCACTGCTTCACACAAGTGCAATCCCCATGGTAACGCGCCCAGAGCGCTCTCTCATAAAGCGGCCTCACACCGCTCGAGCACTAAATGTAGTAAAAGTGCCCACACTTCCGTGCTCACAACTACTCGCTGCTCGCTCTGTCACTCAGTTACCTCAAATTGCTACGGCTCAAGCCGCAGGGGTTTTAAGTGTAGAAAAAGTGCCCACTCCCGTGTGCTCACTGCCTCACACAGACCAGGTTCCCATGGCAACGCGTCCAGAGCGCTATCTCTTAAAGCGGAAACTTTCCGCTCGAGCATCAAGTGTAGGAAATGTGCCCACAGCCCTGTGCTCACACCTGCCCACTGCCCGCTCTGCCAGACAGGTTGCAAACCTCATAAAGCCCCCAAACACTGGCCGTGTCATAAGTGCATATCCCGCGCCAGCTCACGAGCACGCGCGCCCACTTTCAGACACCATAATCCCCACGCCGCCCCCGCGCCTGGGTTGTTTGACAGCAGTTCACGCTCCATCGTCCGAGATCGAGCTACTAAATTCTGCACAGTCGGCCAGCCCTGTTCTTCTGCCCTCGTGTCCGAGCATCGGCGGCGCGCGCGCCGCCCCGTCTTCTCTGATACAGGTTCCCCATCCCGCGCAACGCGGCGATCTGAACCCAGAGACCATTCGACCCCTAGCTATGCATGCAAAAGCATGGGAGGCTATTCAGGGCGCGTCAGAATGGGTGCTCAACACCATAAGACACGGTTATTCGCTCCAATTTGCTCGTCGCCCTCCGCGCTTTCTAGCGCAGACGGAAACGAAAGTGAGTTTGGAAACAGCACATCTGCTTCAAGCAGAGATAACAAAGCTGCTGCGAAAAGGGGCCATAGAACAGGTGCATCCTTCTCTGAGCGAGTCAGGCTTTTACAGCCGTTACTTCCTCGTTCCCAAGAAGGACGGAGCATTAAGACCTATTTTAGATCTGAGACATCTGAACAAAGCCCTCATGAGACGGCCGTTCAGGATGATTACAACCAGACAGATCCTCGCGCAAATTCGCCCAGGAGACTGGTTTATCTCTCTCGATCTGAAGGACGCTTATTTCCAGATCCAGATAACTCCCCGTCACAGGCCATTTTTGAGATTCGCCTTCGACGGTCGAGCTTATCAATACACAGTCCTGCCGTTCGGCCTGTCTTTAGCACCCCGTACATTTACGAAATGCATGGACACGGCTCTCGCTCCCCTGAGGAGTCAGGGAATGCGAATTCTGAACTACTTGGACGATTGGCTCGTTCTAGCGCAGTCAGAGACAGAACTTGTGTCTCACAGAACAGCGCTACTCGACCACCTGGAGGTTTTGGGTCTAGCGGTCAACTGGACAAAGAGCTCGCTCTCGCCCCGGCAGTCGATTTCCTTTCTCGGAATAGAACTGGACTCGGTGGCGATGACGGCCAGATTGACGGAGCAGCGCGCGCGCCGCATCCAGCGCCTCGCTGCATCCTTCAAAGAAGGCAACCGGGTTCCCCTGAAGGCATTTCAGCGCATTCTGGGGCATATGGCCTCAGCTGCAGCAGTGCTTCAGTTGGGTTTACTGCGCATGCGCCCGCTTCAACGCTGGCTGAGAACGCGCGTATCCCATCGAGCCTGGGCGACCGGCGGCTCGCTAATCAGAGTGACTCAGGTCTGTGTCTCAGCCCTGCAGCCCTGGCTAGCAGCCGAATGGTATCACACGGGAGTGAATATGGGAGTGGTTTCACACCGGAAAGTTGTCTCTACAGACGCGTCCAACCTAGGTTGGGGAGCGCTCTTCGAAGGCAGACCGGTCTTTGGCCACTGGTCAGACCAGGAGAATCTCCTACACATAAACTGTCTAGAGATGCTCGCGGTCGAGAAAGCGCTCATGCACTTCCTCCCTTTCCTCCTTGGTCACCATGTTCTAGTCCGCACGGACAACACTTCAGTAGTGGCCTATGTGAACCGCCAGGGCGGTGTAAGATCAAAGCAACTCTGCGCCCTGACGGAACGCCTCCTCGTATGGGCTTAGCACTCTCTGCGCTCTCTGAGAGCATCGCATGTGCCTGGCCATCTGAACGAGGGCCCCGACAGACTGTCCAGGGACAACGTTCCCCCTGGGGAGTGGTCTCTACACCCTCAAACAGTCCAGTCGCTGTGGCGCCGCTTTGGCAGAGCGAAAGTCGACCTCTTTGCGTCAAAAGACAACGCACACTGCCCAGCGTTCTTTTCAAAGAGCGAGGACGCGCTGGCCCAGTCTTGGCCCAGCGGCCCGCTATATGCGTTTCCGCCAGTCTCTCTGCTGCCTCAGGTCATCGAGAGAGTCAGGAAAGCGCGCCACACAGTGCTCCTCATAGCCCCGTTCTGGGAGAACCAAGCTTGGTTCCCGGAACTCATACAATTGGCAGACTCAGCCCCCTGGCCGATTCCGGTGCGGAGAGACCTTCTCTCTCAAGCCCGCGGCTCGATTTGGCATCCCCACCCAGAGCACTGGTCTCTGCATGCGTGGAGCCTCAACAACTACATGCTGATCTACCAGAAGGGGTGATGAACACGATCATACAATCTAGAGCCCCCTCCACGAGGCGGCTCTACACGTCTAAATGGTCTGTGTTTAACAAATGGTGCACTACCAAAGGGCTCAATCCACAGACATGTGGGGTCTCGCAAGTATTGTGTTTCCTTCAAGAGCTACTGGACGCGGGCAGGTCCCCCTCCACGCTCAAAGTCTATGTCGCGGCCATTTCAGCGCTCTCTGTTTCAGAGCCGGGCCGCGCATTAGGAAGGAACGAGTTGGTCATCCGCTTCCTTAGAGGAGCGAGGAGGATGAACCCCCCGCGACCCCCTTCGGTTCCTATGTGGGATCTTTCACTGGTCTTAGACGCACTGAAAGCACATCCCTTTGAACCTTTAGAAACTGTGGATATGAAATACCTCACGCTCAAAACCGTTTTTCTGATAGCACTGTCTTCAGTAAAACGTGTGGGAGACCTTCACGCGTTATCCACTAACGCTGCGTGCCTCGAGTTCGGACCTAATGACTCTAAAGTTATTCTCAGACCGAGGCATGGGTATGTCCCAAAAATTTTGGGCACTCCCTTCAGAGCGCAGGTCATTTCCCTTTCAGCCCTGCCGATTACTGGCTGCGAGACAGATAGTCACCTCCTCTGCCCAGTTAGGGCGCTGAGAAGCTATATTTCGCGCTCCGCCGCCTTCAGGCGTTCAGAGCAGCTTTTTGTTTCGTTTGGTGGGCGCACCAAGGGTCTCGCCGCCTCGATACACACTCTGTCCAGATGGATAGTCGATGCTATCGCAGCTGCTTACGCATCTAAAAACCTGCAGTGCCCCTTGGGCATTCGGGCACACTCCACCAGAGGCATGGCCTCATCGTGGGCGTGGTCCAGTGGGATTCCCATTCATGACATTTGTGCAGCGGCGGGCTGGGCCTCCCCCTCCACATTTGTTAGGTTTTACAACCTGGAAGTTCCCGCTTTGCAGGCCAAAGTGCTATCAGTCTAAGTCTCGCGTAAGCCAGCCCACTGTCTGTGCGCGGGCTACGCTGCTGATTTAGCTCTACTGGTTGAGCTACACTATATGGAAGTGTTAGTTGGACCGGCTGTGCCGCTCCCTGCCCCATATTATGTGCTTGTGTACTGTGGTATCTGGCCGCCCAGCTCCGTTTCGCGTTCCCTGGGCTTCCCACGGGATTCATTCAGGATGCTGGGCGCGCGCACGGCGTTGACAAAGGTGTTCCCGCAGCGTAAGCTAGCTTACGCAATACGAGAGAACCTCTCGTAAGAGAACGTACTCGGTTACTAACGTAACCTCTGTTCTCTCTAGAGAGGGAACGAGTATTGCGTAACCCGCCGTGCTCTCGCCACGAGCTCATTTTCGCTTCATGCGACAGAAACCAGCGAAGCAGCCTCTGTTCCTTGCTTATATACTCTAAGCCACACCCCTAATGACGGGCTGTGACGCACTAAGCGCGCCAAGCGCGCTCATTGGACGTGACGTCACGCGCAAGGCTCAGCCATAGGCTGCTGCAGTTGCCGCAGAGCAGCCAATGGGCACGCGATTCGCTTGCCCTAGGTCTGCAGGCTGCCGCACTGCGTTGACAAAGTTTAAAAAATTAGGATAATTTTTGGCTTCAGTATCTCGTGAAAGGAGACTTTCCCGCAGCGTAAGCTAGCTTACGCAATACTCGTTCCCTCTCTAGAGAGAACAGAGGTTACGTTAGTAACCGAGTACGTTTTCAGTGGAAAGAGTTTCTCATTTCCCCAGATTAGTGTGTCAACATGCTCCATTACTAGATCAGTGTGTGTTGTTAATAATGCGCTGTTTTCCCCTGTGCAATAACAGTGAACATGAGAGTGATTTGTGTGGAGAAATGAAGCAGATGTTGACTGGAGTAAAGTGTGAGTTCTGCTCTCGGTCTCATATCTGGTGTCGTCAGACCTCAGGTGTGAATAAAGCTGAAATGAATGAAACACTCGGCTGATGTTTGTCTCTCTACTGGAGTCACACACACATCTAGTTTAGCAGAAGGAAAATCTAATGAGAAAGAGGACAATCACTGCTTTGACTAGTTGTCTGTGAAGAACTCAATATTCTTATGGCTCTTTGATGTCTGAATGTTAATATTAGTTTTGTTTGATTTGTTCTTGTAAATTACAAAAATAATAGTTGAACAGAAAATGATTGCTGTAAAGTTTTGACATTTGAAAGGCCGAAGCTGATGAAAGGTTAAACTGGTCAGGAAGGTTTTTTTTAATGGAACATTGTTATTATTATTTTTTATCTACAATGTGAATTAATGTTGTTTACAAGTAAAATTGTAAATATATGTGAGAAAGAGAGGAATCAAACTAGTATTTATAACTTTAATAGAGCAAAATATGAAAATCCAGATATTAACATTTTGTCTTGTGCAAAAGTAATACACTTGAAGCACATTCTGACATTTATTTCACTGAAATGAAAAGAGTGAATCAGTTTAAATCATCCATTAACATCTAATGATCAAAAACACAACGCTGACAAAACAGATTACATCCAATAAACAGACTTACAAAGAGTAACAATCAAGTCAGCCTTTATTTCAAAGTCACCTCATTTACAAATATTACACAGAACATTGTTCTGGTGATTTATCATTTCATAAACAGAAAACACAGCAGATTATCAGAGATCAGCATTAAATCTCTTTCATAAAGAAACTCAACATGTACAAAATGGAAACTGAACTCACACACAGTTTTACTTCAATGAAAATCTGATGTTATATGTAATAATTCAAGATCCCAAAGCAAATATGTGGGAGTTTAACATGATTGAATCAAAGATGAAGTTAAATCAAGCGGAGCGCAGAGGTTCATGTCCTCCCATCACATGAGTTTCACTTCAGTCGTTTACTGGCCTCTGTTTGACAGCTCTACTGGTTTCAACATTTAACTGTTTTCTGTGTGGCGTTACCTGCTCTTCACAGGTCAAATGTGCAGCCGAACACAGTGATGGACGAGACTTGACCAACATTTCCAGAGCCGATAAGCAGAAAAGAGTCATATGCGTTCATACATTATATTTAAAGGGATAGTTCACTTTGAAATTAATTTTTGGTATGTTTTAGCTTACCTCAAGGGCATCCAAGATGTAGGTGTCTTTGTTTCCGCAGTAGTTTCAATTTTGATATTTTTAGGTCAAACCGTTCTTGTCTGTCAGTCATATAATGCAGGTCTATGGTCACTGGCTCAAAACACAAGCACAGAGTCCAAATTAAAACAATTCCCCATCGTCCAAATGAAACAATTCCCCATCATAAGTACACATTGATGGCCTAAGACACGAAACGAGCGGTTTGTGTGAGAAAACGAACAGTATTTATATCGTTGTTATCTCTTGAAAACAGCACACGTCCAAATGATCTGACGGCGCGGGCGGGTATAGATATATACATAGATGTCGCCTTTGGGTACAGGCTGAGTGACCACTGTCTGGCTGTAGAGAGAGGCCGGCACAGGCAGAGATGGCAGCCGAGAGAGCAGAGACTGTGTTCACTGTGCTCTCAGAGAGAGGTGGAGACAGAAGACCCCAAACTGGGTGCCGGTGTGTTGAGAAGTTCGAGCTCGGCCAGATTCGGCTTGAAGTCGTTCATCTTCGGATGTGTGCTGTTACAAAAAAAGCCGTGCACACCGCCAAGCGAAATGGGGTCTTGCGGGGTCAAGATGGCGCCGCGTTAACAGCAACTTCATCGCGCTCTTGATCTATTATATATGCGGTGCTTGAAGCTTTGACTTTCTGTCATATAATATACAATAAGTAGAGCAGTGTGATTGATTGGTTAACCTTACTTTATTTTGGAAATTATTATTGATTGATATAGCAATTTCTGCCTTAACTTTCATATTTGTTTGCTGTGGATTAATTTATTATATTGTTTGTGGTGGATTCATTTTTATATTGTTTGCTGTGGTTTTCCTTGTTTGCTGTGATTTTTGCTGGACCATTGATGGTACTGTTTTTCCTCCTTCACAAACTGCAACAATAACGAACACTAATTGACACACCTGTAGAACCCCAATCACATCAGCGATCTAATTTGCCAGCTGATCAGATCACTCCCAATAAAAAGGACGCTAGATCTCTTACTGAGAGAGAGAACGCTCTGGACAGATGAACGAGCTGTGTGCTGAAGCGGACTTTTGCTGATCTTCTTTTCCCTCTGTGTTGTTGTTGGCTGGATTTCCTGTGCCTGGTGGAGCCGAATCCCAGACTCTGTAGTGTCAACGCTCACAAAACTCCGACTAAAGGGAAGTGGTTCTTTTTTTCCCACGCTGATGCGTGTGTGTTTTTTAACATCTGAGTTAAAGGAGGCGTTCTTAGATGTCCATTTCTGCTAAGGTGACAGATCCAGGAGCCGACGGCAGAGTAGCAGACACGATAACATTGTTGATGAGCCCACTTGAAGTAGGAAAGGAATGTTGTCATTTTAGTCATCTAAGATTTTAAGTTACCGGGCTACGAGCAAGCTGCCCATTGATTTCACGATCTCTCCACTGACAGACGCAGAGCGGCGCCGCGAAAATCCTGGTCCGGGATTTTTCGGGATTGGAATTGGCTGTTTGAGGTCTTGCTGAAACAGACATCCTTTGCCGGCGGCAGGGGAAACACGGAGCTAAATCCGGATTTGACTGGATTTGGGTATTGTTTCACCCTGGGACAGAATATTGGACAATTCATGTTTTTTATTGTCTCCCCTGGTTTTTGAGGATGAAATTGTGATTTTTGCTGCCCTTTTAAATTTAACTTTTAAAAAGAATAATAAAATACTATTTTGATATTTCTTGTGTCTTTCTCTCTGTGTTGGTGTGGCTGGGAATCTAGATTTATTTAAGATTAACAGACTTCCAATCTGTTACATTAGTGGCGTAGTCGGGCAGGGTTCCCTTTCCACACCACACAGTGAAGAATGGCAGATGAAAATGAAGGGCAGTCTGAAGGCCCAAGGTGTAATGTGTCACAAGGAACTGGGGCCAGACTAGAAAATGCTCCATTTAGTCAGCCTGTGATAAATGCAATGATGATGCCTTGGTTTATGGGGGTCCCATGGATCCCGAGGTTTAATGGTGACTCAAGTAAAATGAGTTTTTCTGAATGGAGTGGGCAGGTACAGGCTATGCTGAGGGCACAAGGGTTAAATGAGGAACAGAAAATTGACTTTATATATGGGGCACTTGAGGGTGAGGCAAAAAGAGAGATGAGGCTACTGAATCCAGGAAGACGCTTAACAAGTGTAGACCTGCTGAGTGAGTTAAAGAGGCTGTATGGGCGTGTAACACCAGTAGCCCAGATCCGGGCACAATTTTTTAAATGCCATCAACAGGAAGAGGAAACTGCTTCTGCTTTCATTCTCCGTCTCCGGGAATTATTCTCCACATGGCGGGAGCAGGAACCAGCGGGCTCTGCCCAGGATGAGATGACTATTAGGGACCAGCTTGTCCTGGGTTTGAGGCCTGGTGTGGTGCAACAGGAACTCCAAAGGCAGGTGCGTAGAAAACCTACATTGTCCTTCACTGAGGTGTGTAGTGAAGTGAGAGCATTAGAAGTTGAGTTGAAGATGGAGCCTGTCTGTGCCTCACGTATCTTTGTGCCACAGACAAACCAATCCATGGTTGCACCAAGCCTAGAGGAGTGGAGGGAGACAGTAAGAGCCGAACTTAGAAAAGAAATTACAGACCAACTTTCTGTTATTAAAGAAACCTTAACTGACGAGATTAAACGCCAACTTTCTCCTCAGACTTGGGTGCATAGAGATCCGCCTTTATCCCCAAGGGGGGCTGTTAAGGAAGGCCGTTTTACTGCCTCCCCCAGGCGTCACCAGACTTTGGAATGGGACGACCGGGGCAAACCAATCTGCAGAGGCTGTGGGAAGGCTGGTCACATTCAGAGGTACTGTCAACAGGGGAGGAGGCAGTTAAACTAACAGCCCCAACCACTGAGAGCCAGGTGGTTGGGGAGGGGGACCAGGGAAACCAAACTGACAAACCATCCCTGGTGGGGACGTGTCCAGGAGTTGAAGTTGTTGTTGCAGGAGTGAAATTGCCCTGCTTGCTTGATACAGGCTCACAAGTTACATTGTTCAGTGAAACTTTCTTCCAGAAATGGCTGAGCGGAGAGCAGAAGCGGAGCCCACAAGATCTGCACTGGCTTTCTCTAAAAGCAGCTAATGGACTACAGATCCCATATACTGGCTACGCCATCTTGGATTTTTCAGTGGGAGGAGTTACCGTGCCTGGTAAAGGGGTTATCATTGTAAAGTGCTGAAAGGGGTATTCTGGGGATGAATGTAATTTCACATTGTTGGAAAGAGCTGTTTCAGGGAGTTCACCCTGGCCTGACTGTCTTCGGTGCAACTATGTCACGTGAAGCAAAAGGGGAATGGGAGCGTGCTTTTGCTGTCTGTCAAAAGGTTTCACAGGCTGAATCATCCGATGGACAGATTGGAGTGGCCAGGTTAACCCGCCAAGACCCAGTTTATTTGCCTCCGAACAGTGAGATGGTACTGTGGACACACCTCTATGGTGTAAAAGCTGGGTCAGATCTTTGTGTTTTGGTGGAGAGTCCAGAAAGAGATGACGAGTGGCAGGTGGCCCGGACTGTTACTACTGTGGTGAAAGGACGCCTCCCTATAAGGGTACGTAACCTCAATCCCTACCCCATATTGATACCTCAACGCCGCCCCCTTGCTAATGTTTTCCAGGTTGACCCAAGGCAGATTCGAGGGGAAAAGGACCTTGTTTTGAAGACTTTAGATCCAGGTGTGGTGGAAGTGGATGTGCAGACCAACCACATCAGCACAAAAGATCAGCATCCAGTCAACCTGCTGAAAGGTGATGGCTTAACAACAGACCAACAACAGAAGATGGACTCGCTGTTACAGCGATGGAGAGACATCTTTGCAGCAGGTGATGAGGACTTTGGCCAGACCAGTACAGTCCTCCACTCCATACCTACAGGTTCTGCACCACCCAGCAGGGAGCGCTACAGGCCAGTTCCACCAAGCCTTTACCCTGAATTGAGGGAACTTCTGCAAAACATGCTGGATAATGATGTCATAAGGGAAAGCTCCAGCCCTTGGGCAGCACCAATTGTCCTTGTGAAAAAGAAGGATGGATCCTGGCGCTTTTGCGTGGACTACAGGAAGCTGAACGCCCTAACCCACAAAGATGCCTATCCCTTGCCAAGGATAGAAGAATCCCTCACCAGCCTCAAGCAAGCTGCTTGGTATTCTACCCTTGACCTGGCCAGTGGATATTGGCAAGTAGATGTGGACCCAAAGGATCGAGAGAAGACTGCATTTACCACACCCTTGGGCTTGTACGAGTTCCAGAGGATGCCCTTTGGCCTCTGTAATGCACCTGCAACATTTCAACGCCTGATGCAGCGGTGCCTGGGTGGGCAGGTCGATGACTCTCTCCTGATCTACTTGGATGATGTTGTTGTATACTCCCCAGACTTTGACACCCATATCAGTCACCTGGAGCAGGTTTTTGAGAAGCTGGCAGCCCATGGCTTAAAGTTGCAGCCCCATAAATGCAGCCTGTTCCAGAGGAAAGTCACCTACCTCGGCCATGTCATCTCTGGTGAGGGAATATCCACAGATCCCGAAAAGACCGTTGTCGTTGAGAATTGGCCCATCCCCTCTACCATTAAGCAGGTACGCTCATTCCTTGGGTTTGTGGGGTACTACAGAAGATTTGTAAAAGGTTTTTCTAAAACAGCTGCACCCCTGAATGCTCTCCTAGTAGGTTCTGCTAGTATGAGGAAAGGAAATACCCCCATCAACTGGACCACAGATTGCCAGATGGCATTTGATTCTCTGAAGACTGCTCTGGTGAGTGCCCCAATCTTGGCATATGCAGACTTCTCAAAACCTTTCCATCTTTATACGGACGCCAGCCTGGGAGGTTTGGGTACTGTGTTGGCACAGCTACAGGATGGTAGAGAGAGAGTTATAGCTTATGCCAGCAGAAGCCTTAACCCCACCGAGAGGAATGACCAAAACTACAGTTCTTTTAAACTGGAGTTTTTAGCCCTTAAATGGGCTGTCACCGAAAAATTTAAAGACTATTTGTGGGGCAATAAATTCCTGGCCTTTACGGATAATAACCCTCTGGTCCACCTGAATACGGCACACTTGGGGGCCACAGAACAGCGGTGGGCAGCGCAGCTGGCGAATTTTGATTTTGAACTTAAGTATCGCCCTGGCGCTTCCAATCGTAATGCTGATGTCTTGTCCAGGTTACCACAGGAAATAGGATCCAACCGACAGGCCCAAGTGGAGACAGCAGTGGTGGAGTCAGAGGCTAGCACAGAAGCCAAAGACCATTGGAGGGATTGGCAGGAGAAAGACCAGACGGTGGCCCAAATGAAGGGTTGGGTGGTTGGAAATTGTTTTCCAGGAGCCGAGGAGAGGAAAGCGTGCCTACCTGCAACGAAACGCCTCTTAAGGGAATGGAGTCGATTACACATCCAGGAGGGTGTGTTAAAGCGGAGGGCCCAAGAGCGTCATACAGGGTTGAGCCTCTATCAAATCGTGGTTCCCAAAGACAAGACTTATAAGTTGTGGGAGAAGTATCACAACGCCTCAGGCCATATGGGGATAGCCAAGGTCGAGGGCTTGCTGAGAAAAACCTTCTTTTGGCCCGGGATGGGTGCTGACTTGCAAGACTGGGCATCCAAATGTTCAGTTTGCACTCAACAGAAAAGAGGACCAGAGGTAAGGGCACCCTTGGTGCCTATTCTTACATCATACCCTTTGGAAACCGTTTCAATTGACTATTTGTCTCTTGGTAGGCATGGTGACACTTATCCTTATCTGTTGGTAATAACTGACCTTTTCTCTAAGTATGGATGGGCTGTCCCCACAAAAGACCAGACAGCAGCCACTACAACACGTGCCCTTTGGCGCTATCTTATCCAGCCATGGGGGTGTCCAGAACGCATCCTCTCAGATCAAGGAGCAGCCTTTGAGTCAACCATGGTGGCACAGCTGTGCAGTCTGTATGGGTGTGCCAAAGTTCGAACTACACCCTACAGGCCCCAAGGAAATGGGGCCTGTGAAAGGTTTAATAAGACTGTTCTGTCTCTTTTAGGAACACTGAGTCCAGAAGACCAAGTGCGGTGGCCAGATCATTTGCCGACTCTTCTGCAGATGTATAACAACACCTCTCATGAGACTACTGGACTGACCCCACACTTTGTCATGTTTGGCCGACACGCCCGCCTGCCAGTAGAAACGGCTGTTGGGGCGCCACCATTGACCCACAGACAAGACTTGGAGGGTTGGGTTCACCTACACAACCAGACCCTACAGAGAGTCTACAGACAGGTGGCAGCAAAAACCAGAGAAAGTAGAATGCGGGACAAGGCCAGGTATGATCAGAAAACAAAGAAACTCCCCTTGTTGCCTGGAGAGCGGGTGCTCCTGCGCAACTTCCGCCGTAGAGAACAAGGGAAGTTGGCACCGCACTGGCAGCCCCAACTCTACGTGGTTATTGACCAACTACGCCCAGGCCTGCCAGTTTTCCAGATAAAGCCTGAAGGAAAAGAAGGCCCCATCAGGAAAATTCATCGGAATCATTTAAGGCCTTGCCTTTTCAACCCCCCTGAAGAGCCTCAACAAGCCCCAGAGACTGAAACGGTGAACCCCAATCTTTCGAATGCCTTGTATCCTGGGCCTTTGACGTTACCTCTGACCTTTGTGCCCATAGCCTGTGCCCCTCCTGCAGTTTCAGTGGACGATGACCCAGTAGCCCCTATTGTGAGACCTGAGCCAGGAGACGGATCACCCCTGCGTAGGTCCCAGAGACAAAATAGGGGTAGGCCTCCAGACAGGTATGGACACTAAGACTTTGTCGGGACGACAACTGTTAAGGGGGGGAGGAGTGTCATATAATATACAATAAGTAGAGCAGTGTGATTGATTGGTTAACCTTACTTTATTTTGGAAATTATTATTGATTAATATAGCAATTTCTGCCTTAACTTTCATATTTGTTTGCTGTGGATTAATTTATTATATTGTTTGTGGTGGATTCATTTTTATATTGTTTGCTGTGGTTTTCCTTGTTTGCTGTGATTTTTGCTGGACCATTGATGGTACTGTTTTTCCTCCTTCACAAACTGCAACAATAACAAACACTAATTGACACACCTGTAGAACCCCAATCACATCAGCGATCTAATTTGCCAGCTGATCAGATCACTCCCAATAAAAAGGACGCTAGATCTCTTACTGAGAGAGAGAACGCTCTGGACAGATGAACGAGCTGTGTGCTGAAGCGGACTTTTGCTGATCTTCTTTTCCCTCTGTGTTGTTGTTGGCTGGATTTCCTGTGCCTGGTGGAGCCGAATCCCAGACTCTGTAGTGTCAACGCTCACAAAACTCCGACTAAAGGGAAGTGGTTCTTTTTTTCCCACGCTGATGCGTGTGTGTTTTTTAACATCTGAGTTAAAGGAGGCGTTCTTAGATGTCCATTTCTGCTAAGGTGACAGATCCAGGAGCCGACGGCAGAGTAGCAGACACGATAACATTGTTGATGAGCCCACTTGAAGTAGGAAAGGAATGTTGTCATTTTAGTCATCTAAGATTTTAAGTTACCGGGCTACGAGCAAGCTGCCCATTGATTTCACGATCTCTCCACTGACAGACGCAGAGCGGCGCCGCGAAAATCCTGGTCCGGGATTTTTCGGGATTGGAATTGGCTGTTTGAGGTCTCGCTGAAACAGACATCCTTTGCCGGCGGCAGGGGAAACACGGAGCTAAATCCGGATTTGACTGGATTTGGGTATTGTTTCACCCTGGGACAGAATATTGGACAATTCATGTTTTTTATTGTCTCCCCTGGTTTTTGAGGATGAAATTGTGATTTTTGCTGCCCTTTTAAATTTAACTTTTAAAAAGAATAATAAAATACTATTTTGATATTTCGTGTGTCTTTCTCTCTGTGTTGGTGTGGCTGGGAATCTAGATTTATTTAAGATTAACAGACTTCCAATCTGTTACATTTCCATGTTCAGTTTTTTTATATAACTTGTTTCGGAAGCTCAGCACATTCTGTTAAGACGGCCTTTAATGATTTTGGGACCCTTTTTAAAAGTTTTTTGTTAGTTTCCACGCATGGGATAAGTAGCTCGGTTGCTACAAACACGGAGGAGGATATGGACACGGCCTCTGTTGAGACTTCTGCAAACAGCGATAATCTCAAGATACACAACTATGCAAGACGCCTAGAAAACGCTTTTGGGAGCTCTCCGGACACTCCTAGTAAGTCCCCTGATCAGAAGAAATCTCGAACAAACACTCCTGACACGGTATCTAATTCTGTGCTGCTAGCGGCAATCGAAAAGGTTAGCAAGTTACAAGAAGAGTCGTTGGTAAAACGGCAGTCCGTCGAGGTGTCGGTAAAGGAAAACACATCTTCAATCCGCAAGTTCACCTGCTCGCTTGAAGCCATTAACAAACAGGTGGAAGACGTGACGGAGAAGGTGCTTTCTCTGCAATCAAAGGTTGAGAACCTGGAAAAGGAAAACCGGTTTCTCAAGGAGAAACGCCGCGGATTGGATAGCTACAAACGCAGATGGAATCTCCTCCGTGTAGCCGGGATACCTGAGCGAGAAGGGGAAAACGTCAAAATGGTTGTCATTGAGCTGTTCAGGAACCTCTCTCCACACTCCGCGGAGAAACTACAGGACATGGTCGACATCGCGCATAGACTTGGCCCCAAGTCTGGAAACTCCATCCCGCGGCGGATCATCGTCCAGTTCTTATCCCGCACATGTCGTGATGCAATATGGACAGAAGCCAAACGATCCGAGCTGCTGAAACAGAAAAAAATTCGGATCTTGGAAGATCTCACTCAGGAAGACAAGGAGGCGAGAAACAAACTCTGGCCACTCGTCGAAAAGGCAAGAAGGGAAGGAAAAAAAGCTGGGTTTAATGGGCCAGTTGCTTTTATTAACGGGAAGACAGTTTCTGTGTATGACATTTAGTATGCCTCTTACACTGTGATTTTGCTTAAAAAAAAAAAAAAAAAAATTCTCTTCTTTTTCACTTTAACATTATATTTTTATAAATACTACTTTTTTTTTAAAACTTTTTTTTATGGCTCCACGAAAGGGTGTGTTGACCTTCCCAAGCTTTATTGGGAATTCGAGCTTTATGCTCTGCATATCTTCTAAGAAGTAATCTTCTTCATTTGTTTTATCTGTTTATAACAGTTGTATTACTCAGAGTTGAGTTCCAATACTATGTTTAGTTCGTATTTCTCTTGTTTCTCTTTGAATGTTCTGGGGCTTCGTGACTTAAACAAACGAAAAGCTTTATTTCTATTTTGTAAATCCATGAAAAGGGGTGTTTATTTTTTGCAAGAGACACATTCATGTGTGGACGATGAAAAATTCTGCCGTACCCAGTGGGGGAGCCCTATTTCTTTCTGTCATAATTCCAGTTCGTCAGGTGGGGTCGCTATCTTACTCACTGATAGATTTCAGGGAAAGATTATAGAAACGCTTTCTTCAGGGATAGGAAGATGGATTATAGCAATTATTCTATTGGATAACAGTTTCTTTATAATGGTTAACATATATGGGTTCAACAATTCTTCAAACAATAAATCTCTTTTTGATGATATAATCTCTAATGTAAGCAATTTGAAATTCAAATATCCCTCTGCCTTTATATTAATTGGTGGTGATTTCAATGAGGCACCAGATTTTGTAGTTGATATATTTCCGCCTAGAACTGTGTCTAATAGCGTTAACCCTCTGATAGGAAAGTTATGTCAACGGCTGAACTTAATTGATGCGCATAGATATTTACACCCTGATAGCCACATGTACACTTGGTTTAAATCAGATTTTTCTCAAAAATCTCGTATCGACCTGTGGCTAATATCAGATTCTTTAATTTCATATTTAACATCAGCAGAAATTTCACCCTCTCCTCTAACAGATCATGCAGCAGTTGATATTAATTTTTCTGATACAAACTTTAAGCAGAGAAGAGAAGAAGCCCCTGGTTACTGGAAGTTAAATTGTTCTTTTTTACTATCTGACTCATATTGTCCAGGGTTAGGAAAATCGCGGACAATCTGATATCTCGGACTAATATCTCGGCCATTTCTAAATGGGAACTTTTTAAATACGAATGTAGAAAATTTTCTATAAAATCTGGAAAGAATAGAGTGAGGAAAGAATAGAAATAAGGAAATTACAGAGTTCATTAGAAAGATGAGTGAGATTTTAAGGAATCCTAAAACCCGGGAGAGGATGACAAGGAATCTCTTTATTCTTTACAAAGCAGTCTGGATGATTTTTTTTTTTTTATCAAAATCTATACACCTCTTCTTTTGATCTTAATGCTTCATCCTTGTTTTTCCATAAGATTGACTCGATTCCTAAAATGAATGACCAGAATAGAGAACTTTGTGGGTATCACGCTAAAGCGTGTAATACACACGCTGGTCCACTAGCGGATGCGTGTCAATGTCACGCTTTGCCTCCTTTAGGCGTGAAAATGACACGCATGAATGAAGGTTGAGTACCAGCAGGGGGCGATGATTTCCTCAATGTCAACAACTCCCCACGGACCAAAGAGAGGAGCGATATATTGCATTCTCCAAAATTCAGGTCAGGTCAAAGCCATACATTTTTGTTATGGTTCTGTAATTTAAGAAATCCTAACCTTGCTGTAGCCTAACGTTATATTTGTGTGTTAGTGTGTGTGTGTGTGTACTGTGGAGCTTTTTAATCTATGGTGCTGTTAACGTTACCGTGGTCAATAACGTTAATGGATATTGATATTAATTGGCTAACGTTAATTAATTAATCACGGAAAGCTGCAATGACTGCATATTATGTTATATTAACATTATAAAAAGTTGTTATGGTCGATGGGAAGTAACTTTAGATCAACCCCGCTGCTTGTTGATGATGATGATGATGATGTTAATAAATCTGTCAGAAGAAAATGTGCAAAAGTTTTACCTATTGGGGTACAACAGTGGCAGTCTTTAAAAATGAACAATGGTTTTACTACTTTATACTACTTTACTACTTTATAATATGACAAATCCAGGAAGCCTTGCTGCAAGAGAATTAACTGTTTTTGTTTTCCTTTGTCCAACAGCTCCTGTTTTTACCCAGCATCCTTCCCTGTTACCGCCACCTGCATCTCTTTATAAGAAAACCAACGGCTCTTTTAAGAGCCACTCCTATTAATCCTCTCTCTCTCACACTCTCTCTATTTCTAATTCTCTCTCTCTCTCTCTCTCTCTCTCACACTCTCTCTATTTCTAATTCTCTCTCTCTCTCTCTCTCTCTCTCTCTCACACTCTCTCTGTTTCTAATTCTCGCTCTCTCTCTCTCTCTCTCTCTCTCTCTCTCTCTCTCTCTCTCTCTATCTCCATTTCTTTCTTCTAAAGCTTCACTGTCTTCAAGTAAGTATTGTTACTCTATTCTTTATTTTTCTTTCACATTACTCTCTCTCTCTCACTGTCCAAAACATTTTTAGAAATGTAGTTTTATATAGTCTGTACTCTGTCCTCAATTCTTTTTGTCTGACCGTGTTTTTATCTTCCTTTCCAGTATAGTATCTGTGAAATGGCTGCTCAGCAAGACAGAGGGAGAGCAGATGATGCTATTTTCATTGCAGACATGCTTCTTGCTCAAACCAAAGTGAGGTTTTTTTTGAGACAGTGATCTTCCAGTATTGGTAATAATACTAAAGAGTGGGAATTAGAGTGCAAAATTTGAATGAACTGCTCAAGAGTTGGCTGTATTTCAGTGTTATCATACAGTGCTCACTTTCTGTCATGCAAGGCAAAGGAAGCGAAGGGCAAAGCACCATCTGCTAAAGGCAGTAAATGTAATGTCCGATGGGTGGAGAGAGATGCTGAAGGACGTCCACTGCTAAAAAGAAGCAGAAGTGGAGAGACACGAAAACGTGCTTCAGCTACAGGTAGTCCATGTCTTCCAGGATTATTTGTGATTACCCACCCAATCTTTCTTAACTAAATATAACTTGTGCCCATTGTATACAGAATTCAGCTTGCTATTTGTTACGTAACATAAATATGGTTTTGTGTCACTTTTGAAACATAGACCACCAAACTGCGGGGCTTCCAGTGCACAGCTTTTTCCTTTATTTTTTTTTTCCATGGTAAAACTTAAAAGGATTTCTGTTTCCGGTTTTTAATAATTTTCCTTTGAATACTGTATGTTAAACTGTGCCATCAGAAACACAACATGGTGGCGGATGTGTTACTTATGTTATTGACTTCACTGTAATGCTAAGCAATTCCAAAGAAATGAAGTGGAAGTGAAGCAATCAGTGTCAGGTTCATGCTGCTAACAGTTCAAGATTATGTCCAGATAATGAGGGAACAAAACTTTTAGAGATTAATGGAATCATCAGACATGTCAATTAACCTATTATAGCCTTAAGTCACTAATGAACTCTGTATTATATGCTTGTGAGACATGAAAATTGTTCCCTCTCATTCCTTTCTACCTATCTTTTCAGTTGTTTCCGTTGTTGGCAGTGAGGGCACTACTCCTTTTGAGTCATCTGAGGAGGTTCCCACAGTTACCCAATCAAACTGCTCTCAACACTCATTTGGTAAGATGACACCTGACCTTACTGTAATTAAGCAAGTTAGCAATAAGCGTGAAAGGAATGATTATTTTCTTATTTCTGTCTTTTAGACAGTGAGATGCAGAAACTGCAGGACATTCTGACCTCAGCAGATGTTCAAGGCACCAGCAAGTATCCTTCGACATCCACATCATGGTGCTTGCGCCAATCTGTAGCCCAAGATGAGTGGCGGAAAGCAAGGATCCATCACATCAACTGCTTGCTGTCCTGCAATGTGGCTCCAGAAAATAACTGCAGCCACTGCACATCTCCTGCCGTCATTCGCTGCAGAGACTGCATGCCCCAAGAGTGGCTGTGTATGGATTGTGACATACACACACACACACACACACACACACACAAAACTCACCCTCCATAACAGGGAGTCCTGCATTGAGGGAATTTACAAGCCCATTGAGCCAACAGTGTGCTGTGTACAAAAAGATGGCAAATATACACTGGTCAATCAAGGTAGTGTTCTGAACCTTTTCGACAAAGTGATTAAAGTTTTATTCTTTTTAATTTTTTTACTTTTATTGTCTTAATTGGACATAGTTTTAATGCTTTCTCACTAATTATTTAACTTCTCTTTTCAGTATGTTTATTGCCTACAGTGAGACCTGTCCAGTTATGTACTTGCGACCCTTCAAACGTCACAGAATCAGCTGGCAGAGCAATCATTTTGGTTTGCATAAATGGTATGAATTATGGTTTATATTTTTATTTATTCTTGTCCCCTTGTGTGTTACAATGTTCTTCTTTTTGATTTTAGGTCGGTATGATTTGCACTTGCCAAACTTGCTGTGCAGATTAATAATAAGCAGTGGGTATTGGCCGGCATCTGTGAATGCTGACACGCTGTTTTCGGTAGATGTCTTCAGCTCATTTGAAGAAATGAAAACTGTTGCACCAGGTTTATGGAGACAAGGTTTTTTGCGGATGTTGGAGAGGAGGACCTGTCTCTTTGGAAGGGTGAGATCAGTGTAGATCAAAAGTTGCCTCAAGTAGATATGAGAGAATATTAGTGTAGCTATTTCATTTTACTCTTTACTAATCGACTGTGCAGGGAAAATACATGGAGACGTATTCCAAAGAAGCTTCATGGGATACACAATCTGCCAGTACGAGTGTGAAGAAATGGCCAGTGTAGAGCACTTCACCTGCCCGGCATGTACACCCAACATGCTTGCTCTTTGTGCAGATAGCAACAGAAAAGTGTACCGGTTTCGGCAGTCAAAAGGGTTAGTTGTTTTACACTTGTAGTTGTTTTACTTAATGTAAAATTATCAGAACATATAATGTCTGACACTGAACATATATTTTTTTCTTATTCTATCTAGGTCAGAGGAACCCTATTTTGATGGCACCTTCATTGCCAAGGACACCGATGTACACCATTTTGTTGATGAGATCAGGAGTAAAATGAAAAGTGTTAGTAAAATATGTAGTTTTTTGCACCTTTGATTTCTATCCAAAATTTGCAATGTATGATTGTTGTTTTATTAAATAGATAATGTATCCCTAGTTGGTATAAGCTTATATAATACACTTAGTTTGTTACTAGCACTTTGAGCATGGTGCACTCTTTCAAGCAATCTTGTGTTGAGGTTTAAATTAGATATGGTAGGTGTGGTGGCATCCAAAGTGGCTAGTTTAGTCATTAATTATGTAACAGCAGATCTCTGCAAGAGATAGTGACTATGCATGCAGTTTGTCACCCTGCCTTTCAACTAGTTTGTGTAGCTAGAGTAGTGAAAGTGGAAGATGCATTTTCTGAAGCTCCTCTTTAGTAGTAGTTAGTTTGAAGTTAAACCTTTATTGTCACCGATCATTACAAAGATGCCCGTTGGTGTGATGTAACCTGACTCATCCTGATGGATGAAGTAACTAGTTAGAAAAAATAGCAACTTTCAGTTTTAACCAGAATTATTGTGTCACGCAGACTGCCGGCAAAGGGATCTGTGGAGCCAGTCAGTGGTCTGCTGCACGTGAGACGGCCAGAAGAGCAAGCAAACTGGATGAAGAGGGCCTTGAGGTGGTTGTTTGCAGACATGGAGTGCTACTCAAGGCTCTTAACATGTACAGGGGGGAAATATTTGCTTATCCGCTGTACCTGCAGAAGGAGCTCAAGCAGCCACAAACGGACAGTTCTGTTGCACAGATATTGCTTGCAAGTATTGGCCTTACCTTGAGAAGTTGGCCGTCTCCATGCTGGACCTCAGACCTTTACTGCAGATGAGACCATTCCTTTCTGTCACGCATGCCAAGGCTCATTCAACCAAGTGTGAGGTACTGCATATTCTTTATCATACCATTAAAAAATATATAAATAATTATTACTTATATAATACACTGTATATGACTATAATTTAAGTGCCATGCTGATTTGTAAGATAATCTGGAGTGGCAAAAATCATGAAGGTGCGGCACAACTGCAGGGGAGGAGGTGGAAATGGTCAACAGCTGCCTGTCTCGTTGTGCCCTCACAACCAAGTACATGACAAAATCTGCTCATTATTGCTGATTTATATTATTTTAGGAAACCTGTCTTTTATTCTTTTTTTCTTTTTATTCTAACTGTCTAATACTTTGTACTGAGATTACGAATATTATATAACATAGCAAATATACAGCTGTAAATATTCTAATATACAGTACATTAATAAAACTGCATTACATCTCTCTTAAATTAAAAATCAATTGTCAATGCGTGGATGAACTGAAATACCATGAGCATAAATGGCACTTTCCTCCATCACATCATTTTGTTGTTTAAAGCCAGGAATGACATGCGAACTGTCCATGCTATTGGGTGGAACCGACGGAAGTGGGAAGGCCTTCATCTTGCACTATCCAGCAGATACATCAAGCTATTATGTTATGTCTGAGTTATGTATACAAAGCTTTTCATGATTTTCCTCACTTTTTAAGATTGCAAAGTCAAAAATCTTTTTTTTTTACACCAGACTTTGAAAAAGGCTGAGGCTGAGTCTCAGAAACTGGAGGATTTGAGCAGTGAACTGGGGTGTCCTGAGAACATCGTGCATCAGTGGGTACATGATGTCAGACAGTGGGCTACTGACGGTACAGTATTTTATGGACATTCTTCTAAGTAGTTTACTAATAATACTGCAATTGTAGAAGTGAGAATCTTTTGCCATGCATAAGGATTAAGTAAGGGGGGCGCTGTCCTGTTTTTGTTTGCTATAAACTTGTGGGCTTGTAAACTCCTTTGACACTGTTAACACTGATGTGATTTGGGGCTCTAAATAAACTTGAACTTGCAAGACATCATAATAATTTACTTGTATTATTGTTGTTGCTTTAAGATTCTGTAGGTACCATATGTGATGACCAACATAACCTTCAGAAATCAATCGAACAAATGTTTCTTGGTGTTCATCAAAAACAAGCCAGCCTTTATAATCACACTGGTGTGTTGAAAACTCATCTAATATTTGTGTCTGTTTTATTACTTGCAGATGTCTTATCTGGATTGTTTTTGTATTATAGTGTTTTTAGGTCCTTAATTTTAAAATGTCTTCTTTTTAATTGTACAGATATTAGGCATATTATGCCTTTTAAGTCATTAGATTTTTTTTTACATTTTGATGTATTAATTCTTAAGTCAGTTATAAGTATTTCATGTAACTTTCTGATATCTGTATACACATGCTTGTACATCATGTTTTTAAAAAAAATTTAGACAGCAACAAAATTCGACAAGAAAATTGTGGGAAGAGAAGAGAAAACTCCTGCAAACAATCAAGCTCTACAATGAGCAGGTGCCAGATGAGGAGCGCATCGCTGAGGAGAAGGTGGAGAGCGGTTTCTCCGTGGGGAGACAGTCTAATATGGCCGTGGGTCTATGTGTGTGTGTGTGTGTCTGTCTGTGTGATTAAGCAAATTAATGATATGTTGTATATGCTACTGTAAACATATGCCACATTTCATCTGATTAAATTTCTATTACATTTTTGCACTCTGCACCAGTATATGGGATGTCCATACACTACTTGTGTTTTGCCTGCTGTTTAGACTGTACAGGTCAAATTTGTATTGAAGGGATGTTATTTGTGTGACTTCAGAATCCAGCAACATCCTCACCAAGAAGAAGATTTTTGATGTGTACATGTCAAAAGTGCGGCTTCAAGAGGAAAAGATCATTGTGATGAGGGAGATGAGACAGCACTGCACCTATCTCAGAGAGCTGGCTAGAAACATTAGGACAATGATATCAGAAATGTCTTCTGGCAGAAACAGTGGTAAGAAGCTAACTTTTATTACATTCTTGCTGTAATGCTTTTGGGGATCCTATAACCTCACTCATTTTGAGATCCTCAAGTGTTACATTATGGATTCCTTGTGGCTGGATCTAAATGGTTTGTAGTTCTTTAGTAAAGTCAGTTAATGAATCGCTCAACAACAATGGAAGTATTGTCATGCCTCGCTTTTAAATTTTTCCTTCTAGGCAGTTTAAGTGAAGAGGGTCATCGCGGGCTCCTGTGTCTTCTTCAGAAAAGGCTTGCAGATGTAGAGGAGAAGTTCCAAGTCGTATGCTCAAGTGACAGCCTGGCTTTAGGACCAAATGCTGCTTCTCTGCTGGACGATGGGCCCGAGGAGATACCAGAGGACCATGAAGAAGTTGATTTTGAGAGTTCAGATGACAGTGATTTTGAAGCAGTGTAAATGAGTGCTTCTTACAGGGATACTCCACTTTTTTTGGAAATGGGCTCATTTTACAACTCCCCCAGAGTTAAAACTTGACCCTTCTGTAGTTACGTCGTGTACTAAGACCATATCAGCCTAGAAAATCGCAACTTTTCATTTTCCGTCGGTCTTAGTACACGATGTAACTACAGAAGAGTCAAGTTTTAAATAGGAAAAATATCCAAACTCTTTGGTCATTTTTTTGAGAGAGATGCTAATGGTCCTGTCCGATTCAATGATCTATGCTAAGCTATGCTAAAAGTGGTACCGCCAGACCCGGAGATCGGCTGAATGGATTCGAAACCGGTAAAGCTCAACTGTTTAACTCTGGGGGAGTTGTAAAATGAGCCTATTTCCAAAAAAAGTGGAGTATCCCTTTAACTGGTCGGATGCATTTAGACTGCGTGTCAATTATGACTGGACTGCAGGTGTGTTTCAAGGAAAACTAAAAACTTTTTGAAGTGTAATGAATGTCTAATACAGTGCTTTTATTTTGGACTATTGTTACGTCACTTCTGCGGCTGCCACACAGACAAGAGATGTCGGCTGTCAGTGGGAGCCACAGAAGAGGAGAAGGGCAACTGTGGCCACCCAGCTGTCAGAGCATACTCTCAAAATCCATTCGAAGTAAAGGTTAGTGTTGATTTGTGTAATGACATGATCTAATGATTTCTATTGTCTTTAATATTTTTAGAATGAAATATCTGTGCTAGTGTTCATTGGTGATGTCTTAGTATAATTATTTGTTTATTCCCATATATGTGTCTGTATGCAGGCTGTTGTGTGTTAGGATCTACATGAATTAAGTTATGTACAACTCTACTACCGGTACTTGCTGAAATTAAAGCTGCTCTGTCATTATCTGTCCTACATGATTGGCATAGTGTCACCGGATGTGTATTGACCCCTGGACTGTAATATGTAGTCATAGTAATACATGTCTGTTCATATTTAAAATTGTCATATTACAGCTATCCAAGTCAATCCATCCACCAGTTCCTTTGGAACCAATACTGAGGTGAAAGCAGAGTTTGGAGGCTTTACTTCAACACCGGACAAGACAAGGCCCCCACCTTTGAAAAGGAGACGCCTTGAGACATTGCTGGATGACACAGAGGATCTGGATGATGCTGAGGAAGAACCAGTTGACAGTTCTCAGTCAACATATCACCCCAGCATGTCTTCTTTGACTGACTCAACCATTGTCAGGTGATCACTCACTGCCAATTAGACAAAAATCTGCATCTTTTACATATTTTCCAAAAAAACTTTTTTCCTGGTTTACACACTAACTACAAATACGAATAATCTTCACAATCTACTCATTTTGTGATCTCAGAAAATGGATTGATATTGCTGATGTGAATTCCTTTATTTTATAATACAATTCTTTAAATATTCTTTTTTAAATTACTTTGTTGTCGAATTGCTGTATTATGTATTATGTTTTATGAAAAGTTTCATCCTCCACCCACCCCACAGCCCTCCAACACCAATACAAGATATTGTAAAATATCTTGTATATGAAGATTGCCTCCTTGCTCTGTTCCATGACTGTCCAATCTGTCAGCGGACATGTGAGCTGGAGAAGCATGTCAGGGGGACATTTTTGTCAATCAGACAGAAATGTCCTTTCTGTGACTACTCCAGGCAGTGGAAAAGTCAGCCGATCATCGGCAGCACCCCAGCAGGCAACCTGCAGTTATCTGCTGCAGTACACTTTACTGGCACGTCATTTAGACAGATCAGCAAAGTAAGTAACAGTACATAAATGTGCATAAATGTAGCAAGAAGTGGATAAAAATATACAGCATTAATGGAAGTATGTGTGTGTAATTTCTAATGTCTAATTTCAAAACATAATCAACTCATCAAGATTTGGTTGTGTTACAGGTTCTGTGAGCACATATTTCCTCCATGCCTCATCATTTATGGAGCCATGTGTTTTCGCTGTGTGGAAGCGGACCCAAGCAGACCTGATCCAGGAAACAAAGAGTAGGCCTGGGGGAGCCGAGCTTGGGGGTGACATGAGAGCCGACAGCCCGGGACACTGTGCAAAATATGGCTCTTACTCACTGATGGACCTCAACACGGGAAAAATTATTGATGTCCAGTTGGTGCAGGTGAGATTATGGCACATGCCCACTTAGTCCAAAAGGTACAGGATATTGTCCTGTACTTTTGTGCATTTTTTTGTCATTTAATTGCTTGAGGATTGAGCACCCATTCACACTTTTTGAGGGTTGAGCCCGTTTGGACTACATGCTCACATAGAAATGGTAAAGTTTGATTTCCCCCAGAAGTCTAGGAGCCCAATAAAAACATTTAATTTATTTCTGAATTAGATTTTATTCATTTATGCTCACGTGCAAAACCTGAATAATTCACATAGTTTAAAATAAATCTATGAAAATAAATGTCACATGGTGAATATGACATTCTGACCTTCTGCATTAATCATTTATTTTAATATCTCACCTATGACAGAATGTTGATGTGAAATAGAAAAAAAATCATGTGTTTGTGCAATATTGTTTTCTCTAACCCCACAGAGTAACGAATGTGGCGGCAGTGCCAACATGGAGAAAGAGGGCCTGATTGGGAGTCTCGATTTCCTGGAAAAATCTGCTGTGAAAGTTGCATCAATTGTCACTGACAGACACTCTCAAATCCAGAAGTTTTTGAGAATTGAGAGGAACGATATTGAGCACTTTTATGATGTTTGGCATGTTGCCAAAGGTGAAGTAAATTTAAAAAAATTGTTATTCACATGGTTCTTGAACTGTGATATACACGGTCCCAAGTAACAGACTTCCATTTGCTCATTCTCGCCATTCAGGTGTTTCGAAGAAAGTAGAGGCTCTGGCAAAGATGAAGGATTGCAATGAGTTAAAGAGATGGCAGCAGAGCCTGGTAAACCATCTGTACTGGTGTGCCATCTCTTCCTCATCGGGTGAAGAAGCTGTAGCTAAGTGGACATCGTTCAGTAATCATGTCCAGAACGTCCACAGCCATGACAACGTCCTCTTCCCTGAGTGTCTGCACCCTGCCTTGGATGGAAGCCGCCCCAAAAAGTGGTTGAAATCAGGCATGTAATCTCAAGATCATGTAGTGTACTGGTATCCATACCTTTGTTTGCTATAAATAATACATATCAACATTAATTTGCCAACTTGTTTTGTGCTATTGCACAACTTTCCTAAAAGTGATATTGGATATGTGTAGGGAAAAAGAATATTCTAATATTAATGCTATCAATATTTTAATTGCAGAATCAACGGCTTTGTTTAAACTAGAGAGGATTGTGTCAAACAAATACCTCTTAAAAGGTGTGGCAAAACTCAGCCCAAGGCACCAAACATCGGCCATTGAGGGTTTCCACAGCGTCATTCTGCGATTTGCCCCCAAAAATGTCGTCTTCTCCTACAGGGGAATGCTATGCAGGTAAACAGAATAGTCAATTTATTTGTTATTTGGAAAAGCACACACCTGTCTCTCACCTATATTCTTAGTTGAATCCAGGTTGGAATTTATTCATTTGTTTTTTTTGGATGGCCATTTTATATATTTGTGATTTCAGGTTGTATCTCGCTTCGCTGCATTTTAATGAAAATGGAAACAGGGAACAGCTGACGTCTAGAGACGAAACACCAGCATACAAGATCAAATACCCCAAGCACAAGAAAGGAAAACACACGATCCAGCCACTGAAGAAAAAACCATCATATGGTGGATTAAAGACATATCAATAATTGTTTTATTTTTATTTATTTTTTGGTACATACAGATTAATGATTATCTTTTCTTCCCAGCCTATGTGGACAACCTAATGCGCGTCTTCTTCGATGAGGTGCTGCATGAACCAGCAAAATTCACTGTTGAGCTTCAGGAACTGAAGATCCCAGACACCCTGTGTTCTCAGTTCCACAGACCAGACAAGCAAGAGGCTGTTGCTGCCTATGTATCTCGCGTCAGCCACTGATGTACTTTATTTATTTAGCGTCTTGGCAGACGTCAAACACAAATGTCATGGCAGTCTATTCTGGTTGATTATTTTAATTCATATGATGTTTAATTTCAATCATTAACAGACATATAGTTATAGTTTTATAATTCAAGAGAATAGTAAAGTACAATTATTTCTTCAAAATCTTTTTATTTCTTTTTATTCTTCATCTGAATAAAGGCAATCATCTAGTGGTGTAAGAAGCCAACATAATTTCCCTCAGGGTCTGGATACTGCTGGCGGATGCTGACCACAACACAGGATGGGATCACTATCCTATTGAAACAAAGTAAAGAGGCCGCACTATGCATATAAAACGTTTCTTTTTTATCACTATCCTATTGCCATGGCCCAAGTACCCCCACACCCAGCTGACAAACTGGCGGTAGGCCAGATACCTCCTCTGCCTGGGAAAAAAATGCAAGATTGTAAATTATATTTAGTTGTTTACACAAAGCTATGTCCCTAGACTGCAGACTATTGTTAAATTTTGTCCTGTGATCATCCATCTGATAAGATTTACATTTTTGGTGTTTATCACAGAATGTATATATCAAATTTATACTTTAATAATAATATAAATAAAATGTGATTACTGTTTTAGTAAATCATTATTTGTTGCAAAATTTTGTACTACAAAAATCTGAAATGCAGACATTTGAGACAACACGATGTGGGATCTTGTGATTTCCCCTATGCATCTTTTGATGTGCACGAACTGTTTAACAATATTTTACTTACGCATTATAAACATTTACTAGCATAGGGCCATGGAGGGCTCCAAAATATTGAGGCTCATACAGGTAGGATGAGGCTGCAGTAGAACCCTTAGTTTGACAACAACCTACAGGGGAAAAAATACAGACAGCATCAATTATGTGGACAGTGGCCTATATTGGAGACAAAATAATGATCAATACAATTGTAAATAAGTAATTTATAGCATCATATAATCTACTAAGGGGGAGGGTCTTCTCCGTGCCAACGGCTTCGCCCACAACGCAGAGGCGAATTGCTAATGAGCTACTGCCGCTCTGCTGGAGCGAAGTCCCAGAAAACGGCACAGGTTTTGTGATTTTGGCTAAAAACGGCATATTCATAATTTAAAGACCACTGAGAATGTTTAAAAATAGCTCAAAATATGATCGGAGTTTATTTTGACTTATTTGAATCACAGATGTCACTGTGGGCCTCTTGGAACGTTTCTTTTTCACAAACCCTAACCTGATAAAGTGTTTCAGAGTGATCTGATTCAATATGAATTAAAAAACAGAGGTGAGTTACATTAAAAATCATTATAGATATCCAGTGTCCATCCTCCCAGTCCATACTTTTATAGTTCATAATTAAGTGTTTTTATGCTGTGGTCATATGGCTAAGTGGCTACATAGACAATCGTCATCTAATTTACCTTACATATGACATTATATTACACTTCCCATATCTCCAAGAGCAATACAGTAATTAGATTTACTAATTACTTTTGTATTACTTTGAGATCTCACTGAGTCCAGCCTATACCACAAGCAGAGCAAAATACCACATCATGAGGTCTGATTCAGGGTCAGTTTCACAAAAAAAAAAAAACATATTAAAACCTGGTCCTTTACCAAAAGACACCTCAGCTCTCATGATATCTTTCAAAAGTCCAGTGCTCAAGTAACTGAAGTAAAGATACTTTGATTACAATAGTAATTGTAATGTAATTGCTAAGATTATAAATGTATTCCTGTACATTACCTTGTTAATGAAAGACATCTGTTTGCAGCTCCATCCAGGACAAAGTAAAGTCACAAACTGTGCGTCATAATGACACGACACATATGTGCAATGCTTTATGAGGTCACCGGCACACTTTTAAAACCATTTTTATTGAGCAAAACTTCACAATGTGATTGGTAGGACAACAGTTCACATTATTTTTAATTATGGTACGATTACTCAACACATTATGTAATGTAGTTTTACATATATTTAAAAAAAAAAATTGTTATTTCCCAAATTTGTCAATCTTTATGTAAAAAAGCTTTGTATAGTTGTATAACAGGTTGCCATTTATAATCATGGTGCTGTATGCGAAGGCATTTCCACTGTTTGACAGATGAAATGTGTAGGCAAAATATGTGATCAGTTAATTAGTGTGGATGATTGATATGTTTCGATAGCCCAACACTGACAAGACATCATGTGTTATTCATAGGAGACAGTATGGTTTCTATATAGAGAAAAGTTAAGGATCAAAAGCTACAAATGTTTATTTGATTTTTTATAAAACTATTCTCTGAATAAATTCCCATATATATTTTATGTTGTCTTGGATGCTCATATAATGAAGTGTACAATTCAATAAATAGTGTGTCTGAAAATAAAGAACACATTCATTCCTCAATGTTTTATTGATGAAAGCACAGTAAACAACGACAAATCATAACTAAACTCGCTCATAACTGACAATAATTGGAGTGCAAAACATGAAAGTATTAATACCCAATATAAAGTGCAAAATTAAATACACCTGAAAGAGGCAATGAAAGGGTCCAGTCGCAAGAAGCGTTTATGCTCACAACAGTAAGAAGAAAGAAAGAAAGAAAGAAAGAAAGAAAGAAAGAAAGAAAGAAAGAAAGAAAGAAAGAAAGAAAGAAAGAAAGAAAGGCAAACTATTACACCAAAAAAACCATAACAGTGCTCCAGCACCTTCTTGGGAACCTGATGGGATCACTAACAAGTGTCCATATCCGCCACCCACTCCAATGGCCACTTCTTTCCACTGTAACACAATAAGGAAATATGCAATTATATGTTTTGGTTCTGCAGATGAACTGTAGACACAAAGACACACATTAAGACCCCTGTAGCTGTTTTCCAATCGCTGTAAATAATTCTCTCCAGTATTATTTCACCCACCCAAATATACATCAAGAGTTTTTTGTTCAAGAAAATGAGCATGATGACTTTCTCAGAGAGAATCTGAGACCTCTCATTCCTGACTGTGTCCCAGCTCGGCCAGCTGTGGTAAACGCTCCTTCAGACAGTGTTGAGGAGGCAGAGGGAGATGATGGAGAGCTGTGGGAGAAGAGGAAGAGTGTCTTTCTTACCCCACCAGCGGAGGGCAGGGTCTTCTGAGGCACGGATAGGAGGAGGGTCTCGCTCTAAATATTCACTGGAAGCTGAAAAATAAATTGTACCATGCTATTGTAGTCAGGTTTATAGCTTTTTGTTAGAAAGGTATAAGAAAATTGTCTAACTTACGTGTTCCTCCTCCTCCTCTTCCTTATCCCGGGCTGCACTGTCACCTCATCGTCCTTCTAGGCAGCTAAAACAGAGGAGAACTTTATTAATGTTGCTAATCTACAGCTTTTAATGCTTTTGAAAGTCATTTATGCTCACCAAGGCTGCATTTATTTGAGCGAAAATACAGTAAAAACTGTAATATTGTGAACTTTTATTACAATTTAAATAACTGTTTTCTATGTGAATATATGTTAAAATGTAATTTATTCCTTGTGATCAAAGCTACATTTTCAGCATAATTGTGTGAATATATAGTGAAGATCAGTCTTCAATGTCACATGATCCTTCAGAAATCATTCTAATATGATGATTTGATGCTCAAAAAAACATTTATATTACATTCTAACATTTCTAATACTATCCAGAGCTCTGATACTATCCAGTCAAGTAAGTGACGTCATCGATTAACAGCAAATACATTTATCAGTTGGTTAAATTAATTAGCCAACTTCCAATCACACATTCAACTGCCAGCAAATCCTTTACAAAACTAACAAAAAATCTCACCTACACACAAAGATGTGATTAAAAGCCCAAACTTTTATAAACAAGAGCTTAGGTTAGCCTGACAGTTAACGTTAGCGCTAACAGTAACAGTTAACGTTACCTCTTCAGAACACGGTTGAGATGCTAACGGAGTTTTTCGAAGACACTAAACTATTTCTATGAAGTAACGTAAAATTTTCAATAGATGTGTGTCAATAACACGTAAGAAAAATGTCAGGAACAGTAGTGTGTATTATTTGTGTGATTTTAGATTAAACTCACCTGAAAGTAGTGAAAACAACAGCGAGAGATGGATTTCTGCTTTTTGTCAGTTGCAGTGGTCCTGCGCCGTTTGAAAGCGACTCGCATGTTCAACACGCACGCCCATATCAGCCAAGCAGCATTTACATAAATAAACATCTAACACATTAGGCTACATTAATAAAAATCTCATGAATTTAAAACTCATTTTGAAGCTCGACCCGCTCATATGTGCAAAATGCCGCCACTCCATCTCCACGTGAAGTGTCACTTTTATTTAAGATTTTGTATTGTTGTTTTTACTAACACTCAACCTCCTTAATAATAATAATAAAAAATACATATAATATTTTAATATATATAACGTTGTATAACTACTACGATTACTTGTAATGCAATTTTCGGGAAAGTTATCAGCGGACCAGATGGGAAAAAAATGGAACTTTACCACGACGTCCTCACAACGTTCTCCATGGGATAAACTAGCGACGTCTTTTGAGGACGTGCCCACAACGTTTCTGGAACGTTAGCCAAGATTCTAAAAAATGGAACTTTACCACGACGTCCTCACAACGTTGTCATAAAGTAATGTCACGCTGACCAAATGACGACTAACTGACGACGTCGTCACAACGTACTGTGTTAGCTGGGTTCTTGCCTTTTCGACGAGTGGCCAGAGTTTGTTTCTCGCCTCCTTGTCTTCCTGAGTGAGATCTTCCAGGATCCGAATTTTTTTCTGTTTCAGCAGCTCGGATCGTTTGGCTTCTGTCCATATTGCATCACGACATGTGCGGGATAAGAACTGGACGATGATCCGCCGCGGGTTGGAGTTTCCAGACTTGGGGCCAAGTCTATGCGCGATGTCGACCATGTCCTGTAGTTTCTCCGCGGAGTGTGGAGAGAGGTTCCTGAACAGCTCAATGACAACCATGTTGACGTTTTCCCCTTCTCGCTCAGGTATCCCGGCTACACGGAGGAGATTCCATCTGCGTTTGTAGATATCCAATCCGCTGCGTTTCTTCTTGAGAAACCTGTTTTCCTTTTCCAGGTTCTCAACCTTTGATTGCAGAGAAAGCACCTTCTCCGTCACGTCTTCCACCTGTTTGTTAATGGCTTCAAGCGAGCAGGTGAACTTGCGGATTGAAGATGTGTTTTCCTTTACCGACACCTCGACGGACTGCCGTTTTACCAACGACTCTTCTTGTAACTTGCTAACCTTTTCGATTGCCGCTAGCAGCACAGAATTAGATACCGTGTCAGGAGTGTTTGTTCGAGATTTCTTCTGAGCAGGGGACTTACTAGGAGTGTCCGGAGAGCTCCCAAAAGCGTTTTCTAGGCGTCTTGCATAGTTGTGTATCTTGAGATTATCGCTGTTTGCAGAAGTCTCAACAGAGGCCGTGTCCATATCCTCCTCCATGTTTGTAGCAACCGAGCTACTTATCCCATGCGTGGAAACTAACAAAAAACTTTTAAAAAGGGTCCCAAAATCATTAAAGGCCGTCTTAACAGAATGTGCTGAGCTTCCGAAACAAGTTATATAAAAAAACTGAACATGGAAAGTCAAAGCTTCAAGCACCGTATATATAATAGATCAAGAGCGCGATTAAGTTGCTGTTAACGCGGCGCCATCTTGACCCCGCAAGACCCCATTTCGCTTGGCGGTGTGCACGGCTTTTTTTGTATCAGCAATCTGGCCGAGCTCGAACTTCTCACCACACCGGCACCCAGTTTGCTCGTCTAAATTAGTTGCTTACATTTAAAAACATTTAGCATACAATAGCATAAAAAGTATTTTTAATGAACATAAAGGTCCATGTTTAATAAAAATGTTCACGAAACTTAATGAAATGTTTAGTGAAATAAGAAAATATGTTAGAGATCATTAATTTAGTTGTATACACATTCTCATATCCATATATTTTGTTTTATTGTCACGAGTAATAACCTCAGGGTTTACTGGGTTTTACCATAGACTGTAAAAAAATATGGACGTAGTGTCCGTGACGTCACCCGTAGGTTTCTGAAGAGCATTTTTGAAGCCTAAAGTGGGCGGAGCCGGCCGTCGCCATCTTGGCCTTGCGTCACTCCCGGATTACAGAAAATGGGCAGAGGCGGGGCGTGAGTGGAGCTGAGGAGCCTGGCTATCTGAAATCACCACCTAGCTCGACGTGATCGCGTTAGTTCAGGCTGGGGAGGTAATGCTATAACGTTATATGCAACTGACAGTACCAAGTCTGCGACTGCACAGGGCCTCGCGCTAAAGTGACAGTTGATGATGTAAAGCCAATTAAAAGTTCCTATTTTTGCCCTTTGAAATATTATAATAGTTAAAAGACATGGCTACATGTGAGACTGTGTATCGTGATTCGGTACTATTCTGCTAGTTGAAAATGTATAATGCAGTAACTTAATATTACTCTGAGAGAGTGTGTGTGACAGTGATGTGCATAACGTTACATGTCAGTCACTCTTTAGTCTATGGTCCGTCAGCGCGGCATCACTCGTCAAGTTCGTAGAGAGCTTATTCAGTCCATTTTAAATTTTGATTTTGGCCGCCTCTCAAATGTGTTAAACCATAGATATAACGTTATTGCCTATGAAGTTCAAGTAATGCGCTAGAAAATTTGCGCTCATTCAAGGATGTGCATTTATTGCATGGACGGAGAAAGCGCCGACACCAGCAGGATTTCACCTGGTAGCCTACATAAGAATATTATAATCCATCTGTTCCGTGAGAGCAGAACGAACGAGCCTTTATTGACGTTTTTAAATCTGAAAACTCCAAAAAGCAACGAAATTGTCAGACATCCATTAGTGCATGTTCACAGAGGAAAACAACTGAAATACAGAGCTCGTTGTTCTCTCGAACGATACTCGACGACAACGACGGAATCCAAAGCCGTGGGCGAAGTAATGGGTGTATTAAATTGTATGAAATAATCCCGAAAAAAAGCACAAACACTGCAGAGGTGGCAAGTTCAGCAGCTAAAATTTGCTGAGGTGAAGTGACGGCTAGTAACAGCAGACAAACGGCTAGCATTGACATCAGCGGGAATCCATCTGTCACTCAAGTGGCCACACCCTTAATTATGCATAACTTTAAATATTAATCAACTAAACGGATGAGTTATAAAAAAAAATCACCCCCCTCACAGTTGTTATGAAGGGCAAAATTAGCTGTATAGACCAAAGCCACACAGAGATCCAGGCTGTAAACATGTTTTTTTCTGCTGTAAAGTTGGTAATTTTAACATGGGGGAGATACAGATTTGACTCACTTCTGCAGCCAGCCTCAAGCGGCCAGTCAATGAATTGCAGTTTAACTCACTTCCGTGTTGGTTTCAAGAGAGAGACGGGGAGGTTGCCGCTTGGGTTTTACACGATTCTTTTTGTAGTGTGGTATTGGTGGTGGTGTACTAAAATAAACATGTCACGTGTGTATAGCTTTCTTCTTCTCACCGCTGATTCCTGATGGTTTAGAGGACAATTACTCGAGTCGCCCCCTGTCGTTTCAAAGAATAGTACAACTGTGAGCGCGTCAAGTATAAACGCCTCGTCCGTTTCTGCGGAGACTCGCGCTGCGGAGCCAGGCGAGAGTATAAACAAGGCTTAAATAAGGTATGGTAGACTATAATGAGCTGGTAGCCTAGACCCAGCAAGCAATAAAATTGTCTGCTTTTAAACATTATAAATACATGATCAACTTCATACATATTAAGATATAAATAAATAAATAACTGCAACTTACGGAAAGCGACGTCTCTGCATTGTACCGCTGAAATGAGGCGCTGCCCTGAGATGTCAAAACGCTTCCCAAGGGTCCTGCAATTTTCAGGCTTCTAATTGGTCAATTACCCTTTGTAAAACTTTGTGATTAAAGTTATAGAAAACTTATTTTATAAATGATTCTGACACATTCACGATTTTTTTTTATTTTTATTTAAGCTATATAGCTACATATGTTGTATGTAGTTGCTAATGCCAGACATTACAAACAGTTACAGGTGATGATCGTGTTTTTTAAGTTTTTTTAAGCAGTGGAAACGAAGTGATCAATGTTATTCTGACTGTCATCACCACTGTAAAGGGGCTGCTTCTGTATATGCTCTTAAGCAGCTGGGGATAAAACAGTAATCATACATCTGTTTCTATACACATTATTTACAGCACAAAGTAATTACAGTTACTTACTGTTAATAATACATCAAGCAATTAAACAAAATCAATCAAATTTGCAAGCAGAGGCAACTCTCACAGCTTCCTTGTAAACCTCCATGCCAAATGTGTTACTGTGCATGAGAGGGTCAATACTGTCCTGTAATTTGGCCACAACCTCCCGAAGTAAGGAAGGGGTTCTGGAACAGAAACTGTTGATTCTTCATCAATCTCGGTCACGACCGGTCCATCCCAGTCAATGCTCAGCTGATCAGATCACAACTGAAATAACAGAGGGAAATTTTGTGAAAAAATATTGAATAATTTATTTATATTTTAAATGCAGAAATACCCCTTATCAAGGCTTACTCCACCTGATCACACAATGTTCCTGTACTTGAAATTTGTCCTGAAGTCCACAGTTGCTGAGGAGATTTGTGGCCTTGTGAAGAAAGAGGGTGAATTCTGAAAATATTAAGGTGTGCAATTATCCTGGGAATCATGACAAATTGTAGACATAAGATGTGCAGGTCATTGTTGGGATCTAGAAAGCCAGAGTCCTCAAGATGAGGGAAGGCTGCATAACAGTTGCTGAGAACAGAGCACCACAAGTCACGCCGTAATCGCTCGACTGGTTGATTGTGCACACTTCTGCCTGTGATCATGCTCCTGTTTCTGCCAAGTAAAAAGGAAGAATTAAAGGTACGATGTTGGTTGTGTTAGTAATGTAGGAAAAACAACAACATCATGAATATGAACATCTCATTCCATATCTTATAGCACGCACCTGTTAAGTACAGGGGATGAGATTGTAAGTTGAAAAATAAATAAATATTGAAAGTTAAAATACCTGGTCCCCTTAAGGGATGCTCTAACATGAACCGAGCAACATCAGCATTTTCTCCACCCTTGTCACTTCGGACACGAACAGGCAATCCATGACTCTGTACAGCCTCCAGAAAACACTGAAGCACCGTTGAGGCTTTGTTGTTAGTATTTGCTTGAAGACACATGATTTTCCTGCTATACATCAATTCCTCCATGGACAATTATTCGCCATCTAAAATGAGAACAGCAAAATAACAATTATTCCAAAGGAACAGTGTGTGTGTGTGTGTGTGTGTGTGTGTGTGTGTGTGTGTGTGTGTGTGTGTGTGTGTGCACTAACTTGGATGGGTTAAATGCAGAGGACAAATTCTGAGTATGGATTACCATTCTTGGCCTTCTCATCATGTCAACTTCCATAATTCCCCACAATCATAATGTGTAACTGACACAGGAAAACTAAAATAATGAAAAAGGTTAGTTTACATTTTCGTTACACATAGCTCAAATATAACATTATAAAATATTTATAACCATTTGCATAATGATCAGTTTAAAAAAAAAAGCACAATTACATGAAAAAAAAAAACATTTTCACAAATAAATGTCTTCCTAGTATAGTGCTGGAACAATACATTATAAAACTGAAATTTCTTTTGGAACAAAGTTTGCTTTTAATTGATGGAAAAGGGAAACTCATCAACTAATGTACTACTATTAAAAAAATATGTACCATCATAAATAAAAGACACTGTATCCCAAATTGTGCCATCTATTAATTTGATTACTCATTTTAATTTCAATATTGAAAGTCTGTAAGACTTTTTGTTTCTAAACTTGTATTGTCTCCATGATGTACAGCTGAACAGTGGTTTGTTTTTTTATTTGTCGATTTGTTGAATTTAAAATTCTTTACATTATTGAATATTATGAAGTAAACAAAGACTTGCCTCACAAGCTCGTGATTTCCATCTATGTGCCAAAGTGACAGTGGCGAGGGAACGGAGTCGGGTCTTCTAGGTATGAGCAGGACCTCAAGGCCTCGTGAGACACTTCCAATAGGATCAATGGATCAGAGAGTTGCTCGGACTCTTTGTTGAGGGATCCTTTTAGGGGGGAAAAGCATAACACTAAATGCATGGCAAGTATAGTTCAGGATATTGAACTAAAGATAGATTCTGTTCATGTGATAATGCAAGTTTGTTTACTTAGTTATTTTATTTCTTAAGTAAAACTTGTAGGTTAAGAACATATGTTTGGAGCACAATATAGTAAGCATCTTATTTGCCATACCTTATGCCTGTGCTCCTCAGATATCCAGAGACCTTTCTGTATCCAGAGTTGGGAGTGGTTGCAAGAAAGTCTGCCACAGTTCGTCGGAGATCCTCCTCACTAATGTCTGTAAAACTTCACTGATAATTCCAGTTCTTTCATTCGTCTTCTAATTGTTCTGACACTCACATCCAAAAGTCTAGCAATTTCAGGAGCAGTGAAGTCAAATTCAAGAAGGAATTCAAGGTGCTCTTTTGATATGTCAAAACGAGGGCGTGCCCTTTTTCCTGATTGAATAATTGGTGCTTGGTACCCATTAAGAAGTGTGCACTGACATCTGTCTAGTGTTTCCAATGCAGACGCCAGATTCCACACAACTTCTGGAGCTTTGGGTATTGAAGTGGTTTCAGAAAACCTGGACAACTTGTTCAGTTCTTATAGACAAAGTCCATGTCCTCATGAATGGATGCCGATCTACATCTAAGGTCGAGTAATATGTTGGAGACCTCTTCCAAAAATTCTTGTTTTTTGACAAATGTTACAAATACATGCAAAACAAACCACCTATAGCGATCTTAGGCCGCTGGCTGTTGTCACGGCTGACAAAGGAAGATGTGGATCTAAAAAACATGTTCTATGCTTTAACAAAAACAAAGAAGGTAATCCATCATGACACAAGAAAAAAACATGCAACAGCTTCACATAATATAAAGACAACACCAGTCAAAGATCTGAATCAATATTAGGGTACATGAACACGTGATAACGAGGAATTCAAATGAAATGAGTAACAACTAAAGCAAACTAGTGACTGACAAGATCAGACAAAACAAGAACTAACAGGAGAAAACAAATGAATACGAAATAATAGTCCTAGAACACAAAAAAACTAAACTTGATCGCTGTGTTTGGGATTTTTTTTTTTTTATGCAGGTTTTAAACTGGTCCAAGCTTTTCAGCTGGGGATCACTCATAACAACCTGAGCAAGGAATATTAGGAATAATCCCATCCGATAATGACGAATAATTGTGCCAAATCAAACAAGTAACAAGGCTTAAGTGCACAGGTTTTCCATTAAATTGCTTCACTTTGGTTCAGTTGTCTCAGTTAGGATGCCAGATTGATGAATCTTGTCTGTTTGATAATCCGCTGAAGCCCACGGTCAGCTCTTCTGCTGGTGCATCTTCTCCTGCCACATTTTGCCCGTCCACTAGACTTCCCATTGATATGCTTGGACACAGCACTCTGTGAACAGCAAGCCTCCTTAGCTATGGACTTTTGTGGCTTACCCATCCTATGGAGGGTATCAATGATGGTCTTCTGGCCAGCTGTCAAGTCTGCAGTCTTCCCCATATTGATCCTAACTGAGACAACTGAACCAAAGTGAAGCAATTTAATGACACCTGGGAAAACCTGTGCAGGTGCTTTGAGTTTAGTACATGAGTAGTGTGTGACACTCAGTGTAAAACATCCATGCCCTGTCAAATTTGGGCTGATTTCTTCACAGTATTCACATTTTTTGAAATCCTGTTTTCGTGGGTTTTATGAGCTGGAAGCCCAAATTATGTACAAATAAACAACTAAATACTTGAAATCGTTTAAGTTGTGGGCCCTGAATCTATAATCTATGGAAGTTTAACGTTTTGAATGGAATTATGGAAATAAATAAACTTTTCCATGATTTTCTAATTTTTTGGAAAGGGTCTGTATTTACATTTTAGGATATTCTACAGATCTGTGTGTGAGCGTGTTGTTTTAAAACAGTCCGCCAGAGGGCAGCAGACGCGCTCATTCATCCTTAAACAACATTGACTGAGTGATGCAGTGTACATAATCAGTGAAATTGATTGCATATATTCATATTTATATGTGGAGCCTAACAGAAGTAATATATTAAGAGACAGACATTATACACTTTATAATGTCTGTTTTTGATCTGCATGAGGGTAAATGACAGATCTTACCGTGACTGTCTCCGGTCACAGTGTCAGCTGCGGGTCTGCGTCTCTTCGTCAAACAGAAAGTGTCTGCGATCAGCGCTCGCTTTCTGCTCATTTCTCACTGTTTACAGAGATCATTTATCTGTTTTCACTCATATAGCGGCTGTATACTCGCTGAGAAGAGCGCTTAACTGTTTTTGTGAAAATGTGAGTGTGTCGCGGCAAACCTGTCACTCACATGAGATCCACCAATAGCAAACCACAACCATCCAATCAAAAATCAAGCCCCGCCCTACTTTAAGTCACATTTAAATATAATGTATGAACGCATATGACTCTTTTCTGCTTATCGGCTCTGGAAATGTTGGTCGAGTCTCGTCCATCACTGTGTTCGGCTGCACATTTGACCTGTGAAGAGCAGGTAACGCCACACAGAAAACAGTTAAATGTTGAAACCAGTAGAGCTGTCAAACAGAGGCCAGTAAACGACTGAAGTGAAACTCATGTGATGGAGGACATGAACCTCTGCGCTCCGCGTGATTTAACTTCATCTTTGATTCAATCATGTTAAACTCCCACATATTTGCTTTGGGATCTTGAATTATTACATATAACATCAGATTTTCATTTAAATAAAACTGTGTGTGAGTTCAGTTTCCATTTTGTACATGTTGAGTTTCTTTATGAAAGAGATTTAATGCTGATCTCTGATAATCTGCTGTGTTTTCTGTTTATGAAATGATAAATCACCAGAACAATGTTCTATGTAATATTTGTAAATGAGGTGACGTTGAAATAAAGGCTGACTTGATTGTTACTCTTTGTAAGTCTGTTTATTGGACTGCAATCTGTTTTGTCAGCGTTGTGTTTTTGATCATTAGATGTTAATGGATGATTTAAACTGATTCACTCTTTTCATTTCAGTGAAATAAATGTCAGAATGTGCTTCTGTTCAAGTGTATTACTTTTGCACAAGACAAAATGTTAATATCTGGATTTTCATATTTTGCTCTATTAAAGTTATAAATACAAGTTTGATTCCTCTCTTTCTCACATATATTTACAATTTTACTTGTAAACAACATTAATTCACATTGTAGATAAAAAATAATAATAACAATGTTCCATTAAAAAAACCCTTCCTGACCAGTTTAACCTTTCATCAGCTTCGGCCTTTCAAATGTCAAAACTTTACAGCAATCATTTTCTGTTCAACTATTATTTTTGTAATTTACAAGAACAAATCAAACAAAACTAATATTAACATTCAGACATCAAAGAGCAATAAGAATATTGAGTTCTTCACAGACAACTAGTCAAAGCAGTGATTGTCCTCTTTCTCATTAGATTTTCCTTCTGCTAAACTAGATCTGTGTGTGACTCCAGTAGAGAGACAAACATCAGCCGAGTGTTTCATTCATTTCAGCTTTATTCACACCTGAGGTCTGACGACACCAGATATGAGACCGAGAGCAGAACTCACACTTTACTCCAGTCAACATCTGCTTCATTTCTCCACACAAATCACTCTCATGTTCACTGTTATTGCACAGGGGAAAACAGCGCATTATTAACAACACACACTGATCTAGTAATGGGGCATGTTGACACACTAATCTGGGGAAATGAGAAACTCTTTCCACTGAAAACAACAACCATTCATTTGATGAGGTATTTTTTTTTACAGTTTTTTTTTGGTTACACTTTATTGTTACACGTTACATGTATTTACTGTAATAATAACTATAAACTCGAATGTACATTTCCTGAAGAAAATGTGAGTGGTGCTTGCAGTGGCAAACCTCGGCCCTGGACACATGCTAACACAATTAACAATGTTGTGATACCATGATATACCACATTCTAGTATGATTTACCATGTTTATAACATGATTTACAACAAATGATCACATTATAGCATGATTTACCGTGATTTACCATGTTTCTAACATTATTTACCAGAATTTATCACAATCTAGCATGATTTACTATGATTAGCATGTTGCTAGAATCATGTTAGCATGATTAACATATTGCTAATACGATTAACATGATGCTAGCATGCTTAGCATGTTGCTAATATGTTTTTAGCAAAAGATGTTAGCATGATGCCAGCATGATTAGCATGTTACTAGCATGATGTTAGCATGATGTTAGCATGTTGCTTGCATGTTATTAGCAAGATGATAGCATTATTAGCAATTTTCTAGGATGTTTTAACAAGATACTAACATAATTAGCATGTTGCTAGCATGATGCTAGAACAGTTGCTTTTTTATCATGTTTACCCTAAGCTA
>NC_140209.1:67933657-68323657 GCF_951802725.1 Rutilus rutilus
CTCTCTCCACACACACACACACACACAAACACACACACAATAAATAAGGACATTGTCTGATAGGATCATCTGTTATTAAATGTGCTTATGACACTTGTCACTGATAGTGCTTATCAACTGTAGGAATGACAGAAAGTTGATAAAGATTTTAATTATTTTTAGTATTTTTGGCTGTTGCCATTGCTCTAAATACAAACCATTAACCAAACACCAACACCCTATCCCCTAATCCCACCCTAAACCCAAATACCAACACCAAATTACATAAAATCACCAAAAAGTGCAAAGATTTTACAAAAACAAAAAGACACAACAACAAAAAATAATAGCCTAAGTAGCGAAAAATAAATTTTGCTTATTTAAATGTAATATATTGATTAACTTTCAAAGTACAGCACTCTCCTCACAAACCCATCTACCAGACTGATGCAACAATGACTCGTTAGATACGATCTGGAGTTCGAGCCTTCTGACGCCCAAAGCGAAACGCGCACGTGATTGGACAGAAAGTGAGGCTTCGTTTGTCATCGATCACGTGACTCTAGTAAACCAAAACACACCCCGATACGGGGCTTCACTAGAAATTGTTTCGCTTGTGTGATACGCGCATCGAAGCTTCAGTGTCATATGTAACATCACTAATGTAAGCGTCTCGTTAGTGTCGTTTTAACCCTTATATGGTGTTCGGGTTTGTACGACCCGTTTTCATTTTTTATCAAGAGAAAAATTATACGATTAATTATTTTTTCAAACTCCGACTCATTGGCCTTGGCTCATTTTCTGTGAAGAATGTATATCAGAACACATTTTCAATAACCACACACTGTGTGATAATAACACACACAGGATGTTCGGGGCTAATAAAAGTGTGGAAATTGTAGGTCCCGTGTATCTTTACTCTGTCCTCCTCCTGTCAGGGCCTACTGTTAGTGTGTTAGTGTGTTAGTGTGTGTGTGTGTGTGTGTGTGTGTGTGTGGTTTATGAGGACACAAATGTGTATAATGACATGGGTACACAGCAAAAAGTCCAGTGTTAAATTAACTCTCCTGGGCCCGTATTCATAAAGAATCTTAATGCAAAGAGTAGCTCCTAGTGACAAAATTCTAAGAATATTCTTAGAAATGTGGGCGTTTACTCTTAAAATTAAAGAAAAACTCCTAGTAAAGAAAAAAGTAATTCAGAAAGCATCTTAACCCTTAAAAGAGGTATTAAGGTCAAAATTGTTAGGAGCACGGACGAGGACTTTTAAGAGGCTTAAGAGTTTCTTTAGCAGAGGAGAACATGGCAGAAAGATGAAGAGGGAGAAGAAATGTGTTGCAGACAATGGATGACAGTGAGTTAATAAGACACTATAGATTAGATCATGCAGGGATCATGTTTGTGACTGATCTTTTTAGAGACACGCTAATATCTCCGACACAGCGCAGAAATGCCATAGCGCCTGAAATGAAAGTAATCACTACATTACGATATTTGGCAACTTGGAAAATTCCATGTTTGATACATTAAAACCAACATTCAAACCACCGCTTAAATAGACATGCCAGCAATCAGTGTAACTGGAAAGAGTGGAACAATTTTTATCATTCTAAGCAATCAAATAATACCTTATAGGAAATCAACAGCATGGTAAATAAAAAAAGGATTTATATACACATATATGATGTGTGTGTGTGTGTGTGAGAGAGAACGATCAAATATGAAAAATTACGCATGTAAGTTCAAAGTGGAGGCTTAGAATAGACCCTATACTTAAAATCACTTTTTTTTCCCTTCTTGGACAACCAACCAATCACAGTCTTCAAAAGATTGTGTCATACATAGCAACGGGGTCAACCCCGCCTCCTCACTAAGATAAAAGTTTTTGTCTTTTCCTTACTCAGAGTTGCTCTCAGATCGGTCCCGAATCGCTCTTAAGCTAAGACTCCTACATAAAGGTTTTTAAGCTAAATTAAGAGTTTTCTGAGAGGATTCTTAGAATCTTTATGAATACGGGCCCTGATGTTAACAAGCAGAATCACTGAAGGAGAAAATCTAATTTTTTTAGATTGACACCGTTATGGAGATCAGTGTTTGCTTTAGTTGGGCTCTTGACCCTTAAACTGTAATGATTTTTGGCTGTTGTATCTGAGTTATAACTGCCAGATGAACAAAGAGAAAGTTTATCAGGTTTTGTTGGTTATGTTTTGACATAATCATAATTTCACTGATCTCATTTAGAGTCTAATCTCTGACTTAAATGTATATTGTTGATTACAGCATCACTGTGATTCTACAGAATAAGATCTTTTTTTATAACTAGTCTAAAGGATTTCTTAAAAGTTGTTCTGATAAAACAAAATCTTTCTTTTAGGCACACACAGACATCAAGAATCAGTGTATGAATCTCAACTATGGTGACAAAAAGAATATTCAATTAGGAAAAGGAAATTATTAAGACAATTCAGATCATAATTTATCATAATTCATAATTCATCTGTAATCAACAAGGTAAACCTGACTCTCTAAATGAGAGTTGATATTCAGGTCGAATTATGATTATCAAATCATAACCAACACCACCTGATCACCTTTTTTTTTTGTTCATCTGAGAGTTATAACTCAGATACAATAACCAAACAAAATCTAAAGTTAATGCTTTAAGGGTCAAGAGCCCAACTAAAACAAACAATTATCACCATAACGGTGTCTTAAATAAATTGATTTTCTCCTTCCGTGATTCTGATTCACACATCAGGTGTCTTCAATAATGGTCAATCATCACTCAATGAATCACTTAATGAGCTCATTAACTTTAACACTCTTGAGTGTTAATTTAACACTCATATTTTAACACTGACTCTGGAGCCATATAAACTCCCAGGAGAGTTAGGGCCCGTCCACACGGAGACGCGTTTCGCTGTATACGTATACATTTTTTATCGTATTGGCGTTTCGTCCACACGGATCCGGCGTTTTGGGAGACTGAAACCGCTATTTTTTTAAACCGGGTCCCAAAGTGGATAAATCTGAAAACGACACCCTTGCGGTTTCGTGTGTACAGCCAATCCGTATATTTTGTGAAACGATGATGTCATCACATCACGTGTCGTCTGTGTCACGAGTAACAGCAACAACAATAATGGCGGACTTATATGATTGTATTCGTGCTGCAGAAGCCTACTAGCTTTATTACAGCAAAATCGATTGCTTCTCTGCAGCTGTGGTGAGCAAAAAGCGATAATCTTTGTCTTCTTCTTCTCAAACACTATTTAACACAAACTGCATGATACCAGTGCTCTGTGAAAAAGTCAGTCATTATTTAATGCCATATTACAAGGCTGAGGCATTCTTACACAAAAACAAACAAATTGCACAAACTTTCCATTTGCATTAGACATTGAACTCACTTCCCTCACTCCGGTAACTGTCCATGCTGGATCTGTGCCCGTTATTTTACAAAGTAATCACGGAAAGCAAAACAAGGCATTAGCATGACCGCATCCAGCTAGCCAGGCCGATAGACGCTGTCTGATGGAGAAAGGCGCGCATGAGCGCGGGCGCGGGCGGGATCGCGCAACTTGGTCCGCCCCTCTATAGCTGACTAGATTTGAGCTCGCTGATTGGCTACAGTTTATGTCAAACATTTATATCTTAAATCAGTAATTGGCTGAGCTGCTCCACAGACCCGCCTCTCTGGGGCATTTCTCCAGAGCTGATGAGACGAGCACGCAGGTGGAGGAGAATGGAGATGTGTTGAAAAAGCAGACACTTTTCATTTCTATCATATTTTTCACATATACTGGGTGCATTTAATATCTCAAACACACAAATACTGACCATTTGTATGTATGATTTATGTATATATTTACTTATTTATTTAATGAGTGAGTGTGGCTCATAAACTGGTCTGGCTCATTGGGGCTCTGGCGGCGCCCTAGCGCCCTCTATTGGCCAGCCGCCCCTGACTAGTTGTGCTTTGCTTCATTTTGTCACTGCATACAAAAAGAACAAACAAAATTGACAAAAAAAGTATAATCTTATTCACTATTTTTTCAAAGGTGACCGTTATTTAGAACGTATCGCTTTATTGTTTCCATGGTGACGCGTCATTGCTAGTCACGTGACACACCGCAGCCACAATAGCGCTGAATGACTGATGATCTGCTTTTTTTTTCCTTTCCTCTTTTTTTATTCAAAATATTCACAAATGCGTTAGCTATAGCATGACATATCTGATATTCCGATTGTCAAAGATGTGCAAGTGGATGTGTTTTGTTGTTTAAACACCTTTACAACAATCGCGTTAGTTTGAGCTGACGTTACATGCACGATGCCGCCATGTGAGTTTGAGCCAGTTCATGAAGCCTCTAGTCTCTATACTCTTTGCTCTAGTAAGGGTTTCCCTGAGGAGGAAAAGTCCCTGAGGAAAGGGATTTCTTTAAGAGCGGTGCAACAAACGTCTCAACCGTCACTCTTACCTATAAACTTATTTTATTTGTTTTAGTTGTAATTGCGGAGGAAAACGAACTTTTCATACTGTCATAGTAATATAATTTATTATTTACTCTGGTCATATTTTGAAATGTCATATTTATAGTTTTATATTTGATATTTATAGTTTTATATGTAAAATAAACTGATAAGTGAGTAGACTATAGGCTACTTCAGCTTTACTGTGGCGATCAGGAGACGTCCGCTCTGGCTCTGGCCACAGCTCACACACACTCTGACTCCTCTTTCAGTGACAATTTAAAAACTATACAACTTTATACAGTTTATATATTTTCTTATTTTTTGATGAATGTAATGTATACTTTTAATATACCTTGTGTTATTCAGCCCTGACATAAAATGACTAAATAAATAAAGTAACAGTAACTGGTGTTTCTAATAGCGCTGTTTCTCTATTCTGGCTGCCTTCATCCATCTCTCTATTTTTATTTTATATTGAAAAAATCATGGAAATTCAATAGTGGATTTGTTCTTTCACTATTAGATAAAATGGTAAATTAATTTGCTCTGGCCTCCCATGCCACTAAGTTTACCCTGCTATTATTCCAATCAAGGAAATGTAAAAAGGCTTGTCAAGACAACCCCAAACAAGGTTTGAATGAATGAATGAATGAATGAATGAATAAATGAATGCAATATCTGGCTATATGTTGTTAAAGTCACACTCCGGATGTTCGATCCATAATGCCTCACTAGACCATAAAACCGATAACTTGTCATGAAAATCACAGAAATGATGATGCAACACTATACAACAAGCACAATGTTAAATGTGCACACACACACACACCATCCCCCCAAGATCTGCTGGACATTGAAACCCTTCTCCACACTGTAACACAAAGAGTCTCAAGAGATCTCTCGCATATTGCCAGTGTTTGCTTGTTAGACTGGGTTGGACCAGAATGCACATTGCTGTGGAGAAACAGTTGTCGTTCTGCTCTTGCTTAAGAACTTATTCTAGCTATTTTAAGGCATGAATAAAAACGTTAAACCCTCATAAGACCCTCGTTTCCTGTTTACACTGCTGGTCTTTGGGGTCTACATCACTCAACAAAATGTAGAGTAATTGAAAAAAAAAAATACAAATATATAATTGTTTTGTTTACTTCTCATCTATAAATTAATGCTGTTGTGACGTCCCTGTCAGTCCGTTCTTATTTTGTGTGTGTATTTGTGTTGTGTTTGTATTGTCTGCAGGTGTCTGGCTGATTGCGGCGTGATTGGGAGCACCGGTGCGTAGGTTCTTCGCTCTCTACAAAAGCTGTTGGGTCATGTTGACAGGGGGGTTCTGCTCGGGTTCGACGTGACGGCGGAATTTGATGTCTCGCGGCGATACAGAGAGCTGTAAATAGCCGAATTCCGGCTTGTTGGAAAGAACAATGTGAAATAAAACGGCAGTTCTGAGCAAAGAAATGTATTCGTTCTCTCCTTTATTTGTGGTGATTCTTCGGAGTCGCAACACTGTGTTTTGGGAGATTTTAAGTATTTTTCTAGCCTACCTATTTACTGCAAAACTCCTCAGCTACACCATTAGCAAGCATATGAAATATTACATTTTTAAGAAAAAGAAAAAAACTAATTAATAATGATCAAAATGAAATACGAGTTGTTTCTGGATATTGATCTAGCTGTTAGATGCATAATTCTGCCATCTGGTCAGATATTTCTTTTGCAGATAATATAGTTTTAGCCAGAAAGTGTAACTGCCATATACTTCCAGCAGAGGCGCCATAGAGATCCACTCATTGTTCTGGATGTGACTGACTGCTCTTCTAACAGCTTTTGTTATGAATATATATTTAATAATTTTAAAATACATTAAATCAGTATTTTTGTCAAAGTTTAGATTTTTTTGTTTTTGTCTGAGGTCTTTTGAAGTGTCTTCTTATTGCAATAATGCCACATAAATTTGCAATAATGCCACATAAGTTGCCACTAAAAGAAAATACTTGATTGCAATTACATATTATTTCAATAATCCAAATGTATAAAATGATTAACTTTAGAATAAGAAACAATTTTTTAGTAAATAAAACCAACAACAACAAAAAAGACAGCAATATGTGGACAGGAACATGAGTGAAGAGTAAACACACCTGTGTGTGTGTGTGTGTGTGTGTGTGTGTGTGTGTGTGTGTGTGTGTGTGTGTGTGTGTGTGTGTGTGTGTGTGTGTGTGTTCATTCCACAGATTTCATTCCACAGGAATCCAAAATGCCGATCTCCTCTCGTCTCTCTGCAGATTTCCCCTCTTAATGGTCCTGCTTTAAAACTATTTGCCTAGTTATTTCTTTCTTTATTTTATGCTGTAACAAAACTATGTGTTTTTCCATTTGTTCATTTCTAAATACAACTTTTAAAGCCTGTTTTGTAATTGTATTGTCAGTCATTGTATTTAGTCTTGCCCAGAAGATTACAACTCAAAAATGTGTAATGGTAAAAGCTACAACAAATCTTTCATATTTGCACAGTGTCTTATCTGACTGCCATGTGGTGCAGTGGTTTGAACACTGGGAACAGTTTCGTAATGTCTCGTCAACAGGGTTTGGAAATTAACGTTTTCACTCACCAGACAATTTGGCTACTAAATGTTTAAGTTACCGGCCATTCAGAACTTCTACAGTGTTATCACATTGTAAAATTGTCAATAACTAATATAAACCATAATAAACGTCAGTATTTTGCATGGTTGTGTTTTTAAAGCGTATTATTCCAAAGTGCAGGATACGTTTTTTAACACCTAAATAAAACATCCCAAAAAGTTGAGGTTTGGTCTGTTTCATGTTCACGTTAAAACTCTCTATTTACGTTTTGTGGCTACTTACACATACGAGAGTAGTTTTTTCCCACGTTTCTAAAAATATCCCAAATCTGTGACCCTGGACTTTATTCGGGATATGTTCTATAAAAAATAAAAAGCATTTGATTTATCATTTTTGATGTTGGTTTGAGCATTAGATTTATGATTTGAGCACTGAATTATATATTTATGACAGGTTTATAGCCTACTAGGTTGATAATGAAAATAAAAAATCAAATTGAATTTTGATTAGATTTTTGATAGTTCATGCTTTCCTGAATGAGGAAATAAAATTGCATTTGATTTATCATTTGAGCAGCTGTTTTGAGACTTTGATTTATTATTTTTAAGCATTTGAATTTTCATATGAATTTTGTTAGGAAAAAACTTCCAGAGCACAGATCCGATCTTTTGACTATATCCGATTGTTTGCCTCACCTGTTCACACTAACTTTAGACAGGACTGGTATTCGATATCTGTGTTTACATTAACTTTAGACAGGACTGGTATTCAATATCTGTGTTTACATTAACTTTAGACAGGACTGGTATTCGATATCTGTGTTTACATTAACTTTAGACAGGACTGGTATTCAATATCTGTGTTTACATTAACTTTAGACAGGACTGGTATTCAATATCTGTATTTACATTAATTCGTAGCTGTCATAGAGAGAGAGAGAGAGAGAGAGAGAGTGAGTGAGAGAGAGAGGCCACATCCACACATATCAATGTTTTTTTTCCTCGTTCTAAAAAGAAAATTGCGTAAACATGGCGTCGTCTCAAGAAATATCCGCGTACACATGAAACCATAGACAGTATAAGAACATAGACTTCAGAAAAGTGAAGTCAATTAGAAGCACTCTCTTCCTGCGCAGACTCAAACTGAGCTTGATGACGTAGATGTGACGTGAGCAACCCGTCTGACAGTTGTAAGTCTTCTAGTAGCTGTGCCAAGGGAAATCTGAATCATTCCCTTCTGTAACTTGCAGAGACGGAGAGCGTGAGTAGGAGCTGTCCATGAGCTAGGAGCAGGAGCAACTTTATGCCTCCACGTCCCCCCGATTGCCCGCGAGCTTCTCCTCCTGTCTATACGGTAATTTATTTAACTGAATTATTAGTATTAACTGATTGGTAATCTATACGACATAGAGTCGCGTGGTTATGACGCAATCGTTAGCCTATTTTTACAAAAACTGCTTCTACGGGGCCATAACGTAAGATACAAGGTAATGGAGCCTTTTATACATTGTCGCGTTTCTTTAGAAATAATCAGATGTAAAGTTATTCGCTGTCAAAGTGACGGCAAAATGAATGGGAGTCAATGGAAAGCTAACAGCAGGTGATGGCTTGCTAACTAATGAGGTGAAGGTACGCTTTCCGGGTGCTGGATTACCCCCTTGTGTGTACGCAGATATTTCTTGAGACGACGGCATGTTTACGGAAAAAATTTTTAGAATGAGGAAAAAAAAACATTGATATGTGTGGATGTGTGACCTTAAAATGATGCAGTATCTTGATCGTCTTGACTAACTTTTGATGTCAAACTGATATCAAGGTGCCCGCTGGGTCACAGTGAAGCTTGTTGGTCGGATTAATTACAGAGAAGTTAAGTTCAGATATGCATGTTTAGACGGAGCTCGGGTGTCCAGATATCGGATTTGAAGTGGCTCAGATCGGACGCGAAAAAATCGGATCTCGTGCGGATTTGTGTACGTGTGCATTATTAAATGTATATATACACACATGTATATTCTTCTTCTCTCTTCATTAAAGCTCCACTGAAGGGTTGCCAGTTATCACAAAAAAAATAAACAAGCCCCTTGTTTCTCCACTCACTTTCAATTTATTCTCCATCTTTGTTCTAAACTTAGATGTCTACAGTGTCTTTATGTACAAGATGCACAACTTCATTAAAACAATATTTTAATTCTATAACATTAGATCTATTGCTTATTTCATATATTCTTGAACCTCACTGGTTCTTGTTGAAGCTCAAACGCTCTGCGTAACAAAATACCCATAAATGCAAAGCTTATACACAGGAAGAGAACACTGAATCAAAGGTCCAGCAAATACTGATCTACATCATGGTGACTAAAAACTTTATTATATTCAATAAAACATCAACAACTAAATATCTGTTAATTCTCAACAAGAACTTTTGTACATGTATGAAAGAAATAATCGTAAACTGGTTTGTAAACTTGTATCACATTCTGTGGCTGGAAGTCAGTTGTAGTTCTTGTGTTTCTCTTTTTTCTGTTCTTGTTTCTCAGTCCCTCAGTGATTCTGCTCATCAGGTGTTCATCAGTGTCTGAATTCACTCTCTTCTTTTTATTCACTCTGTCAAGGGGACTATATTAGTGAACTAATGTAGGGAATAGTGAATGAGGGTATAGGGTGTGATTGGGAAAACAGCCTCTGAGTGTAGATTTTGAGCACTGTTAATTCACATTATATTCCTGTAGGCTATTTTTGTTTTCTACGGTATATTACTGTTTTAATGGAAAATGGTATGAAACTGTCAGATTTTGGCCACAAGAATGAACCTCATTTGTTCTTACGGAAGCTCAAACGTGCTCCGTAACACAAGAATAACTCTCACAAATTCTCACACATCAAGCAAGCATGTCTAAACTTCCGTTTGACATAACTGATATGTGCGTTGATGAATTTTATATGTGAGTAAAAGAGTAAATTAAATCTGTTAATCATATAAAGTGATGCCTCTTCAGAAAATTTGGATTAAACTAAATTCAAATAGATCAGTTTCACAATCTCTTTATGAACTTTTTGAAGTGTTGAAGTGGTAGCACTGTCAATGGAGGGACAGAAATATCTCAGATTTTATTAAAAATTTCTTCATTTCTGTTCTGAAGATGAATGAAAGTCTTACAGGTTTGGAACGATATGAGGGTGAGAAAATAATGACAGAATTGAATTTTTTGGTAAACTAACCCTTTAAAAAAACAAGACCAATCACACCAGACAGGACTATTGTTATATTACTTAACATACTTGAGTTTGTCCAGATGGTTGAGAGTATCAGAGAGCAGCTTCCGTCCTGATTCTCCTGGGTGATTGTAGCTCAGATCCAGCTCTCTCAGGTGTGAAGGGTTTGAACTCAGAGCTGAAGCCAGATCAGCACAACCTTCCTCTGTCACCATACACTGAGATAATCTACAACAACAGTAAGGGTCCATGTTAGTGTGCTTCATCTACTGGTGGCCTCTAATTGATTTGAATGATATCACAGTGTTGTAAAATGTGCAAATTATCAGCTACAAATTATAGTTATAATTTCAAAATAAAAAAACTCTATTTTTACCCATAAAATCTAAAATAATTAACCCTCTGGGGTCGACAGACATACCATCGCCTTTTGATGGACTTTTTCACATAATAAAATACTAATTTATGGTAATATGCTTTTAGAGCAATACACCATTCGAAACTGTAAAAAGTTTACTTTCATTTGTGTCCACTTGCAATCAAAGCAAAACAAACAGGATGGTTTCAGCCGTCTCTGTGAACTTTTTTCTGCAGTGCATCAACAAAGGAAAACTAAATTCTGCAAATAAGTGTCTACTTTTTGCATGTAAGTGTCTACTTTTAAATTATCCTATTCAAAACAAAAACAAATATTCTCTGTTTATATAATCTGTATAAGAGAGAGAGATGTAACGGTCTCTCATGCCAGCTTCCTGCAAATGTGAACATGCCAACAGACAGCGCACACTATTCATATGGTAATGATCTGAGGCAATTCATGCAAACAGAGTCAACACCCACATCAACTCAAACACATCATGTTTCATCAGAATGATCATATTCATTTACTTTCATTTTGGGATGAGGTGAGAAATAATCCTGGAATAAGAATAATTTCACAATAAGTTTGCCACGATATGTCCTTGAGTGGTTATTTTTCACAGACCCTCAAGTACCTCAGTATGTTGAGTTGACAGTTTGACAGTCCAGTACAGAGCAGCTTCACTCCTAAATCCTGCAGGTCATTTTTACTCAGGTCCAGCTCTCTCAGGGAGGAGTTCGATGACTGTAGAACTGAAGACACAATTTCACAGCACTGATTGGTGAGTTTACAGTGTGCCAACCTAAACAGGGGAGAAATAAGAAACAAATCATTACAAAAACAATATTATTAATACAGACTGGTGTTTTAGGGCACTGTATGCATTGTCTCATGTCTTTGAGAAAGGGTCAGCAAAGAACATGAATAGGCCCCGATTTACTTCAAGGGAATTCAGTCTCCCCCAAAAAATATTTATTTCAATCAATAATTTCAGAGATCACTACTTTTTTTTTTTTTTTTGGTTCTCTTTCACACATACATAGAAATACATAAGCAGTGAACCCGTGCAAATATGTCATTTGGTAGTAACAGGGTTTCAGCAACATTAGATTCACATGTCTACATTAACTCTAATTTGGGATTCGGTGAGAAATAATCCTGGAAGAATTTACCTCAGAAAAAGAACAAAACTGTGGTTTCCGTTTCATTTTGAGGGACTTGATACGTTTGAGGATATAATTTATGATGAGCAAGTTATTTATTTCTACATTAGAAAATATGCTCTTTTTTTACATAAACATGCACTATAAAAAAGTGAACGTGCAGTTGTTGCTTTAAGGAGGTATTTCTAACTGATTCAACCTATAAATTCTAATATTTTTGTTGTAACCCAATTCAATCAGGTTTATTTAACATAAAACAAGGGAATGCTGTTTTAACTTAACTGAGTTACATTGACCCAATATACAATTTCCAATAAAGCTCAGGATGGACACATCCGACACATGCGCACTATGACTGCACCAGACCTATAGAGGGCAGTATAGTCATGAGTTGTTTCCGCTACAGGAAATCTGCTCTCAATAACAAAGGAGGAGAAAAGGTTTGTGTTTGCCTGCTCCTTGTAATCGGCAGATTTTCCTTCGATGAGAAATTGTGATTTGGGGTTATTATACTCATTATGTTGCATCAAAGTAAAAAATCACAATTGACATTATACAACAAACATACACTCAAAAAAATCTGTTTTGCCTCTTGTTCAGTTTAATTAATTAAAATGGGCTAAAGTAACACAATTTAACTTAAAGCATCGTAAGCCTAAATAGATTGTATAGCCATTGCTGCCAATTTGGAAAAATATTCATGCCCCTTATTTATTTATTCTTTTAATTTTTTCATGTTGCAACCTTATGCTGCCTGTAGTGTTTTATGTTATTTTTTTTCGACATCAATCTACAGTATATAATGACAAAGCAAAAAAAAAAAATTTGTGATACTGAAATATTTACTTTGCTTAAGTACACAAAGCCTTAACTCAGTACTTATTTAAAGCACCTAATCTGGTGCAGATTACAGATTAAAGTCTTTTTGGGTATGATGCCACAAGTTTTGCACATCTGGATTTGTGGATTTTCTCCCATTCTTCTTTGCAGGTCCTCTCATGCTCTGTGAGGTTGGATAGGGACCGTCTAAGGCCACAGACAAGGGACACCCTGGACAGATGGCCAGTCCACCACAGGGCTCACACACAGACACATATATTCACACCTATGGACAATTTACTGTCTCCAATTCACTTATTGGATTGTGGGGAAAACCGGAGTGCAAGGAGGAAACCCACACCAACACAGAGAGAAAATGCAAACTCCACACAGAAAGGCATTTAATTACATATGCATAATGGCATTTGGAGTGTAGATTGATGTGAAAAGATAAAGCTTTTCAGAATAAGTTTGCCACGATATGTCCTTGTGTGGTTATTTTTCACAGACCCTCAAGTACCTCAGTATGTTGAGTTGACAGTTTAGACTCTTCAGTCCAGCACAGAGCAGCTTCACTCCTGAATCATGCAGGCCATTGTTACTCAGGTCCAGCTCTCTCAGGGGTGAGTTTGATGATTGTAGAACTGAAGACACAATTTCACAGCACTGACCAGTGAGCTTACAGTGTGCCAACCTAAACAGGGGAGAAATGAGAAACAAAGGACATGAATGTAAAGGCCCTGGTATACTTCAAGGGAAATCTCCCTAAAAAACTATTTAAATCAATAATAATAAAAAAAAAAATTGTTCGGATGCCAGACAAGAGTAGGCCTGTCAAAATAAACCCAGGACAGCATGACTAACCCACCTGTTACATACAACAAAACAAAACTATTTCACAGAGTCTGACTTTTTCTGTCTTTCAACATAAAAGCGTTTAAACAACACCCCTCAAATAACACAGTCAAAAGTTAACTTGATCAATACCAATAAAAAACAACAACAACCAATCAAATAAATAAAAATAAATAAATAAAAGATCAATTTAAGAAATCAACCATCGTTGAACAATTTCAGTCACCACCACTTTTTTTTTCTTGGTTCTCTTTCACACATACATAAAAATACATAAGCAATGAACCCTTGCAGATACATCAGTTGGGATTCAGCAACAGTAGATTCACATGTCTACATTAACTCCAAATGTTTTAATGTAAAATAACACATTAAATAAGCAGTTAGAAGTAGAAGGTGTAAACAACCAAACAAAAATAAAATATATATCAATCTTAGTAAAAAAGTAGCTGCAATAGACACATCGGAAGTGTATATTAGAAAAGCCAGTGCTTAGTGTGTGTGTGTCTGTGAGCGTGTGTGCTGAAATGTTTGTGTGAGAGAATGGCTCTGAGTCACTGAAGTTTAACAGATCGCAAAGTTTCTGAAGAGTCTCCTGCGATCATAGTGGACTCTAAGATGATCAAATATCTGATATTTGCTTTTTATATTTGAATGGCTGAATGAAGCTGGTACGTGAAAGTGCGTTGCGCCAGAGCAACCCGTCTGACAGTTGTAAGTCTTCTAGTAGCTGTGCCAAGGGAAATCTGAATCATTCCCTTCTGTAACTTGCAGAGACGGAGAGCGTGAGTAGGAGCTGTCCATGAGCTAGGAGCAGGAGCAACTTTATGCCTCCACGTCCCCCCGATTGCCCGCGAGCTTCTCCTCCTGTCTATACGGTAATTTATTTAACTGAATTATTAGTATTAACTGATTGGTAATCTATACGACATAGAGTCGCGTGGTTATGACGCAATCGTTAGCCTATTTTTACAAAAACTGCTTCTACGGGGCCATAACGTAAGATACAAGGTAATGGAGCTTTTATACATTGTCGCGTTTCAATAAATAATCAGATGTAAAGTTATTCGCTGTCAAAGTGACGGCAAAATGAATGGGAGTCAATGGAAAGCTAACAGCAGGTGATGGCTTGCTAACTAATGAGGTGAAGGTACGCTTTCCGGGTGCTGGATTACCCCCTTGTGTGTACGCAGATATTTCTTGAGACGACGGCATGTTTACGGAAAAATTTTTTAGAATGAGGAAAAAAAAACATTGATATGTGTGGATGTGTGACCTTAAAATGATGCAGTATCTTGATCGTCTTGACTAACTTTTGATGTCAAACTGATATCAAGGTGCCCGCTGGGTCACAGTGAAGCTTGTTGGTCGGATTAATTACAGAGAAGTTAAGTTCAGATATGCATGTTTAGACGGAGCTCGGGTGTCCAGATATCGGATTTGAAGTGGCTCAGATCGGACGCGAAAAAATCGGATCTCGTGCGGATTTGTGTACGTGTGCATTATTAAATGTATATATACACACATGTATATTCTTCTTCTCTCTTCATTAAAGCTCCACTGAAGGGTTGCCAGTTATCACAAAAAAAATAAACAAGCCCCTTGTTTCTCCACTCACTTTCAATTTATTCTCCATCTTTGTTCTAAACTTAGATGTCTACAGTGTCTTTATGTACAAGATGCACAACTTCATTAAAACAATATTTTAATTCTATAACATTAGATCTATTGCTTATTTCATATATTCTTGAACCTCACTGGTTCTTGTTGAAGCTCAAACGCTCTGCGTAACAAAATACCCATAAATGCAAAGCTTATACACAGGAAGAGAACACTGAATCAAAGGTCCAGCAAATACTGATCTACATCATGGTGACTAAAAACTTTATTATATTCAATAAAACATCAACAACTAAATATCTGTTAATTCTCAACAAGAACTTTTGTACATGTATGAAAGAAATAATCGTAAACTGGTTTGTAAACTTGTATCACATTCTGTGGCTGGAAGTCAGTTGTAGTTCTTGTGTTTCTCTTTTTTCTGTTCTTGTTTCTCAGTCCCTCAGTGATTCTGCTTATCAGGTGTTCATCAGTGTCTGAATTCACTCACTTCTTTTTATTCACTCTGTCAAGGGGACTATATTAGTGAACTAATGTAGGGAATAGTGATTGAGGGTATAGGGTGTGATTGGGAAAACAGCCTCTGAGTGTCGATTTTGAGAGCTGTTAATTCACAGTATATTCCTGTAGGCTATTTTTGTTTTCTACGGTATATTACTGTTTTAATGGAAAATGGTATGAAACTGTTTCAATGGTAATTAAACTAACCCTTTAAAAAAACAAGACCAATCACACCAGACAGGATTATTGTTATATTACTTAACATACTTGAGTTTGTCCAGATGGTTGAGAGTATCAGAGAGCAGCTTCAGTCCTGATTCTCCTGGGTGATTGTAGCTCAGATCCAGCTCTCTCAGGTGTGAAGGGTTTGAACTCAGAGCTGAAGCCAGAGCAGCACAACCTTCCTCTGTCACCAAACACTGAGATAATCTACAACAACAGTAAGTGTCCATGTTAGTGTATCTACTGGTGGCCTCTGATTGATTTGAATGATATCACAGTGTTGTAAAATGTGCAAATTATCAGCTACAAATTATCTAAACGATCTAATTGTAAGTTATAATTTCAAAATAAAAAACTCAATTTTTACCCATAAAATCTAAAAGAATTAACCCTCTCGGGTCGACAGACATACCGGCGCCTTTTGATGGACTTTTTCACATAATAAAATACTAATTTATGGTAATATGCTTTTAGAGCAATACACCATTCGAAACTGTAAAAAGTTTACTTTCATTTGTGTCCACTTGCAGTCAAAGCAAAACAAACAGAATGTTTTCAGCCGTCTCTGTGAACTTTTTTCTGCAGTGCATCAACAAAGGAAAACAAAATTCTGCAAATAAGTGTCTACTTTTTGCATGTAAGTGTCTACTTTTAAATTATCCTATTCAAAACAAAAACAAATATTCTCTGTTTATATAATCTGTATAAGAGAGAGAGATGTAACGGTCTCTCATGCCAGCTTCCTGCAAATGTGAACATGCCAACAGACAGCGCACACTATTCATATGGTAATGATCTGAGGCAATTCATGCAAACAGAGTCAACACCCACATCAACTCAAACACATCATGTTTCATCAGAATGATCATATTCATTTACTTTCATTTTGGGATGAGGTGAGAAATAATCCTGGAATAAGAATAATTGAGTGGTTATTTTTCACAGACCCTCAAGTACCTCAGTATGTTGAGTTGACAGTTTGACAGTCCAGTACAGAGCAGCTTCACTCCTAAATCCTGCAGGTCATTGTTACTCAGGTCCAGCTCTCTCAGGGAGGAGTTTGATGACTGTAGCACTGAAGACACAATTTCACAGCACTGATTGGTGAGCTTACAGCATGCCAACCTAAACAGGGGAGAAATGAGAAACAAATCATTACAAAAACAATATCATTAATACAGACTGGTGTTTTAGGGCACTGTATGCATTGTGCATTGTTTTTGAGAAAGGGTCAGCAAAGAACATGAATGTAAAGGCCCCGATTTACTTCAAGGGAATTCAGTCTCCCCCCAAAAATATTTATTTCAATCAATAACAATTTCAGAGATCACTACTTTTTTTTTTTTTTTTTGGTTCTCTTTCACACATACATAGAAATACATAAGCAGTGAACCCGTGCAAATATGTCAGTTGGTAGTAACAGGGTTTCAGCAACATTAGATTCACATGTCTACATTAACTCTAAAATTTGGGATGCGGTGAGAAATAAACCTGGAAGAATTTACCTCCGAAAAAGAACAAAACTGTGGTTTCCATTTCATTTTGAGGGACTTGATACGTTTGGGGATATAATTTATGATGAGCAAGTTATTTATTTCTACATTAGAAAATATGCTCTTTTTTTACATAAACATGCACTATAAAAAAGTGAACGTGCAGTTGTTGCTTTAAGGAGGTATTTCTAACTGATTCAACCTATAAATTCTAATATTTTTGTTGTAACCTAATTCAATCAGGTTTATTTAACATAAAACAAGGGAATGCTGTTTTAACTTAACTGAGTTACATTGACCCAATATACAATTTCCAATAAAGCTCAGGATGGACACATCCGACACATGCGCACTATGACTGCACCAGACCTATAGAGGGCAGTATAGTCATGATATGTTTCCGCTACAGGAAATCTGCTCTGAATAACAAAGGAGGAGAAAAGGTTTGTGTTTGCCTGCTCCTTGTAATCGGCAGATTTTCCTTCGATGAGAAATTGTGATTTGGGGTTATTATACTCATTATGTTGCATCAAAGTGAAAATCACAATTGACATTATACAACAAACATACACTCAAAAAAATCTGTTTTGCCTCTTGTTCAGTTTAATTAATTAAAATGAGCTAAAGTAAAACAATTTAACTTAAAGCATCGTAAGCCTAAATAGATTGTATAGCCAATGCTGCCAATTTGGAAAAATATTCATGCCCCTTATTTATTTATTCTTTTAATTTTTTCATGTTGCAACCTTATGCTGCCTGTAGTGTTTTATGTTGTTTTTTTTCGACATCAATCTACAGTATATAATGACAAAGCAAAAAAAAAAAAAAAAAATACACAGATTTGTGATACTGAAATATTTACTTTGCTTAAGTACACAAAGCCTTAACTCAGTACTTATTTAAAGCACCTAATCTGGTGCAGATTACAGATTAAAGTCTTTTTGGGTATGATGCCACAAGATTTGCACATCTGGATTTGTGGATTTTCTCCCATTCTTCTTTGCAGGTCCTCTCATGCTCTGTGAGGTTGGATGGGGACCGTCTCAGGCCACGGACAAGGGACACCCTGGACAGATGGCCAGTCCACCACAGGGCTCACACACAGACACATATATTCACACCTATGGACAATTTACTGTCTCCAATTCACTTATTGGATTGTGGGGAAAACCGGAGTGCAAGGAGGAAACCCACACCAACACAGAGAGAAAATGCAAACTCCACACAGAAAGGCATTTAATTACATATGCATAATGGCATTTGGAGTGTAGATTGATGTGAAAAGATAAAGCTTTTCAGAATAAGTTTGCCACGATATGTCCTTGTGTGGTTATTTTTCACAGACCCTCAAGTACCTCAGTATGTTGAGTTGACAGTTTAGACTCTTCAGTCCAGCACAGAGCAGCTTCACTCCTGAATCCTGCAGGCCATTGTTACTCAGGTCCAGCTCTCTCAGGGGTGAGTTTGATGATTGTAGAACTGAAGACACAATTTCACAGCACTGACCAGTGAGCTTACAGTGTGCCAACCTAAACAGGGGAGAAACAAAGGACATGAATGTAAAGGCCCTGGTACACTTCAAGGGAAATCGGTCTCCCTAAAAAACTATTTAAATCAATAATAATAAATTAAAAAAATTGTTCGGATGCCAGCCAAGAGTAGGCCTGTCAAAATAAACCCAGGACAGCATGACTAACCCACCTGTTACATACAACAAAACAAAACTATTTCACAGAGTCTGACTTTTTCTGTCTTTCAACATAAAAGGGTTTAAACAACACCCCTCAAATAACACAGTCAAAAGTTAACTTGATCAATACCAATAAAAAACAACAACAACCAATCAAATTAATAAAAATAAATAAAAGATCAATTTAAGAAATCAACCATCGTTGAACAATTTCAGTCACCACCACTTTTTTTTTCTTGGTTCTCTTTCACACAGTACATAAGCAGTGAACCCTTGCAGATACATCAGTTGGGATTCAGCAACAGTAGATTCACATGTCTACATTAACTCCAAATGTTTTAATGTAAAAGAACACATTAAATAAGCAGTTAGAAGTAGAAGGTGTAAAATATATATCAATCTTAGTAAAAAAGTAGCTGCAATAGACACAACGGAAGTGTATATTAGAAAAGCCAGTGCTTAGTGTGTGTGTGTGTGTGTCTGTAAGCATGTGTGCTGAAATGTTTGTGTGAGAGAATGGCTTTGAGTCACTGAAGTTTAACAGATCGTAAAGTTTCTGAAGAGTCTCCTGCGATCATAGTGGACTCTAAGATGATCAAATATCTGATATTTGCTTTCATATTTGAATGGCTGAATGAAGCTGGTACGTGAAAGTGCGTTGCACCAGTTCACAGACTCAACAAAGACAGCAAGCCTGGAAGCGTCAGGCCGACAGGAACATAAGCCCCACTTCACACAGCAACTCAAACTTTGCCCTCCTCTCAGACAACCCTTTCGCAAGAACTACAGTACATTCACTTGTGACGTCTCTCCCCATGTGCACTAGCCTCACCGTTATATTTGCCTCTACCAATAATTGATGCAAGCCTCCTTTACGCCAATGAGTTGACAAAGTGAGAGTGAAAGTAAAATTTAAGTTTGAGTTGAGTTTTATGCTTTTCCACATGGTAAACACTAGGGGTGGCACGGTTCACAAAACCCACGGTTTGGTTCGTATCACGGTTTTAGGGTCACGGTTTTCAGTTCTGTACGGTTCTTGTTGTTATTTTTTTTTTTTATCTTTAACACTCCAAAAAATTACTTCAGCATATGATATATAGCTTAATTATCTAATTATTAATTTATTTATTTTATAAATGGGGCGTGTTTGCAAAACGCAGCTTCTCATTTCCCATTCCGAAGTAATATAGTGAGCGGTCACCGTGAGGAAACTTCCAGTGGCCCTGGAAGTCCATCCATCTGTAGTGCGAGCTACATGGGCTGTCGGACAGTTCTTTGTCAATTTCTCCTCGTGTCTCGTCATCATAGGCATAATTTGCGGGTGGGACATGTCCCCACCACTTTTGAAACATCTCGTGGCACGGATGTACCAATGCAAATAAATAAAACATCTCCAGTTAACTAGCAAAGTATTCGTTTCGTTCGTTTGTTAAATAAGAAGCAATCTACCGCTGAAATGTTTTTTTTAATCAAGTGATCAAAGAGCTCGTTGCCGCTGCGATCAGTGGCGCTGATACAGTGTTCTCTTGTGGCTCGCGCACACGCCGCACAGTCTTCACTCGGACGCGCACTTCAATCCGTTGAGGAGACTCTCTATTCGTTCCGGTGAAATCACAAAACAAAATTCACACAAATCTGTCTCTGTTTGATATACAACCACTGATAAACATAATCGGTTTTGATGAAAAAGAAAAAAATATATATACGAGTGTGGATTAGAACTCAGAACCTCTGACACGCTTGGCAAAAGTTCTGCCACTGGACCATTATAGTACATACGTAAAAATACTCATAAACAGTTGGTTATGTCTTAAGTGAATGTAAACAGTTGAGAAAGAAAACACATGTGTAAAAGTATATTGGATCCGTGTAGCTCTTAAAGTGACAGCAGCCTAATAAACCTGCTGCAGTCATTTTTGTTAATCAAACAATAAAAGAGTGTTATTTTACATTTTAATTATACATTTTATGTTGTAGGCTATTATCTGAATACTAGGCTTGTCACGATTATGAAATTTGGCTGACGATTAATTGCCTAAAAATAATTAGGGCTTTGACAATTAATTGTCTGTATAAGGGCTTTGACGATTATACGATTAATTGTCTGTTTTAGGGCTCTGTCATAAAAAAAATTTTGCGTGCTTCATTCATTAAATAATTGTGATAAATTTAGTCCTTCGCAGTTTGTAAGTTAGCATTTTGCAGTGTAACATTACAGTTAACACCTTTAAATATTAAATACATTTATTCAATTCAGTAAATAACTGAAACAATCACAACAAACTGGCCAATCACAGAAAAGTCCATATCATTCATATACAGTATGAACTAATGGTCACTTTTTTATTTGTTTAACACAATCCAGAATCCACTAAATACACACTAGTTAATAAGAATATATAACAATAAGCTATGACCATTTGTTTATTAAACTTAGTGAGAGTATAAATCAGCAATAAAAAGTAATTCTTGAAAAAATCTGCACAGATATTTGATAAAATCTAAACATATTAATAAAAACTAATTACTATTAGTACTCTTATAAAATTCATTCATGTATTCATACATTTAACAATTTTTATTTTATATATGAATGTAAAGAATTATATACACTACACACAAATAATATACAATTAAAAGATGCTTATTTTAAATGTATTGTGCAGCTTTTTAACGGGGCAACAAGATATGATAGATACGACAGAACAAAATAGGCTTTTAATAATCCTTCAGTGCACAAAACCATAATATGAATGAAACGCTTCAAAACAGAACGGCACAAAGCACGTATGCCCATCATGGGTGCAGAATGATGTGCTTAAAGCAACATGGAGTCCGTATCCGCGGTGATACAGATGTGCGTGGTCTTATAATGCACAGCGCACTGGCGCTGCAAAGTCTCTCTGCACTGGCTACCACTTTTGGACAAAAGCGTCTGCTAAATGAATGTGTAAATGTAAATAATGCGTTGCTATTGATGTTATTAAGCAAGTATTTAAAATATAATGTCTTTATGTTGTTTCTACATTAACTTGGAGATTAACTGTGAAATTATTACATTATAAAATATATTAAAATATATTAAAAACTTATAAAAACGTAAGTGTCAGCACTTGTAGGTTATATCATTTTAAATATATTTGAAAGATAATTTAAGTTTATTTTACACACTTTAAGCATTATCGGATCACATATCGAATATCGCATTTTTCTTTAGTATCATGCAGCCCTATAGGGTCCTTTGCACCATGACATCGAGCCAAACACCCCCCAGAAGCCTTTTTTCCCTTGGTTGAACATGTTTAAAGTTAGAGCTTATTTAGAGATATCAGTCGAATGGCTTATTGCAGGCGCTATTGGCTCCAGTTTGTATCTCGTAAATTACCGCACTAATAATGCCCAGAATGGTACCAAACCTCTACAGTAGTACAAATAGGTTCTGTACTCATAAAACGAGGCATTGGAAAGTTTGTAAGTACATCAGGAGTTTATTTAAATAGCACTTGCCTGATGGCTCATGCTACTGTTAACCCGGACACCGACATCACTTCACTGAGTTGAGAAAAGCACGTAAAAGTCCTGGCAGAAAGCGATGCATAAGGATGTAGTGTAACGACGCCCAGTTCCAGGAATGCACTAATATTTTGTTGGTAATACCAGTTTATAACAATTATTAGTTAACACTAAGTTGTCAACACTTCAAAAAAAAAAAAAATTATTTGTCGTTACACTACATCCTTATAATATGTATACAAATACAAATTTGGAGCTGTAGCGTCTGCACTAAGCCATTCGGCTGATATCTCTAAATAAGCTCTAACTTTAAAAATGTTCAACCGAGGGAAAAAAGGCTTCTGGGGGGTGTTTGGCTCGATGTCATGGTGCAAAAAGACCCCAGGTTGATTTTACTCCGAACCATCAATTTAACTATGCTAAAGCTCTGATTTCTAAGTGAACAATTCGACAACTACTGTTTACACATGTGAGGATAGGGTATTACCATTTGTGTAAAGAGCTTGGCATTTTGAAATATGTTGCTTTCCAAAGAGATTAAAGAGATTTTACAGTAATTTTGAATGTTGTACTTAATACAGAGAACTGTGTGTAGAGTTTTTTAATATGATATACAACTGAAAACTGAGTGTAAAGCAGGAACTGTAGTGGCAATTTTGCATCCTTGTTTAAGGATTTGGTACATTCGAGTTTTTAACCCTCTGGGGTCTGAGGTGTTTTTGGGGTCCTTGAGATGTTCTGACATGCCCTGACATTTGTGCTTTTTTCAGTTGCTTATAAACATAGTAATGGCAAAAAAAAAATACACACTATTTAGCACAAACAGGGCTACCATAATATGTGAGCAACAAGAATGTACATGTCTGCATTTTTGAGAGAATAATGTTTATGCGTGGTTATTGAAAAAACTAAAAACTAAAGTTTCTGAAATAAGACCACAAAACACACACTAAATATGTGCCAATAAGACTTTTGTCTAATGGATGTCATCGCCTAGTGTTTTTTCTTCAAAATTATGTGAAAATCACCCTGCCTAATCCTTCACATAACACAATACATTGATTTGAATTTTGCAAAGCACTTTCTGTTTGGAAAGGCAATATGCGGAGTGGGCGTCACAGATCATGCATATGTAGTGGTTCACACCTGAGGACCGCATACTTAATGAGCCATTCATTCAGGTGAGTCACTGAGCCACAAGAATGCAAGAGCAACAGTTGGAAGCATCTCAATTCTTTTTTATTTTTCCACATATTGTGCTTGCAATTTGGCCTATAATAGCCAAGGAAAACATGTAATTGTGCAGTTAATTCTCATACTGTATTTTCAGTTTTGGAATATTTATCTTCTCCCCAAATTTGTCACTAATAAAACACAATAAAAATTATTTAAAGAAAAGGCTTATATTTACCTTTTAATAGTTTGTTTACATCTACCTTGTAAATATTTAAATAAACAACAATTCAAGTGTAATCTTTCTTTGTACAAACTAAAGTATACATTTTATCATACATATTTCAAAGTTAAGGATTTGATTGATTATTTGATTATTTTTGACAAAAAAATTGGCAAATAAAAGCTTATTTGAGATGGCAGATATTTTACAGTAAAAATGTATAATCTATCCAAAACTAATCAACGAAATGTTGTCTTTCATATGTCTGTAACATAGGTCTTTCATTTTTATTATAAGGAATATAAATGCTAAAATGCTAAAAGGAATATAAACAAGAAAACACAGCCCCTCACAGGTTTGCGCCGTGGATTCCCGCGAGTCAGACGCGGATACTGTGTTTGTTTTAGGCTCGCGCAGTCTTCACTCGGACGCGCGCTTCAATCCGTTGTGGAGACTCTCTTTTCGTTCCAGTGAAATTACAAAACAAAATACACACACACACATGTCTCTGCCTGATATACAACCACTGATAAACATAATCTGATTTGACAAAAAAAAAAAAAACTATATGAGTGCAGATTCGAACTCAGAACCTCTGACACGCTAGGCAAATGTTCTACCACTAGACCACTTGAGTTCACGTATTTACTCACGTGAAAACTCGGTGTTTACTCGGCGTGATCAATTCGCTCTTGAACATGCTGCCGTTCGTCTGAGTTACAATCTTCCTCTGAGGAAAAGCCAAGGTGAGTTATTCCTCGCTGTCCAGAATCATCTGAAGAGCGTCTTTACCGGAGAAACGCGCCATCCTCTCTAAACGCAATGAACTATCAGTGAATCTGATCTGATGAAACTTCGTGTTTTCAAGGCATTGATCGGGGGGCGGGTGCGAAGCATAGATCACCTAAACTATTTACCATGTCAATAGCGCCGGGGGCGGGGCGGCCTCAGTTCATTATAGAGATAATTAGGCAGAAGGAAAAAACGGTACCTCTCCTTGCTTTCAAACGGATTACATGAGTTGAAAACATTTGTTTTTTTTATTAATTACTTCATTTAAAAGAAGAGATTTCAAGCTTCATAAAGACATATATCACGTGCCTGTGTGAGAAGTATTCGCTGAGTTATGATTCATTTTCGGACGCGTTTCAGAATGGACTACACGGACAGAGAGAAGGCAGAACTCGCTCCGTGATTATTTTTCTTAATTTGGCGAAAAGCACAACACTTTGTTTTTATTGTGAGTATACAGAAAAATAATACACATTTAACAGAATCGATTGATGTATGAAACTCCTATGGAAAATCAAAGTCAACAGAGTATTTATGAGTTTCTTTTACACTGATAAAAAAAAGCGAGCTGGTATCGCCGGCGATACCGCCGACCTCAGGGGGTTAAGTATTGGTGATTGCATTTCATGTTCCAATTAAATATATAAACAACTGAGAAACTGTAATTAATAAATGTGAAACACAAACCTCAGAACATTGAGTTGACAGTTCGGACTCCTCAGTCCAGTACAGAGCAGCTTCTCTCTTGAATCCTGCAGGTCATTGTTACTCAGGTCCAGCTCTCTCAGGGGGGAGTTTGATGACTGTAGAGCTGAAGACACAATTGCACAGTGCTGATCTGTGAGATTAGAGTCTGCCAAACTGAAAAGAAAAAGGATATTTGATTAAAAGGCCTGCAGGTGTCAAGACCAACTTCATCTTTCATTGTGGGGGTATTATGTTAATATTTCAATTCAGTTGATATTATGTTCATATTTTCACACTCACAAAGCTTTTCTGCAGTTCCTCACAGCAGGTACCAGTCTACTTCGACCCTCTTGTGATGATATGATCTTGTACTTTTTAGGGTCAAACTCATCAATCACCTCCTCTGACATAAGGATCATGTTTGCCAAAGTTGAACATTGTGCAAGAGAAAGACGTTTGTCATTTGTTCCAGATTTTAAAAATGCCTGCATTTCTTCAGCAATAGAATTATTCTTCATCTCAATCAAGCAGTGTGACAGATTCATCCATCTTTCAGGGCTAACATTGTTTTTTTGACCTCGTTTGAGGTTTTGGATTATTTTCTTGATGCCCTCTGGGTTGTTCTCTGTGCGAATCAGTAGATCCTGTAAGAGTCTCTGATTGGACTCCAGCGAGATGCCATGAAGGAATCGAAGGAGAAGATCCAGGTGTCCATTTTTACTCTTCAAGGCTTTATTCATTGCTCCCTTCAGAAACACATCCAGAGAAACATTTCCAGATTGAGTTCTGGACTTTCCTGTGAGGAACATTTTCATAACTTCACTGTTTTTGTGTAAATAGCAGAGAAACACATACAGTGCTGCAAAAAACTCCTGAAAGCTGAGATGTACAAAGCTGTAAACCTTCCTGCGATAAATCACAGATTCCTCCCGAAAGATCTCAGTGCAAATCCCAGAATACACTGAGGCATCAGTGACATCTATGCCGCTCTCTCTAAGGTCCTCCTCATAGAACATCACATTGCCCTTCATCAGCTGATTGAAAGCCAGTTCAGCAAGTTTCACAATCACTTCTCTGTTGGACTGCAGGAGTTTCTCTGGATCTCTCTCTTCATACTTCTGGTTCCTCATGCTAGTCTGAATGAGGAGGAAGTGTATGTACATTTCAGTCAGAGTTTGAGGGATTTCTGCACTGAGATCTTGTTTCAGGATGTTTTGAAGCACAGTGGCTGAGATCCAGCAGAAGACGGGTATGTGGCACATGATGTGGAGGCTTCTTGCTCTTCTGATGTGTGAGATGATTCTGCTGGCTTGATCCTCATCACTGATTCTCTTCCTGAAATATTCCTCCTTCTGAGGGTCATTGAATCCCTGAATTTCTGTCACACGGTTGATGTATTTTGAGGGGATCTGATTGGCTGCTGCTGGTCTGGTGGTGATCCAGATGAGAGCAGAGGGAAGCAGATCTCCTTTCATGAGGTTTGACATCAACACACCCACTGATGAAGACTCAGTCACATCAGAAACTTTCTCACTGTCTGAAAACATCAGTGTAATTCTGCTCTCATCCAGACCATCAAAGATGAACACAACTGTACATTCATCATAAATCTTTGAGTCCAGATCTCGAAGTTCAGGATGAAAGTCCAGCAGAAGTCTGTGAAGACTGTACTGACGATCTTTAATCAAGTTCAGCTCTCTAAATGGAAGCACAAACATGAAATCTACATCCTGATTGGCTTTTCCCTCGGCCCAGTCCAGAATGAACTTCTGCACAGAGACGGTTTTCCCGATTCCAGCGATGCCTTTAGTAAGAACAGTCTTGATTTTGTCTTTCTTCTCTCTTCTCTTCTCCTCATATCCTAGTTCAGGAGAAGGATCAAAGATGTCATTGCAGTTGATTGGAGTGTCTTGGAGGGTCTTGTAACTTTTCTCCATCTGTAGCACCTCATGTTCTTCATTCACTCCTTCACTCTCTCCCTCTATGATGTACAGCTGTGTGTAAATCCTGTTCAGGAGGGTCTGATTCTCTTGTAGTTTGATTCCCTCAAATACGCTCTCATATCTGTTCTTCATGCTGGTTTTGTGCTGGTCTTTGACTCTCTGCAGATCATCATGCACTGGCTGGTGAGAGTCGAGCTGCAGGGCTGCTTCTGTGTCATGATGACTGATGTGTTTCTGACAGGAGGAGGATGTGCTGGTCTGACAGGACACATCTCTGATCTGGTCAGCTCTCCCACCACTGAAAACACATTAAGAAGACAGAGACACAAAAACAAACAGAAAAGACCTTTGTGAAAATATTTAAATATGTTTAATATGAAAATCATATCATAGTCTGAGTACTAGTGTTTGCTCTTACAGACATTGTGGCCAACTGACATCCTAATATCACACTTGGAGTTTCTCAAGGTTCTGTTCTAGCAATGATATTTTTAACCCATCAGTGTTTCCCATTCATTAACAAGATTGTGGCGGCCCACCATAGTCTAATCTGTCCCGCTACGGTTTCATAATGAACCAAAAATATAACTAAACTTCTCAAATAAAAGTTCCCCTTTAAAGTACAATTCACCAAATTGTTTCTTCGTGAAATTTGCACACTGAACATGGGTTGGAGCTCTTATAAATCCGGCATTTGGGGGCAGATAATGACCTCCATATTTAAAGTAGGGAGACATCAAGTTTTCATTACTCAAAATGTTCGAAAAAAAGAGAAAGGCTCAAATTCTTGGCAGAAAGTTTAAACCAGAAACCATTATTTTAGAATATCACAGAAGCACTGGCATGGAGAAAAAGCAGTGTTTCTGAAATGATTATATGTAATTAATTTACATGTAAATGATGACTTATGGCAGGTGATTTATTATAAGAGACTGCAAACTCAGTTTGTTTCAGCATTTCCTAGTTGCACATTAATGTCCCCTTTGCCACAAGTGAAGCATTTGAAAAGTCAGAGAAGATTTTATGTCTAAATAACCTGCCACCTTTTCTTTTAGAAATAGAAAATCACATATTTTATACCCATCACAGATTTCCTTGATCAGCTGATATGAATCCTGATTTTCAAAAGTTCTTTCATATTTGTCTGGTTTGAGCAGTCTTGCATTTTTTGTGTCATCAACATATGATGGGCCAGTTTACAGACAATCAGTCGATTCATAGGAAGTTATTATTGGCTGATTTATGGCAGATCGATCAGAGTCCCAGCCAGCACAGCCATGTGGGGCCCAAATGGCTGTGCTGGCTGGGGTATCCTTACAAAACACTTATATTTATATAATAATATTTAAAATACTGAAATGAGCAAAGATTTTGTGGCACCTCTAGCAATATGTCATGACAACCAGATTGGGAACCACCGATTTTATTTATTCCTAACCAGAATTTTCTTGTTTCATTACTAATATAAAGAATAATTGTCAATATAACACTGATGCAACATACTGTATGTAACAAAACTCATTCCTGTGTAAATGGAGGTCTAACAGAGAAATGGCAGAGAGAAGCATAAGAAAGCACTATTTAACAATTCTTTCTTTGCATCTTGACCTCCACTTGTTACTTGTTATACTTGTTAAAGAACTTTAGCCATATGAAATGTAAACTTTTCTGAACCTTCGTGCATTTTGTGTTCATGTGTCTCTCACCCTACATGATGATACTCACACAGGGTCAAAGGTCACTGGTCCATCACTGAATCTTGTGGCCTTCATGGTCAGACAGTTGGATACTGGAGAAGCTGCTCTCTTTCTTTTCCTGTTGTTGATAATGAGAAATAAACAGAAATATTTCACATTGTTTCTCTGCAGATTATTTGACTGCTCCATTAAATTAACCCTGTCAATACTTCTGTAATTTATAGAGCAGTATTTGTATTCGTTTTAGAGAGAAAACATGTTTTATTAATAGTAGGGTACAACAGGGCTGAAGGCCACCGGGGTAAAAGCTGCATTTGATTTGATTATCCTTTAAACCACTAGATGGGAATCGCTAAAATTATATATATATATATATATATATATATATATATTGAGATAAAGGACTTGATAATGATTTTCAGTTTTGTTCAAGGTAATTAATTCAACAGTTTTTCTGAATAATATGTAAAGTTTGGCCCTACTGTTGGGGCAAAAGGCACAATAATTAACATTATAATTAATAGCTGGCTGACTTTTGGCTGACATGACATGGTTAGATTCAGATGTTTAATATAATTTATAAAGTGGCATTAACCATATGGTTCCCCCATATTTATATTAGGAAACATTCATATTTAAAAATATGATATTAATCATTTCATATAATAAATGATCACAATTATTGTTTCTACTGTAAAGCCAAAAATATATTTTAAGGAAATATAATATAATTTTAAAAATAATGTGCATGGGATCTCCTTCAAAGCTTTCAGAGTCTTTAGTTTTTAAAAATGTAATAGTTTTTAAATATGTGTTTTTAAAATGACATTTATTTTAATGAGTTTATTTGTTTATTTATTTAACAAAAATGAATTTCATTTATTTCTCCACATAAACAGAAAATAGTACAAACTTTGCTGAAGTCCTGGTGAGTCTTTAATCCCGAGTCTGAGGTAAAAGGCCCCTTTTACATTTAGAAGATTTTTAATCAAAATAAACCACTTTAATGATGTATTTTACCAAAATGTGTTGACCCACTGTTGTGGAAAAATTCATCTTTTCTTTGTATTTTATTTTCAACGATTTAACAAACGAATGCAATGCGTTCTTTGGCTGTATTTTGAGTTTCTTTTATGATATTGATACAGCTGCAGGGTGTGTGTGTGTGAGATTTCAGAGGTAAGGAGATTCCCGTGCTGGGGAGGGGTCAAGGGGGGTCCCTTTTGTTCCTTGTGCTGTGAAGGGTTCAAGGGGGGGTCCCTTTTGTTATTTTGTTTAGTGGGGGCTGTAGGAGATAGCTTTTGAATAGAACACTATAAAGTAGCTGGTCAACCTCTGCTCTGAGTCTCACTCTGCCTGCAGCTGGACTGTGGGTAGACTGGGAACATTCTTGCAAGAATAAATATCTTTTAAGGACAATTTGAATCCTGATGTCTCTTATGCCTGATGCTATTTTGTTAGTTACTTGTTTTTGCCTCAACAAGTTGGTGTCAGAAGTGCGAACCATGAGGTTTCTTCTGGCCCTGAGAAAGCGTATTGACGGACTGATCACCCTAAAGCACAAAAGGCTTTAGTCTTACCTCGCCGAATTGAGAGAGAAGAGCCAAAACTGCTATCAGGGCCAGGAGGAACCCACTGGATTCAGAAAGAACTCGGAGGCAGTAAAAGCATCTAGGGTAAGAGACAGTTAAATTATTTTGATAATTGTGAGTGAACGTGAACCATATTGGCTGAGTTTTGCTTTTTGGTACGAGGCGAGAGGTGAGTCAGTTAATCACAAATTTTATGGGGAGAAATTGATCTGACAAAGCAGACCAGTTTCTGCCTCACTTAGCTCGTTAGTGGACAGGGGATCCACTGGTGATTCAGAGAAATCACAGCTGCTGAGATGATTACGTTCTACTCGAAATTTATGTAAACCTTAGAGAAAGTTTAAAACAGGATTAAGAAGTTTCTGGGTGATTGTGCTCTACTCGAAGTTTTACCACATTGAATTGAGTCAAGCGAATAAGCGCACGTGGGGGAACTTTGAGTGGAACGTAATTACAAGACCAGGTTGAATTAATCAAGTAAAAAAGAAGTTTCTGGGTGATTGTGCTCTACTCGAAGTTTTACCACATTGAATTGAGTCAAGCGAATAAGCGCACGTGGGGGAACTTTGAGTGGAACGTAATTACAAGACCAGGTTGAATTAATCAAGTAAAAAAGAAGTTTCTGGGTGATTGTGCTCTACTCGAAGTTTTACCACATTGAATTGAGTCAAGCGAATAAGCGCACGTGGGGGAACTTTGAGTGGAACGTAATTACAAGACCAGGTTGAATTAATCAAGTAAAAAGAATTGAGCGAGCGAATAAGCGCACGTGAGAAAACTTTGAGTGGAACGTAAACAAGCAGAGGTCCGTCCGATCTCGGAGTAAAAGATCGGGTCTGTCGAAGACGTTTGACAGATTCTGTAAGACACGTGTCGAATTGTGAAATCCAGAAAAGAGGAACTCAGCCAAAATGGGGTCATCTAACAGTAAAGTAGATCATTTTTATACACCAATTTTCTGTCAAAGGAGAAATAATGATGGTGGTAAATGTAAATGTATTTCCCCGAGGCGGGAACCTTGAGTAAGATAAGACTCAATGTCGTAAAAGAATCAATAGAAAAGAACGAGGGAAAACAGAATGGTTGTTATGTGTGTGTTAAACATGTGTGTAAAGGACGCACACACGAATGCATACGCTGATTTACTTTCTGCTACCTGCAATGAAAAAAAAAAAAAAACAAAAAAAAAAAAAAACGGTTGGAAATCTTTATGTGTGGCTGATGAAACTTTGAGCAAAGCTATGACTGATGATTTGAGCAGTGTTGTGAATGATGAGCATATGAGATTGTACAAAGGTAGCCTACAGGGTTTTCTGAAATGCTAACTTATCCGTTACTAGTCAGAAAGGGTTGTTGAAGTTTGTTCATGAGTGTAAAACTGTGAATGGACAGTGAATTGTTGGATGGGAAAGAAGCAGATAAAAGAGAACAGAGTCGATGCAGAAGGAACTGACATGTAGGGAACGATAGAGTTCATGGAACTATTTATGAACGCCTGATTAAGTCAAATTAAGTTGAAATGGTACGAAAAGTGAGTTTTAGATGGAAATGGGGCGTTGAGTATGATTAACAGGGATTGGCATGATATAAGGATAAGGAATGTTTCATTAAGTAAAACGATTGTCTTTTGAACCTAAAGGGTCCAGCTATGCTGGTAAGTACAGCAACAGCGCTTGCTTGTTCAAACCAGCTTCTGAATGTTAAATGTATACTTGTTTTGTAATCAGTGTTGTTGATGATAATATCAAATTAGAAAATGTCCAAAGATTGGATAATTTGTTGATATTAAGCCATTTAAGGAAATATATTGTTTTATAAAGGAAATTATGGGTTGGAGATAATTTCCCTAGACACGTGTGACTAAAGTTAATCAGAAACTTTGTGAAACCCGTTTAGAATATTTAGATTTTCCGTGTCGCTTATGAAAATTAATGTTCTGCCAATAATAATGATGTGAATGTGCTTTATTGTATTAATGTTATGAAAACAAGGGTATTTAAGAATAGATTGCCATATTTTTGTAACAAGAGTTGAAGGTGCAAGCATCTAGGATAGCTGTGTGTAATTTAGAGACCGAGAACAAGATTTAGGGAATCTTGTGGTTTTCTGTGAAACAGTAGAGATAAGTAGGACTGAATAATTATAATACAATCTTGTGATTTATGTTGAATCTGCAAACTAACCATTTGATAGAAGAATAAGCTTTTAAAACCAGTGTTGATGAAATTAATGCCACGTTAAAGTTTTAATACTGTATGAAGAGTAACTGACCAGTCCTGATAAATAGTGAGATAAAAGAGAGCAAATGCTGTAAGCAGTTCTGCTCATGCTCTGAAGAGATTTGCAGATGATGTTTTGTAAAAGTTTGATTGTGATTGGAAAGATAAACAATAACTTAATTGGCTCCAAACAAAGAAAGTGCCAAATTGACACAAATTTAGAGAAAAGTCTGTGTTAATATGGGTTAGAAAGTAGATCAATGTTAATATGATGAAGATTATAATTTGGCTATTGTAATTGAATTTGCAACTGTAAAAGAAAAGACAGAGAACTGCTTATCAATGGCTCTGTTTGCATTTCCTGAATACAACACAATGTTTCAGAAGTGCAAAATAGGGTGAAGCTGTTAGAAAGATAAAAGGCAGAATAACAGAGAGTGTTTTATTGCAGTCAGCTGGGTCATTCAGTGACTGTATGCGCACTGTATGACTGTAAAAGTAAATGAGGGAGAAATAAAGTTCATAGTTGGAACTTTTGAAAGTTGTAAGAAGATTGAAAGATTTAAGTGTAAGGAATTCCTTTTGAAAGGAAAGAACTATAAAAAGTACCGGTTGACATAAAATTACAGATAAGACTAAATGAGTTGCAAAATATTTTAAAAGTACCGGTCACTAAAAGGATGATTGTGTTTTGAATGAAATGCTTTGATAAGGTTTTAGATGATATGGAGAGACAAATCTAATGAATGATTTATAATGATAATCAAAAAAAAAAAAAAATGTATCACAAGCAGGGAGCAGCCTCAAAAGTTGAATCATAGAAGCAGATTGATAAACTCCTAGAGAAAACATTGAAGTAAAATTGAAATGAAATTGTTATTAAGAACTAGAATAATTCGTATTATTTCTTTAAGATAAAATAAACAGAAGCAGTGTTACAGGATTAACAGTTGCTAAATGTAAAATGTGTAAAAGGCATTTGATTAAACAAAGGCTTGTTAATGTTGATTTTAAAAGATAAGATTGTGATTTGGCCAAAACAGGTTTGCTTATCTAAATCTGGCATGTGCTGTGACTGAAACTGCCACAGTTTCAGTGCAACAGAGACTCATTCGGAGTGGATATTTGTAATGTCTAAATTACAATACATGTAATTTATGGAAAAGATGCCTTAAGATGGGCTACAGTTAAAGAAAAGATGGCAGATAAAGTCTGAAGTTAAAGGTTTATGAGAATGCAGTGTACCAGTCCTGATGCCTCAAGAGTCTCTCTCTCATTCAATGTCAGCTGAAAACTGTTGTCTGAGGCTGTGTAAAGCACAGTGTTTCAGTTGAAAAGATTCATAGATGTGGCAGATTTGACAAATTTAGAGGACAATTTGTAAATGTTTTAAAAGTAAAACTGAATGATTTTAAAGAAGTCTTTAAAATAATAATGCAGACCTTAAATGATAGAAGTGACATTTTTGACCGCTTCTTTGTCTGATTTTAGCCTCCACCATAAAACAGGGCCGATGGCTCCGGCTACAGAAGTAACAGTACACTGAATGTCAATATTAAATGTTCCAAGTGGATATGATGGTTCTTGATTACCTCGATTAAAAAAAAAAAAAAAAAAAAAAAATAGCCATATTTCAGTGTGCAGGAGGCGTAGATCCCAAAGACGGGTAAGATTCTCTGATGGCCATAGATGGGAACAACCTAAGACAAGGGACTATCGCCGCCACTGGGGCACCTGCCCACCAGGTTCGGGAGGTGTTACCTACAAGAAGGGAGTGGTTGTGATGCTACTTGGGGCCAAGAGCATCAAAGAGGGGTCTGTTCCCTACAACTTCCACTCCAATATATATATATCAAAATGTTCCTTCACTTAAAAGAGCTTAATTATCATATAGAGACAATTACATCCAATCTCAGTAATATGTAAATAGAATCACAGAGCACAACCAACAACCATCTTGATTACGGGGACTTCGAATAGCTTGTCACCTTAAACATTTGACCGTTCTGTTTTAACAGAAAATCAAAGATGTGACATAAGGAACATCTTGGTTGGTTGGTTGCCTTATGGGCAAAGAAAAATGTTTGATATTGAACTAGTTTTTAACTCCTGAAGGTCATTAGACATGGTGGTGGCTAAAGACGAGAACAGCTTGTGATGAGTCAAGAGAAATTTCTGAAAAACGAAGGTTAGGTGAATTGAGTATTTAAACTAAAAATAACCTTAGAAAAAAGATCATAGCATAATGTATTTTAGATTATTGTAACGGTTCTAATTTGAGTCAAACATTTGTATTTTGACATTTGTGAACTATTAAGGATTGACTATGACTATGATTATTTTAGTTACAGTCCTAGGAGGCTGTTGAAAAGATTATTCGCTTATAGTGAGAGAGAAAGAGACTGCATGAGTGGAGGAAGAGGATGGTACTCTGTCTGTCTTTCTGTTATCAGTCAGCCAAAGAAAGCTGGAGCAAAATAAGATAATGAACCAAAACAATCCAGCTGACTTTTCTAAAATCAAATGAATAATGAACAGACATGCTTTGAAACTGGTTAAGAGGCCATAAAAACATTAGATAAAAGATACAGGAAAATGTAAGGTTAAAATGTCATTTAAAATTTAAATCTTTTTAGAGAAAAGATATGAATAAGAAATATGAGCAGTTCATAGTCAGGGATGAGTGTGAGTGTTAATTCATGTTTTGTACAGTATGTGTTAGTTTAGGACAACTGTTCTGTCTGAATAGTGTGTATAAATTTGTCATTAACCTCTGGAAAGAGTGTTTTAGCATTATAGATGGGTTAAGGCGAATGACAAATTTGAAAGTAAGCTGAGGATTGTGAGTCAATCTGATGAGAAGGCAACACAGAACATAGGATGAGCTTTAAGTTGATTGATCATCGAGCTCTGTCTGTTAATTATTATTTTGGTCATTCATGATGTGCAGTAGATTTGAATTACTTTCTGGACAGGTTTAAGTATTGATAAATTAGAATTGTGAAGTCGTAGATAGCCGTCAGTCATGTTTTGAGAAAAAGTTATAAATTTGACAGCAACAAACACGTACAGTAGGCTAAGTAAATATCAGATTATCAGCAAGAAACGCTGTGAGACTAGGGGCCGTTGCCTTAAAAAAAAAAAAAACAATTTGATAAGAAGATGAAATTGTGGCTTTAAGTAATATTTTTATTTCAGAGGCAGAGAAAGATGGGAAATTTGGCTGAAGGACAACGTTTGGGTTAGCAAACTTTATCCAAACAAATGTTACCAAATAAATATGAACAAATATTGCAGTTTTCTATAGCTCAAACAGTAGAGCGTTAGCGCTTGTAACGCCAAAGTCATGGGTTCAATTTCCGAGGGAAAGCAAGAATTGATAAGAATGTAAATGTGTACCTTGAAATGTAAGTCGCTTTGGATAAAAGCGTCTGATAAAAGTAAGAGAATTTTATTATATTAAATTTATGCACGAGATGGGTGTTGTGCATCAAGAGGAGGATGAATATGCTCATGGCGGGAACAAGAGAACGCACAGTAAAACAAGTGGTCAGATGAGTCTTTGAACTTTTTAGTATGGATACTTTGTATTCAGGCCACAAACAAAGACATTTCGGCCTCACAGGTGGGAAAAACAGTAAATCCAGGGGGGGAGGGCTAAACCCATTGTCTTCACAGCAGGCTGAGAGGTTATCTAGCTTTGACCTCATCGGTATATGAGGACAGTAAAAGTCCAGGAGGGGTTTATTTGAAGAACTTTATTTGTATTAACCAGCTAGATCTGGTTTACTAAGGGGTTCACATTTGCTGAAAGCCATCGCACAGGTGGGAAGATAAATGTTGGGAGGACATTGGGTTTAATTGTGTGCATTGTTTGTATTTTAAGTGTGCTAATAACAAGAATTGTTTTGACAGGAAACGCCGGAGCAGATGTGGCAGCACAGCAGACAAAAGAAAACTATGTGACAATAACCTCAACATTTGTTTTTCTTTACAGAAGATGCAGACTTTTGCGCATGGCATGAGCAAAGTGAAGAAACAGTGCCTAACCCTGTGTAATGCCTAACTTAAAATTTTCATTTTGCAGGATGTCAGGATGGATTGAACCAAACAGAACTGATTCTGTATTGTTTTGTTAACATGAACAACATGGGTTGAATGTTTTTTTCAGGGGAACAAGGACCCTGAGTGCTATTCAATGAGCAAGAAATTATCCGGTGATATGTTTCAGGTTGAAAATTTCACAGGTCACACCAAAGGGACGACAAGACACGCGCTCACTAACAAAATCACTTAAGGCCTCCATTCGCAGGTGACAGTAGACAGTAAATGACTCATTCCAGTGGGGGTGCGATCGTGATCTAAGGGAAAATCTTGTAAGGATTTGAAAATTATTGAAGGATGTTAGACCTGGGTCCAAGCATCTGACCTAAACTATACCAACCAACATCAACAACCTCACACGCCAGCGCAAAGAATAAAGTAGGGGATCAATGATATGTGCTAGAAACATATCTCCCCTGCCAACGTTGAAAAAAAAAAAAAAAAAATCCTCTCTACGGCATGCAAAGTGTCATATTGGTGAAGATGGAACGTCCATGAGGCAACGAGATGATCAACATATCTGGAGAAAATGTTGACCAATTAATGGTTGAAGAAAAGTTTTGCGATTTTATTTGATTGAATCAAATTAGGGCTTAGTATTGATATACATGAAGGGTATAACTGTTCTTGAATTAAGACTTGAATTAATTCTATTCTTAAAGATTTAATAGTATAATGGGTTTGATTAGAAAACAAGAGTGAATTTTTTCTATGTTGTTTATCAGAGAATGATAAAGAGGAGGAAATGTTGTGGAAAAATTCATCTTTTCTTTGTATTTTATTTTCAACGATTTAACAAACGAATGCCATGCGTTCTTTGGCTGTATTTTGAGTTTCTTTTATGATATTGATACAGCTGCAGGGTGTGTGTGTGTGAGATTTCAGAGGTAAGGAGATTCCCGTGCTGGGGAGGGGTCAAGGGGGGTCCCTTTTGTTCCTTGTGCTGTGAAGGGTTCAAGGGGGGGTCCCTTTTGTTATTTTGTTTAGTGGGGGCTGTAGGAGATAGCTTTTGAATAGAACACTATAAAGTAGCTGGTCAACCTCTGCTCTGAGTCTCACTCTGCCTGCAGCTGGACTGTGGGTAGACTGGGAACATTCTTGCAAGAATAAATATCTTTTAAGGACAATTTGAATCCTGATGTCTCTTATGCCTGATGCTATTTTGTTAGTTACTTGTTTTTGCCTCAACACCACCAATGTTCAATAAAAACACACTGTCAGGCCAAAAAAAGAGTCTCTGTGTGGATTTAAATAGGCAAAATAAATGTTGGAAGCTGTTTTATGGAAGACATCATGAACAGTACCAGTGCCTAAGATAACAAACCCCTCGGAGTTCTCACACTACAGACCGATTGCTTTAACAGCGCAGTTGATGAAGGTCTTTGAGAGATTAGTATTAAACCATATTAAGCAGGTGATGATGCTGCTGAGGATAAACTACAGTTTGCCTATAAAACTGCTGTTGGGGAAGATGATGCAATTATTTATCTCAAGTCTAAGAAGGGTCAAAGTCGTATTCATCAGTTAAGACATAATGTATATAATATAATCATAATGACTTGCGGAACTGATACTGGAAAATAATGGTTATTGTTGTGAATGTTTTTTTATTTATTATTATTACTGTGGTATGTGCTGCTGTGACGTGTACATTTACAACTCTGGGTCTGGGGATTAATAAAGTTTACTGAATTGAATTGAAATGAGTCTATGACTGGATCATTATTGTGTTTCTAGCATGTTATATGTTTGGCAACAGCAGAGGTGTAAAGACAAGGGGTCAGAAAGTAGAAGTCCTGCCATATGTTTATTCCACCATGAACTCAGCATCTGAATCACTAATTAGTTCTCCTGGCTGAAAAACTGTGACAATTAGCAAATCCAGGTGATTGGAACAAAATACTGAGGAGGACTTTAACTTTCTGAAGCTGGACTTTACACCTCTGGGCAACAGTTCTTCTAAACCTAATTGATGGAGTGTAGCATTTCTTAAACAATCATGTAGGAAGACACAGCATGGCCATATTCCAGGATGTCAAGATTCATCAGGCTCAGATTGTGAAAGAATGGTTGTGATGAGCATGAAGAATCATTTTCAGGCATGAATCGGCTCCTCTGAGTCCAGATCTTGAATTCATTGAAAGTCTTTGGGATGTGCTGGAGGAGACTTTACACAGTGCTGGACTCTTGCATTAACAATACAAGATCTTGACCAACAATTAATGCACCTCTTGATGGAAATAAATGTTGTGATGATATCAGTTGACTTTCAATGTTGATGCTTTTAACAGTTTTATTTTTTTATTAATGTCTACTTTTTTAAATCAGTCAATAAATTCACAGAGTACTGGTGAAGTGAAGCAAAGAAGAAGAGCAGAAAAAACAACATAGAAGAATAATAACTAATATTCGTGTCAGTCATTGATGTGTATTTACTATTTTGAGGAGCTACTTTAGAATATCTTAACTGGAACGGACCACTAACTTTTTCATTTACATTTAGTGCAAGTTCAGTGTAAAACTTTTTCTTCACAAAAAGTATCTTAATTTAAGCTACTATAACTTTGTTTTATTTCTACTTTAATTGTTGCTTGCTTTCACTTCAGCAATGAAATCCTATGTGTCTTCTATTAAAAGAGGCCAGTGGTCCAAAGCCTTCATGAGTTTTTAAATCCCCAAATGGAGTCTGAATGTCACCTAGAGGCCATATTGGCTACTGCGCCTAAAACTCCCAGAGCATTTTGATTGTTTGGGACAAATTTGAAAGACAACTTGGTTGGATTTACCACTTTTTTAGTTTTAGGGTGCCCAGGCACAGGCTTTATATTAATAGAAAATAAAAATAAATGTAAAGCAGCACATTAAGTTCAGCAACCATTTAAGTTTGGATTTGTGATTGTTCAGTCTATGTTCAAGAATAGGGTCGCCAGGTGAGAGGCTAATGAGGCTAACTTGTTATCTGGATTCCAAGACTACACTCTAAAAAATATTGGGTTATTTTTTCAGTATTTGGGTAGTTTTTGTGTTACCCAGCTCCTGGGTCAGACATAACAACCCAGTGTTTGGGTAGTTTTCTTGTGTTAACCAGATCTTGGGTCAGACATAACAACCCAGGGATTGAGTTATTTATCACAGGCTTTTTGCGACCTCTTCAGGAAAGAGCAGTGCAGCTCCGTCAAAATGGTGCATGTCTTCGGTAAAATACAGGTTTGTGTACATTTTATTTGATCTATATATTCATTATTGTGCTGTATATCGTTTAATATTATGCAAAGCAACATACGGGGCGCGATGTGAGTCACCTACACTAGTGTCGGGTGACTGACGGTCTTTTCGCGTGATGGAAACGCCTGATGCCTTGCATAAAACTATATGATTTCATTCAAAAATATACAGAATATAAATATGTATGATGTTAAAATCTGTTCTCAGAACTGTACACTGTTTGTTTATGGCCAGGTTATGGAGCCAGTCGCCGCATATTTCGGCTACGAGTGAAACGCAGGGCGGCGGTCTGAAGTTAGAAGTTCCCCCGCTGAACATGACACAAGCTCCGGCACGAGATCCACTTGATTTACTTATAATTATTACATTTTTACTGATAATATTGGTTAAACTATCTTAAATATTGGTAATATGGTTATATAAAATATAAGCCATAAATATGCAAGCCAGTGGTTGTATCAAGTATTTTATAAAAGTTAGAGGATTTAAGTTAATCAGCAGACATTAATTCATGTATGAAAAAAAAAAAAAAAAAAAAAAGAATATTAAAAATGAATCAACTATGCTGAGTTAAATCAACCTATTATGCTGGGTTAAATAAACAACCCAATTGTTTTTAACCCAGTGTTTTTCCAGATGAGTGTTGCTCCAACCCTGATAAACACTCACATGTCTGTAGCTTTCTAGTAACCTTAATGCAGAGTTTCCACTGCACGATTTTTAAAGTAGTCGAGTCACTGTTCTTTTCACACTGCACGACTATCGGGGTAATATTCAGTTGCTGCTGTGTTCACACTGCACGATGGATCAGCGACGGGGTTTCACATTGCATGACTTTACAAAAGAAATAATCGCTGACAACTTCTGTCTGGCCCGCAAACTACATTTCACAACCAAACACACGCGACACTGAAATTGTTATTAAAAAGGGTAGCCTTGAAAAAAAAGCTTGCAATCCAAATTGTCTGTGCGCTGATTTGCAGTGAAAAGGAGAAAAAGAAAAACAGATTATGCAGGAGGAAATGGTTGGGGGGACGAGGGGAGAAAGGACTGTGTGTTCTGCAAAGAGAGATGGGGGTAAATAATAATATTTTAATGTGCTTCTGGTCAAGCAAATGTTTGTGCTTTGTTTTTGTTTGATATAATTGTAATGCTTGTGATATAATTGTAAAGCTTGTGTGTTCTGATATTCTGGTCTATAACTTCTCCCCGAACTTCCCGCTGCCATGTATCTTAAACTCTCATTGGCTGTAGGTAGGGCTGGGCGATAAAACTATAACGATAATTATCGCGATAAAATTTCTCTCGATAAAACGATATCAAGAGTTCAATAAATGTTTATGCACCAAAAGCGGAACGAAACTCATTTGAACCGCGTGCCACACGGACCATTTATCCGCTCGGCTCAAAGTCCAAAAGGCAGCGCAGCGCGAGCTGCCGAGCTCACTAGAGCAGATGCGTTTACTCTGATCGGTCTCGGTCACGAGATCCAGTGAGAAGCGCTTGAATTTAGCGAAGAACATAAATGTCTCAGTGATTTAAACCAGTTTAAAGGCAGATGAAACAGCGCTGACAAACAGGTGAAACACTGAGCACAACGATACAGTCAGAAGGCTTTTCCGTCTACAAATTCCCATCATTTACCGTGGATTTACTGTAACGTTAGCCTAGTAATATTAACTGCACCATGAAATGTGGGATATACATATTGAATTGTATTATATTATTAATGTAGACAATGTATTAAAGGACTAATGGAATATAATAACAGTATTAAATAATGTTTTTAGGCTACTGTTTTTCATACAAATAAATACCATAGAAACCATAAAGTTACACTTTGCCATGATAGTGAGGTGCTACAGGCTATGCCTGGTTTTATCTGTGGTTATCATGATCTAAATGCATGATACTGGATGACCAATGGTTCATTTTAATAAACCTCAAACTGTCAGAATATTACATTTTACCAAATAAAAATTTAGCACATGCAGAAACTAAGAAATACATTTTTCTATTAAGATATTTATTTTGTTAAGGAAAAATGACAAATGTTTGAATGTTCTACCTCAGATTTGTGAAATGTTCACCAGTTCGGCAAGTGTTCGGCATGATATGTTCTGACAATAAAGAGTAGTTTAAAACCACAATTAACGCTCTGGTTTCTACAACTTTTACTTAGGAGCAAAAATCTGCTTTTTTTTTTTTATCATTTATCGTGATAATTATCGATATCGACTGATATAAAAAAACTTATCGTGATAATTTTTTTGGGCCATATCGCCCAGCCCTAGCTGTAGGTCATCACTGATGTAATTTTCAGTGAGAACTCATTTCACACAGCAAGATTTTCCAGATATTTAGCATGCCAAATATCTCACGGGCATCGGCAACTCATCGATGATTCTCTTTTAGATCATGTCTTTGATAATGCAAACTGCATGTTTGTAACTCGCGTGAACGATCACGATTTTCCTCTGATTTCGGGCATTTATCAGTGATTTCGCAAAATTTTGGCTTTAAAATCATGCATTGTGAACTCGGGTTTAAGAACATTAGTGTGTCCAACAGAGTTAAAAATAATTTTTACAGATCTTAATATTTCTTAATTTTTTTTCATTACAAAGTGATTTAGTAACATTTCAGAGAAAGTTACTTCTGTGATTGTCTCACCAGGTTAAGTAATTTCACATTCAAGTTTCACTATAGCAGATAGTTCAGCAGCTTCATGATACTCACACAGGGTCAGAGGTCACAGCAGGTCCATCACTGTACATTATCGTGGAGTAGTTACTCTTCATGGACACACAGCTGAATCCTGAAGATGGTCCATTACTGAACACAGGGGGATTACCCATGGAGGCGTTACTCTTCATGGACACACAGCTGAATCCTGAAGATGGTCCATTACTGAACACAGGGGGATTACCCATGGAGGCGTTACTCTTCATGGACACACAGCTGAATCCTGAAGTTGGTCCATTACTGAACACAGGGGGAATACCCATGGAGGCGTTACTCGTCATGGACACACAGCTGAATCCTGAAGTTGGTCCATTACTGAACACAGGGGGATTACCCATGGAGGCGTTACTCTTCATGGACACACAGCTGAATCCTGAAGTTGGTCCATTACTGAACACAGGGGGATTACCCATGGAGGCGTTACTCTTCATGGACACACAGCTGAATCCTGGAGATGGTGCTCTCTGAGTGTGAACAGACGCCTCCTCCTCTCTCTCCTCACACACACTCATTTTACAGACAGTTCCTCCTTCTCTTCCTCCTTGATGAGAGACTTGATTTCAGACCTGTTTGTGGACACAGAGAACATACACAATTCACAACTGAATTTGACACACTGAAGTAAAATAAAAATGAAATTGTTCTGTAAATTCACAGTTAAAATCAAAGTACAGCAGACTGTCTGTTTTTCTGTATTCATCCAATAGAGTGAAACACCACCAGAATAAATCACAGCAGTCTCTAATGCATAAAGTACATTTCACAGTGTGATTGGGCTTCTTTCAACACAAGCTTCAGCCGTCTGACCTCTTGTCCGTTTCATTGCCTTTCCCATAGTGTCAGTTAATAAAAACAGTTCAGCTTATAATAAAACATCAGGCATGTGTTTTGTTTATTCAGTTGTGCTACTTCTAGATGTTTCTGATTTAAAAAAATAATAATTGTCTTGTATGCGTGACGTTTCATCAGCTGATTACCACATAGTGGTACATGGCTCCCAAAAAGTGTTCAGTTTTCAATGTATTTTTCTCCTAAAATGTTATTGAATATTGTCATTTTGTATTGAAATCATTTGTTACTGAGTGAAATTTAGTGAAATCACAGGGGAGTTACAGGAGTTTTAAAATCCTCAATAGAAGTAAATATACAAGACTGTCCCAGACTCCCAGGTCTGATAAATGCCAAAGCTCAGCGCCACATTAACTACTAAATCCACACACTCTAATATATCCCATCAGAGCAGTATTTAAGGCTAAGCGTATCCCATCATGCTCAGGAATTTGCGATGAAAAATTGAGAGATGTCAAGAAAAAAATGTTTCTTATAGAAAAACTAAATGAATTGGATATTATATAATTTGGTTGTAAAATGTAAAGTGTTGCATAATTAATGGGTTCCGAGATGAGTATGTATTTTGCTAAATAATCTAATTAATCATGACCTAATTAGAACCACTTCAATTAATCAAGTGTCTTCTGTCACACAGGAACGGCTGAACAGACATTTGATGATGACTTTCGTACAAAATATTGAAAAGTAAATGCATCTAAATACATAAAAAGTTACTTGTATTTTATGTGTTTCCCATCGAGTAGCCTATGTAATCAAAAGTTCCCCAAACACACTTCCGGTGAAGATTCTGTTCCCTACCGGAATTCCTGTTCCCCCTCAACGAGGCGTGTCTGCTGACAGCATGCGTAGATGCATCAAAGCTCAGCTGGATGTACGGAAAGCGAAAAAGGCCAAAAGCATTGGCGCAACATTTACTTTGCTACACTGCAGCATAACAAAATGGTTCTCACACTCCAGTATTATTTCTGTGAATTGAATAAATCTTGCACTTGTTCAAAGTTTTTGTAAAATGTCTGAATGTCTGAGTTGAATTTTGCCTATAAAAATGGCCTTATCTGTCCGTGTTGACGTCCAAACTGTCTTATTATTATTTATAAAGATTGCAAAATGTCAGAGATGACAGGTTTATGATATACAACTTTGTAAACAGTATACAAAATGTATTAACAATATGTTCGATGTCACCAAAATACACATGAGAAAAAGAGTTCCTCGTATTATTTTCACAGGGAAACACATTTTCAGGTGACACCTTTTATGTTCCCTGTATGAAATAAAAATAAATAAATATGAATAAAATCATATATTGCTATTATTACCTTCTTTAATATTTTTCACATGCAAGATGCATGGATGCAACATAACATTCTAATCATAATTAATTAACATACAATTTCAGAGGGCACTAATTAAATCAATCAATTAATCAAGTGAATAAATGGTGTTATAAATTGGGGAGATGACCACACAACATTGCCACCTGAATTTCTATTCTTTCTGGCACATTCCAACAATGAATCCAAAAATGCATGAAGAAATCATGAGCTATAAAACTCAAGGCACATGCCCATTTGGCATAAAAAAAGACCATAAATATGTAATTCGCAGACGTTCCTCCAATTTATTCTAAATTAAAATTATTCTAGACAGTGGAGATAATTCTATAACTGCACAGACAGGAGTGAGATATAGTGATACACCAAGACTTGATACAAACAAAAAGCCCATACTTGTCCATGGACTATAGCCTTCTTATAATTTACTTGCCAGCAACTAGAACATCAAAAATAACCTTTGCTGCAATTTCAGTTTAAATTAGCCTATTTATTTCATTAGGCCTTCACAACCTCCTAGCAGGTTATTGTTTAGATTTTACAAACAATAAAGCTATTTCAATAGATGGCCAACTTTACTACATCTCCTCAAAAACCAAGACACAGCTGACAACTAGCCTAGGTTCTCACCATTCTTCTTAATGTTCGGCATGGAGGCACGATATGCTTGTGATGTGCCAGAGACGTATGAGGTATTACATTGTTCCATATACATATCATGTAGTATCACTTACAAGTTAGTGAAATAATTTCAATCTTCAATGTTTCTTAAAGGTAAACAGCACAGTGGAATCTGTGATAGCAGAGGAAACCATATCAAAGGCCATTTCTCTGAAGGAGAAAATGGACAAGGTAAAAAAAAAAAAAAAAACAGGACAGGACACAGAGGCTGGCAAACCAGGCACCATTTTTTGTAGGGCAGAAGGTTCTACGAAAAAAACATAAGGACCCAGCAGAGGAAAGGGGGCAAGCTTGAGCACAGCTGGTTGGGGCCGTATGAAATTATCCATTTGCAAGACATAAGTGCAGATTTAAGGGATGAAAATGGCAAGATATTCCTCAAAATCAACACTGACAATCTCAAACCATTTAAAAACACACCCCAAATTCCCCATAGAATTACCCAAGAACCACAACATAAAAGAGCACATAAAGAAACGTCATGCCCTTCACTCACACCTGTAGACCTCACCATCACCAAGTCACATGACCCCCCCCCCCCCCCCCCCCCCCCCCCCCCCCATCACCTCCATCCTCACCAACTGACTATCAATTGGAACAAAACATTCAACAAAATCTACTAGATCCTCTCCCCTGTCTCCATTGAACTTTTCAATGAAAACGCCACTTTCCTCTCCTGTGTCCCACACCCCTACAATGGGGGCAGAGGTACCAGCTGACCCCACAGACGCAGTGCATGGCTGTAAGTGTTGATGTAAAGTCAGATCTTATAATAGATCAATATTAGTCTGATTTCTAATATATTTGTGAGGTGATAGGTGCAATGCTATTTTTGGTTATCCTCTGTAGGTCTAAAAAGTGCCTGGGCTGGAAACGACAGTTATGTACTGCTGTTCAGAGTGGGACCCTATACATTATTTTACAAAGACCTACAGATCGGCCCTGGAATGGAGTTGGAGAGTGAGGTACACATTTCATTTTGACAGATAAGCTTTTCATCTGCTATGTTAATATTTTGTATTAATGTTTAATTTTGTAATGTTTATCAAGGTTATAAATGCGTATCTGTCCCTGAAAGTGAGGCAGCACAATTTGACCTCACCGGGCAAAGCATCCCATATGGACACATTTGCCATGACAGACATGTGGAAGGGAAAATATGAAAGGCTCAAGGTGTCCTGCAAATTGTATTTATTTTGCACTTTATTACTTGTGCTAATGCCCATTTTGTTCAGGGCTTTGTGTACATTTGTTTGTGCTGTTGGTACATATCTCAAGGGTATAGATCATAATGGTGTGGGTTTTTTCCGTTGGACCCAGCAAACTATGAGGTCATAGTGGGCATTGTAAACAAGGGCCACCACTGGTTCCTAGTTGTAAGTATTTGTGGTACAGAACAGTTTCCCTTGAGGTTTCCCTTGTCCTCTTAATACTGATTTGCAATAATATACCCCTATCGTGTTGTCTGGATATTTTAGCATGTTACTTAGGCTGTATACCCATCCTAACAAAAAACATTCTGCTTGACTCAATTGGAGAGTCAGACGTCAAGAAGAAAAGGTGTTTGGAGACAACAAGGTATTTTTCATGCACCACAATCATATGTAGTGTTACTGTGTAATATGTACTGTCTGCTTTAAATAACCTGATCTTGTTTGTAGAGCCCTAAAGATAGCAAAGGGTGTTTCAGTTTCAAACTGGGTGTGTGAAAGCTTGCCTCACCCACTTCAGAGGGATGCTAAATCATGTGGTGTGTTCGCCTTGAATGTGTGTGATTATAGCATTGTAGCAAATATTAAATGTTCATTAAAATGGGATGATGCTTTAGTTAATTTTTCTTGTTACTTCCTCAGTTTGCAGAACACATTCTGCAAAATACCACAGTCGACTTCTCCATTGAGCCACAAGACCTGACACGATTCAGAGTGGAGATGGCTTTGACTCTGCTCCGCCAATCTGGTATGGCTTGTGAATGTTATTGACGTGCTTTTTGATGTGCATCACTTTCATTAGTGTTTTACTGTACCTCATAGATGACCTAAGTGACCTGTGCCACTTTTGTGGAGAGGCAGAAACATGACTCTGCAGATGTTCTTTGGGTAACTATGGCTGAGCATTTTTGGTTGGTGTAGCATACACAAAGTAATAATGAATGGACCATTGCTTTAAAGGAGTCATAATGTTGTGTTACCTTGGATACCCAAATGCTCTATTATAGTATTTTAGGCACTTCTAAAAGTGGAAAAAAAATCAACACAGAGCCCCTCAGACCCTTATTTCTAAAGGCATTATTGTCTCGCGAGATCTGATGCGATGTTTTGGCTGTCGTGGACGGTCATTATAATAATGCAAATGAGGGGCGCGTTGATTGGTTGCAGGAATGTATTTTACTACTTCCAAGCGGTACAAAAACATAGACAAAATACTGCAATAGCTCAATAAATGTGACGGTACTTATTGTTAGTGAAATTGTAATCACAACCAAAGAAAAAAGAAAAAATACACCATTGCCAGATACATTCTTACAGAAGCCCCACTAACTGAAAGCTATTTTCAAACTGCATGTTTTGCATGAGTTTGGCTAATAATGTTTAGTGGTATATTGTTTTCATAATTCATACTTGCATTTAAACAGTTTTAGCCACTGAGCATGGACTCCTGTACCGTCACTACTGTAGCTGCTAGTGTAAAACAAAGTCGAAAGATGTGTTTACCTCGAAGGTAACGTTACATACAATAGCCGCATTAGCAGTTAGCTGCTATTTGTTAACCACAGTAGAGCAATAAAAACACAGTCTTACCTTTTCAATTTCTGGCAAGTCCCTGATGGTTGGGATGGCACCTTTTCCCAAACGGAGCTTCGAGGCCAAGTTCGCCTGATACTGCCCCAAATTTGTAAAAGATTCCGGTGTAAAATGTTTAGCACACACACCTAACGATACGCCACTTGAAAGAGTTGTTGGGACAGCGTCATTAAAAATGAATTTCATCCACTGTTCCCTGATAGTTTCGTCCGTTTTTGGTAGATAAAACACATTTGCATGTTGTTTGTGGCAGTCACCCACAGAGCATCTCAAGTGTAGGCTACACTCGGTTTCTCCATCTTTCTCGAGTCGACTAAACTGAATCTGAGGGGGAGAGGGGCGGGCTTCCCGCGGCATAGGTTTGCGGTGTCCATATTTGGTATATCCTCCCCCGTCTTGACGTCAAGAAGGGGAAGAAATCAAAATCTCGTTTTTTCGTGCGCGTGCACGTGGCCTATTTTACAAACCCCGAGGTAAACAAACGCTTCACTTTTAAATATCGGCTTCCCGGCCAGTGTATAATCATTATGCAATCATAACATACATTGATTCTCGTGGAAAAGTGAAATTTCTACATTATGACTCCTTTAAAACCCTTTTTTAAAATGGTTACTCATATATATATATATATAATTTTGTAAATTTTTTTTATAGATTTCCTGTGATGACTGTGGGCGATGGTTTCACGTAAAGTGTGTTGACAATCCATCCACGGAGGATGAATACAAATGTGTTTCTTGCAATAAATAGCCTAACTAAATTATGAAGCCATTGTTTTTGGAGTTGGTTTATTTTTCCCTTAATTTTCACTTTGATTAAACCTACTCGAAAATCAGTCTTTCAAAACAAGCATTATTCATATTATAAAAGCACCTGTGAAGTGATTGTGGTTCAAATAGTCCTGCACTAGAGACTTATCTGTACCGACTAAAGCCTTAATAAACATTACATTGAAATCGGTCATATGTTTTAAACTTGAAAAGAAATAAGCTGGATTGATTGACAGATGGGGAAAAACTCGCTTCTAATAATAATAATAATAATAATAATAATAATAAACACTTTCAAGTTTCGGAAAAAAAAATAGAATACTTTTTTAACCTTTTGGCTTCCTGTACATCCAGTTGTGCTTCTTGCTCGTGTTCTGATGGTAGGCCTACGTATGGCATGGTATCTGACTTGCAGTATGATTGCGTAAAGGAAACAGGAATTCCGGAAGGGAACAGAATCGACATCCAGTGCAAAGACCGTGGGTATTGGAACAGGCCCTCATTTACTTTCTTCATATTCTCAGTGGTCTAAATAATATGATCTATTTTTGTCTCAAAGCATTAATGCACATCTAATGCTATGTTTACGTGTTTATCTCCCAAATAGTTAGGCTATTATAAGGATTAACAATTCACATCTTTGATACCAATCTTTCATTTGAAAGTCGCGTGTCTAGTAGGCCTATCTGTAAAACCGCATTTTTCCATCTTAAATATATATATAAATTACGCCATATGCTCTCAAGTCAATGTAAATAAGACAAAAAAATATAATATTACAAAATAACATATTAAATGATCCTGTTAAAAATCGATGATTATCATCAAACATTGTTCACTGTTACAGTTTCCCTGAAGTGAGTTTCGATTGTATATCGATCAAACTGAGACATGTTGTTTGAGTTTAAGTTCGACATGTTTAGAGTAAATGCTCCGTTAATACAGCTTTAAAATGTTTTAACAAACTTACCGTAACCCGTGAAGACATTTCTATTTCTGACTCTTCTGAAATGGCGTCTACAAGTTACGACTGCTTTTTGGTTTCGCTTTCAGGAGTCACGTGAGTTCCGCTAAAAACAAGCTCCGCCCCAAACTGAACTGAACGCGATGACGTACTACACGATCTACTGCAGTGCAATATATCACTCTTAAATCTGGCACATTAATTCATGTGAATTTGTGAAAAGCTTGTTTAAAGCTTGTTAATATTATGCTATTCAGATCACAGGGGTTTATGGTCCTGATGTGACTGGGGAAATCTCTCTCTTTCTGGTTAATGATTGCTCTGCTGTTTTTCCTTTTGAGCCTTACAGCATGGACGAGGCTAGCCCCTTTTTAGGGGTGCTTCAGCCCAGGGAGCTCAGCACCCCTAAAACTTGGAGTAAGAAATGTTGTTATTCAAAAAAAAAAAAAAAAAAAAATCGTCTTTGACAAGGTTAAATAATGTCCAAAACATACTCCGTAGTTTGTGGTTTAAAATGTATGTGTTAAGGATGAAAATGAAAACATCCCCGTTTAGCAAATGGTGTCATCCTCTTCTCTTCTACTTCTCTGTACCTGCACCGCTCAGCACAACCGTCATCCAGCGCGAAACACACGCAGAGTGAGAACCATAGGCGTCACTAGGCCCTTTTTAAACTTTTGTGAAACATTTGTGATTAAGTGTAGGCAACACAAATTCGTGTTCGCAGAAGCTGCTGTGCGCGAATTTTAGCAGCACGACTGACGCTTCAGTTTACGGTCAAGTGCGAGTTAAGAAGATGTAAGTAGCTAAACTAAACATTTTATTTTGACAGTTTTTTAGGTCATAAATGTTAAACGAATGACAAAAATAATCAGAAAACTAATAAACTTTTGTCTAATTTCGCCATTTTGAGCTGAAAATAGGCCTAGCCTAAATAACGTGTAATTATGTCATTGTGAGGAGACAAGAAACATTAACAAAGCCGTTTTCATAGGAACAAGATTAATAATGCATGTGCACATGTTGAGAATTAATATAATACAATTTGTAGCCTTCAGTAAATTAAAAAAGTTCAGCTTTAGGAGGGGAAGAGACAGGGCAAGATGAGGAGACAGAGAAAACTGGATGAATTAATGAAACTAGTTAATAATGAGCATTAGACCATAAACTAACTTTTTTTTTTTTTTTAAATCATACCCTCATTGGGGGCTGAGCCCCCCTAAAATGAAAATCCTAGAATCGCCCCTGCCTTACAGTATGTTCAATGTTATAGTGTCTTGTTGTTGTGGTAATTTCTGGAATAATAAATGTCATTGTGGTTCACCCTATCTTTTATCATCATTATCACCATCATCATCCCTGTAGCTCTCTCACTGAAGATTTAGGCTACACCTAATTTCTTACTGTTGTTTTTAACTGTTCTTGTGTGTTTCCCCCGTTAGATAAATCTACAAGTTATTCCTGTATAGAGAAAGACACTAACAACACCAATGTGTTCAATTCCCATTATAATGCCGGAACTGGTCAAAAATGTGCATTTTGTCGGATAAAAAGGTAGGCTACCAGCCAAATGTGTAAATGTAGTGAATTTTTTAGATACACTTACCTACATAAATACATATAGGGTAGAGTGGGGGAAAACGCCCCCCCTTAAGGAAAATGTGACATTACAGTGAAATAAAACATAAATGTGACTAGAATTGCCTTCCCGGTTTTGAGTGACTATGGCAGGAGTTATTCACCAAATATTAAAATTGCTCAGCCCTAATAATTATTTAGTATTTTTACTGAAAATATTTTTGTATAAAGGGGAGGTTTTGCCCTAGCGGTGGGGTAAAATGCCCCCTTTCTTACCAACCATGTTTGCTTCATAGATCAACATTAAAATGAACAGACTATAGTTTTTAATCTCTAAAAGTAAAAGGCAAGTATTGTATCAACGTGTATATATATATTAATATTTATTTCAGGAATGTCCAAAATAGCCAAATTTAACTACCTTCCATCACTGAGCTAACTGTGCTAGCTATCTAATGCTCACTTGAGGTAATTTTTTCATGTTTTGTTCAAATATTTTGGTTTTACCACCTAGTTATACTGCATTAAGTGTAAAACAAAGGATTTGATAGACAGTAATATGATAGAGAGAATTTATGAGATAGATAGTAATTATGATAGAGAGAAACTATCCCCTCTGGGGGGCGTTTTACCCACAAGCTATCACTTTAAAACAAATAAAAAGAATAATAATAATTGTTTTAATATAATTATATTCCTTATAAATAACATATGATCTCAAACTACAGACTTCACTATTCATCTATCATACATCACTGTGATATCCTGCAGAACAATATTCTCTTAAACACTTGTTTACTAATATCTGAAAATTATAGCATTTACCATGTAATCCTCTTCTCTTCAAATATGTCGCTGGTATCAGCTTCTCCATGGAGATCTGTATATCCCCGTTATCAACGTAGTGCATTGCAAATTTGCAACAGTAAAAATGTATCTTGACTACCTCTTGGCTAGGCGTTTTCCCCCACTCTACCCTACATTGTTTTTTAGCCTACAACTGTAATTGTATTGTTTTTCTTTCAATAAAGCCTCGATGCACACTTCAACCAGTAGATGGCGAAAATACACCATACATTGATTTCCCAACAGTCATGAAACACCACAAGAAGAAGGAGAAAAAGAAGATAGGCTAGATCATATTATTCCATATCCGACACTGTATTTAATTTACTTGCTGTACATGTTGTACATGTAGTGCGTGTTATAAGTGTGAGAGTTTGAATTCACCCTGATAAATGACGAGATGAAGACAGGCATGCAAACAAGAGTAAGTCCGTGAGAAAACAACTGAAATCTGTGTGACAGACTATTGAAAAGATGTTTATTAAAGAGGAGAGTGAAGACATGAGTTGTTCCTATGAATGCACCATGAAACATGAATACTTGGATTTTGAACATGTTATTTCGTCTATTTTTAATGCATTTTAGACATTCGCCAAGCAAATCAAGGGACTGTCTTAAAAGTGCACACACACACACACACACACACACACACACACACACACACACACACACACACACACACACACACACACACACACACACACAGGGGACCCTGAACCCCTACTGCACTGAAGCATCCGGACATGGACACTTCTTCCAAGGAAGCACCAGCTCACAAAAGTCCTGTAGGCCAAGTGTCTGCATTGCCTGCAAAGAGAGCAGGGTGGAAAAGCACACTTTGTTTTTACTATTTATTTTTTATATTTCACATTTCAGAGTTAAACACTGGATGATTGTGATACAAAATAAAGATTGTCACGAATTGACTCTAAAAAAAAAATGTACGTTCATTTTGAAGAACGAGATCGAACAAAAACGTCAGTAAACTGATCCAAACATCCCATCACTTTAAGATATATTATTATAATATTCACATCAACTCTTGTTTAATTGATCATGGTGTCTTCCCTGTCAGGTAAATAAGCGTTTCTTAGCGAGTCTGAGGGACATAAATCATAATTTAAGAACTCAATAATTAGAGTATTAAAACCTAATTCGAAATAAATAGTTAGACAATTCACCTTTTTTAGGGTACACTATTTGAAATATATAGTTTTTCATCGGTTTTATTATTAAAAAGCAACAGTGACGTAAATCACGCATCATCGACTACATCACTTCCGGGAAATGAAATAAATGGGGGGTGCGCAATCAAACTCGCAGTCGCAATAGAACTGGAGAGAGAGATTTACAGCCTATGCTCTAAACACAGGTTTCTTCTCAAAATATATACTTTTTTTTAGGATATTCTACTATTGGAACAATCAGATCTGTGTGTGAGCGTGTTGTTTTAAAACAGTCCGCCAGAGGGCAGCAGACGCGCTCATTCATCCTTAAACCAACGAAGAAGAGTCTCAGTCAGCTGGTGTGTGTGTGTGTGTTTGATGAACTGTCTGTGGAGCAAACATGCGAACTCGAGTAACAGTAGAGTTTCTTAGAAGATATTCTTGAGAACACACTGTGTTTCGATTTCAGTCACTTCAGCAGGGATATATGGCATATAGACGGTTAAGTGCTCTTCTCAGCGAGTATACAGCCGCTATATGAGTGAAAACAGATAAATGATCTCTGTAAACAGTGAGAAATGAACAGAAAGCGAGCGCTGATCGCAGACACTTTCAGTTTGACGAAGAGACGCAGACCCGTATGGAGGGATTATTGGGTCAGATTTAAAAATAAAAGTCTAAAACTAAAAGTCTTAAACGAAAACTAAGTCTAAATTTGAAACTAAAAGTCTAAGTCGAAAACTAAAAGTCTAAGTCGAAAATGAATTTGGTATTTAGGATTGGGCATTTGGTATTAGGATTGGGCATTTTGTATTTAGGATAGGGCATTTGGTATTTAGGATTGGGCATTTGGTCATTTAGCGATTTAGGATTGGGCATTTAGGGATTTAGGATTGGGAATTTGGTATTTAGGATTGGGCATTTAATCATTTAGCCATTTAGGATTTAGGATTGGGAATTTGGGGGTTTAGGATTGGGCATTTGAGGATTGAGGAGTGTATGCAAATAAGGAGGCGTGGCCCAAATACTGGAGTCTGGGTTTGAAATGGCTGGTGCGCAGAGGCACCTTATGGACAGCAGAGGGAGCTCCCAGTGCTAAGCAGCACACTGTAATGAAACCAAACAGAGCGAGTGAGCAGGGCTGGAGCGAGTACTGTACTTTATAATGTGATAACTTCAACTTAATGACAGCGTTGTAACATTTATGTGGCCTCACACACAAAGTCACCAGTGAAAGGAGTGCTACCTATGGATGTATTTTTGGTGCAAAACTACTGGACGCCTGTGACAGTGAAATTTGTAGTTGTAGAGAATAGCCACACATGTGTATCAGTAAATTTGAAGTCACAGAGAGAAATGTTTTAAGAGTTGCAAACTTGTAGACTTTTTTTTATCTTCCACAAACACAACACAGCAGTTACACCTTCTCAAATTCTTCATTGCAGGTGCACAAATCCTATTCTACAAATCACAAATTAAGAAACTCATACGCTCACATTTTTGCTACAGTTGCTGCAGTGAATATGGTGCAGAACGCATTTAAACACCTGCATCAAAAAATGTGAAGTCATGGAGAAATTTTGCTCATCTGCACATCAGTATGTGAATTCAGCCAATGAGAGTTGCACACTTGTAGAATATTTTCTCACAAATGTCTTGTATATTTTTCTAGCACAAACACAAGTACATAACTACAGTTGCTTGAATCTGCTGCTGTTTCGCACGCTCTCCCTTTTGCACCAAGTGCACCGTGAAATGTGGGGCAAAAGTGAGTTGTGCATCTGTAGAGGCAGTGGGCGGAGCCTACATGAATATTCATGAGTTTCCCGGGCATGCGCGTGGAACTGCTCATTCTAGTTCACGCTCCTCGTTTCTCAGCAAGTTTAATGGATTATTTCAAAAAAGGTAAATATAGTTTCAGCGCGAACTTAAACTACAATTGTGTATCGTTTTGTTAAATTCATAATGTTTTTATTAATTCGTCACTGACTGAATGATTGCTGGCATTCACTTCGTGTAGGCCTATATACACTCACCTAAAGGATTATTAGGAACACCTGTTCAATTTCTCATTAATGCAATTATCTAATCAACCAATCACATGGCAGTTGCTTCAATGCATTTAGGGGTGTGGTCCTGGTCAAGACAATCTCCTGAACTCCAAACTGAATGTCAGAATGGGAAAGAAAGGTGATTTAAGCAATTTTGAGCGTGGCATGGTTGTTGGTGCCAGACGGGCCGGTCTGAGTATTTCACAATCTGCTCAGTTACTGGGATTTTCACGCACAACCATTTCTAGGGTTTACAAAGAATGGTGTGAAAAGGGAAAAACATCCAGTATGCGGCAGTCCTGTGGGCGAAAATGCCTTGTTGATGCTAGAGGTCAGAGGAGAATGGGCCGACTGATTCAAGCTGATAGAAGAGCAACTTTGACTGAAATAACCACTCGTTACAACCGAGGTATGCAGCAAAGCATTTGTGAAGCCACAACACGCACAACCTTGAGGCGGATGGGCTACAACAGCAGAAGACCCCACCGGGTACCACTCATCTCCACTACAAATAGGAAAAAGAGGCTACAACTTGCATGAGCTCACCAAAATTGGACAGTTGAAGACTGGAAAAATGTTGCCTGGTCTGATGAGTCTCGATTTCTGTTGAGACATTCAGATGGTAGAGTCAGAATTTGGCGTAAACAGAATGAGAACATGGATCCATCATGCCTTGTTACCACTGTGCAGGCTGGTGGTGATGGTGTAATGGTGTGGGGGATGTTTTCTTGGCACACTTTAGGCCCCCTAGTGTCAATTGGGCATCGTTTAAATGCCACGGCCTACCTGAGCATTGTTTCTGACCATGTCCATCCCTTTATGACCACCATGTACCCATCCTCTGATGGCTACTTCCAGCAGGATAATGCACCATGTCACAAAGCTCGAATCATTTCAAATTGGTTTCTTGAACATGACAATGAGTTCACTGTACTAAAATGGCCCCCACAGTCACCAGATCTCAACCCAATTGAGCATCTTTGGGATGTGGTGGAACGGGAGCTTCGTGCCCTGGATGTGCATCCCACAAATCTCCATCAACTGCAAGATGCTATCCTATCAATATGGGCCAACATTTCTAAAGAATGCTTTCAGCACCTTGTTGAATCAATGCCACATAGAATTAAGGCAGTTCTGAAGGCGAAAGGGGGTCAAACACAGTATTAGGATATATATATACTCTCCTTTAGGAGAGTGTACAGTAGCTACAGAAAACTTCAACTCGTCCTATAAATTGCACCTTGCGAAGCTTTAAAACTGTGGCTTTTACTAATTGTTATCATTTGTTGATTCCAATAAATAAAATAAACCCTCATAAATGTATCTGTGGGCTAACACTTTTTTAAAATATATATAATATATCCTGGTGTGATTGTTCTTAAATTCTTGTTCGTTTAAATAAGCCAAATCATTTAAGACCAAACTCAAGCATGAATGTGTTGCTTTAATACATACGTACAATTTGGATTAAACAAAATTGTATGGACAAAAGTGGATAAATTACATTTGATACAACTAGGTTACTGTAAATGAGAAACAAAAAAACACTTAACATTATTTTACGGAATATAATAAGCCACCAATTTGATGTTCTAAAAAATTTTTACAAACATACTGGCAAAATAATGTAACAATATTATTTTTAATGGTTTGATTGCAAGGCGTGCTTGTGCTGGTTTTGATATAATAATATATACACTGTTCAAAAGTTTGGTATTAGTAAGGTTCTTAGGTAAGGTACCAAGACTACATATTTCTGAAAAGCAGTAATATTGTGACATATATTTTTATCAACTGTTTTCTATTTTAATGTTTAAAAAAAAAAATATTGTGATGGCAGAGCTCATTTTACTCTAGATTTCAGTGTCACATGACCCTTCAGAAATCATTCTAATACTGATTTGCTGCTCAAGAAACATTTCTGATTATTATCACAGTTGAAAGTGGTTGTGCTGCTTAATGAAGTGTGGAAATTGTTTGTATGTGTGTATGACAAAAGTTTGCAATCACTATGATTTAAGAAATGTTATACTTTTATAGCAGGCAAGGTCAATTTCCACACTTCATTAAGCAGCACAACCACTTTCAACTGTGATAATAATCAGAAATGTTTTTTTTTTCTCACATTTGTCACATTAGTTACATTAGGCTATACACACGTTCCGCATTCTGACACCGCAGCGCGCAGCCTCTGCATGGGTTGTACCATGTGAGGGAGTTCTCCCCTCCCCTCCTATAGAGTTGGTTGGGTCCATAGCCCATCTTTTCCAAAACGTTTTCTCAGGTAGGCTACCGCGGCACCGCCTAAAGCGAAGTGCAAAAGAGGGAAAAACTCCAATGCAATCACCCCTATCGCATATAGAAACAGCTGGTGAGATACAATTAGCAAGACAATGTATTTAATAAATAGTGCGTGTAATTTCTTCAGTACCGTCAGCAGAACTGATAACGTCCAAGCTTATCGATACTGCGGTCTTCCATAATTTGGCCCCAGGGCCCATTAAATACTGGGTTTCAGTACCCATGCCTACATATGGGTGTGTTCATATGGATGAAAGCCTGTTGTGTTCGGTCTCTTGATTTGTGATAGTGGCAGCTATTGTGAAACTCACCTTCTTCATCTACTGAGTGTGGATGGCATCAAGATCTTGTACTGAAGAATCATAGGGCCAAACGCTAGGGATTATATCTCATCTGATAACAAGAGCACAGCCATAAGTTTAAGAACTCTAATGATATCTTTACCCGCTGATATTGCATTGGGGATATCAGTTCAAACATTTTAAAGGCTAAGAGTATGAGCCATGAGTAAGCTGGCCAGATATCTGTGAAAAATAACTTGCGTGCCTGAACCACATTTAGCATTTAAAAGTAAAAAGAATTTCAGTATTTATCAGTAAAAAATACATACAAATGAATAAATACCCCTGAGTTGGACAGTATGGTGTCTGTCTCACTGGCCAACATAGCGCAAAACAGACCTAGAGAAATAAAATAAAATATACCAATATATCCTGTTATCATAATAGTTAAATAAATTATTATAACTACGACCATTATACCATTATATTTGTCGCCTATTATTTAGCCTACGGGCTTCTCAAGGACAATCACACGAAGAAACCTGGGGTTAATGATTTTAAAATGTGAGACTTCTTTCAAAAGCATAAATCTTAATACAGACCCCAAACTTTTGAACAGTAGTGCACTGTATGTTTGAGGTGGTTTTGCTTACTAGTCATATGGTTCATAGCCGTAGAGATTTTCTTGGACAGGGGGTGCAGCAGGCCTTCAGCATGATGATCTAGAACATATCATGCAATTTCACAGATCCAACAATGTTACATAGGATTTACAATAGGGTATATGTCGAACCAAAGAGTATAGAAGCCCAAGAGGCGAAACTCTGTTGTGTTATGGGTAACAGTCTGTAGATGGCGCTGCGGAGGCGAATCCGCCATTATGGACTGAAAGCTGCTGGAATCGTTAGCGCCAGTCAATGGCAAAATCCATTTTAGTATGTGTTAATAGTTCATGTGTGCACTGCTAGATTGCACATCTTTTTTGTACCTTTCCGCCTGTAATAGGACATTCATAGTTTTTTTTTTCTTGCCATTGAAACGTTCACTGTGTAAAATATTAACTGTCTTTAGAAATGTTCATTTATAAAAAAAAAATTCAAAATCATATATATGGTGATGTTTACTAATTTCAAAATCAACATTTGAATAAATATCTTATTACTTATATCTAATTACTGTGTATCTGCCTATACTAGACAAGCGAACATATATTATTTCATGAATTTCTGTTAGTCATATAACAAGGAAAATGCATAATAGAACATAAATATTGATAGATTAAAGTTTTGCAGTAATTTTATAATTGTATCTTTGCAAACCGTAAGTGGTAGGCTAATGAAGCCGATTCGGTGGGGATACCCTTACTAAAAAGTACTAAGGAATCTTATAGTATTTTGGGACAAAATACATGTTTTTTATTATTATTGTTTTCATATTTATAGTATTTTGGGACAAAATATTATAGTAATCTTATAGGAATACTATAGTAATTTGGGACATACTACATAAGTACGATAAGACTACTATAGCAGCTTAAAAATATTATAGAGAGGCTATACAGAACATCACAGAAGTATGTTATGTTCTGTAATACCTCTATAATATCCTAGAGCCGCTATAGTATTTCTATAGTAGTCTTATAGTACTTCTATAGTAATATTTTGTCCCAAAATACTATTTTCCTAACCAACACATATACGTATATTTTCTGTCATTTAACGTCATTTAACGTCGGTCATACTCATTAATGTATTTTAAATTGTTTTCATATTTAGATATGACGGCCAGAAAAAATTAAGCTATGTTAAGTTTTTGTTATTTTAAGTTTTTCAGTGCCATTGACTCCCTTTATTTTTCGGCGTTTTCCTTCAGTTTTCAGTCCATAATGGCGGCCGCGCCGTCAAGTCATGGGGGCAACTGTTGCTATGGGGCGTTCTATTGAGTTTCGCCTCTTGGGCTTCTATCAGAGCCCGTCTACGGAGAGCCTGTCCACTCCCTATTAAGCCCTATTGTACCGAATTTTGGTTGTAGTACCACCAGAGTTCCACTGGGGGGCGCTCGCCATGAGTGCAAAATGAATGGGAGTCAATGGGGCTAGACGGCTAAATTTGTCTCTTTCACCCGATTGCCGTTGAGAAATCTCAGATGTGATTGTAGATTTTGCAAGTTCAACATGGGTTTTAGGTCGAAAGTTGAATGAACGAGTACTTATGTCGGGACATTCTAAAACGCTTAACGTGAAAAACGCTTAACGTGGTTTACTGTACTAAGACAGTGATATTAAAGGACCAAAATCAGCACACGTCATATTTATAAACCATACTATGTATAAAAAATCAGATGAGCCCAGAATATGAACGCAACGCGTTTAATTACACGTTAAGCGTTTTCCTCCCATAACCGTTATAAGAAAAGGCTTAACGTGGCTTACTGTACTAAGACAGTGATATTACATGACCAAAATCAGCACACATCATATTTATAAACCATACTATGTATAAAAAATCAGATGAGCCCAGAATATGAACGCAACGCGTTTAATTACACGTTAAGCGTTTTCCTCCCATAGAAAACCGTTATAAGAAAAGGCTTAACGTGGCTTACTGTACTAAGACAGTGATATTACATGACCAAAATCAGCACACGTCATATTTATAAACCATACTATGTATAAAAAATCAGATGAGCCCAGAATATGAACGCAACGCGTTTAATTACACGTTAAGCGTTTTCCTCCCATAACCGTTATAAGAAAAGGCTTAACGTGGCTTACTGTACTAAGACAGTGATATTACATGACCAAAATCAGCACACGTCATATTTATAAACCATACTATGTATAAAAAATCAGATGAGCCCAGAATATGAACGCAACGCGTTTAATTACACGTTAAGCGTTTTCCTCCCATAGAAAACCGTTATAAGAAAAGGCTTAACGTGGCTTACTGTACTAATACAGTGATATTACATGACCAAACTCAGTACACATCATATTTATAAACCATAGTATGTATAAAAAATCAGATGAGCCCAGAATATGAACGCAACGCGTTTAATTACACGTTAAGTGTTTTCCTCCCATAGAAAACCGTTATAGGAAAAGGCTTAACGTGGCTTACTGTACTAATACAGTGATATTACATGACCAAAATCAGCACACGTCATATTTATAAACCATACTATGTATAAAAAATCAGATGAGCCCAGAATATGAACGCAACGCGTTTAATTACACGTTAAGCGTTTTCCTCCCATAGAAAACCGTTATAAGAAAAGGCTTAACGTGGCTTACTGTACTAATACAGTGATATTACATGACCAAACTCAGTACACATCATATTTATAAACCATAGTATGTATAAAAAATCAGATGAGCCCAGAATATGAACGCAACGCGTTTAATTACACGTTAAGTGTTTTCCTCCCATAGAAAACCGTTATAGGAAAAGGCTTAACGTGGCTTACTGTACTAAGACAGTGATATTACATGACCAAACTCATTACACATCATATTTATAAACCATACTATGTATAAAAAATAAGGTAAGCCCAGAAATTGAACGCAACGCGTTTAATTACACATTAAGCATTTTTCTCCCATAGAAAACCGTTATAAGAAAAGGCTTAACGTGGCTTACTGTACTAAGCCAGTGATATTACAGGGATGATGTGAAGGTCCTAAAAGACCACGTTGAGCAGCTCATTGATTCCTCCTGTCCAAATGAGTTTGATGCCCGCTATGATGCCTTCGCAAAAGTATGGTCAGAAGGATTCCTCTGCTACTTTGACCATCACCTGAAAGCAGACATTTGTGAAAACATGGCTGCATACTACACCAAACAATTCTGTGCATTTACAGACAAAACACCAACAAACAATATAAGTGAGAGCATCAACAAAATGATCAAATCCCAAAATGAATGGCGAGAACTTCCAGTGGACGCAATGGTGCTCTCACTGTACTACATGCAGTCATACTTTTTATTTGAATTTCAGAGGGCAAAATGTGGCTTGGGAAATTATGCAATGAAGCAGAACCGTGTAGCAGTGACAGATGTGAAAATGCCCCCTTTTCTTCCTTTGGAAGAAATTATCAAAAGGATCAAGACCAACAAAGAAAATGAGCCATGCAAAGTTGAAGGAGTTAAACTTCTGTCTTCTCAGACATCTTTGGCCAAGACAGTCATTGAAATGGGTCTGGTGAGTCTAAATCCATCATTGAAAGTGTTTGTCGTGAAAAGTCCCTCAAACGAATCAGTACATGTAGTTCGAAATACTGCAAATGGTGCATTATGCTCTTGTCCCAGCACTGGAAAATGCTACCACATTTTTGCGGTAGAAATGGCTACGGGGCTTCACTTTGCTACAAATCGAACATACAGCCTCTCAGTGATGCGGAAGAGAAGGAGAGGCAATGAAACAAAATCGGGCCGGAAAAAACCCAGAACAAAAGACTATGATTATTTGGTGAACCCGGCACCAGACTCCTTACTGTCTTCAATGCCTGACTCTCTGGTAGACAACATTCCACAAATTCCTATGGATGCTGAAAAGGAGGACAAAACAGATCAAAATAAGTGTTCCGATACAGCTGCTCTGTCTAAGGAGCCACCACAGACTGATGCTGGAAAAGATACTTGCCAGTTTGGGTGCTCATATGAATCAGCCTCTTTGGTGGACAGCATGCCATCAGTTTCTTTAAATGCTGTAAATAAAAAAAATACAGAGCAGGAGTGTTCTGATAAAGCTACATTGTCAAACATGCCAGCACGACCAGGTGCTGAAAAAGAGGAGAACACTTACCAGTTTTGGCTTTCAAATGGCGACAGTCTGCCTCTAGAACCACACCTTTCCAGAGTATCCACACCAAACAGTACAGCAGCTTCATTTGCTCCTTGGATGAGCATCAGTGACATCATTCATGACTGGGCAAAGGTCTCTCCCAAAAGCCGCTGTCTTTCTCCAATGACCTGGCTTGAAGGGGAAACAATTGAGCAGGCAATTAATGTCTTCATTCATCAGCAAAAAAAGTCAGACTCAATTCTATGTGCACCCACATACCTTTACCAGCTAGCTGCACTAGGAGACTTTAGTCCAGTTTTGCAGTTTTGTGCTGCAAAAAAGGCTTTAAATTATGATCTAATCATAATTCCCTTCAACACTGACATTACTGGCCATGGATATCACTGGGTTCTTGCCACTGTAAATTTCAGAGAGCGAGAGATCTCAGTGTTCAATTCAATCCACAGTCTTAAAACTGTGAAGCATGCTGCTCCAAAACTAATGAAAGTAGTAGCTTGCATGTACACTTCAGCAACAGAAAACTTTCAGGCTTCTGACTGGAAAACTTCAGATGTGGTGAATACTCCACAACAAGGAAATGGGTATGACTGCGGTGTCTTTGCTGTAGTGAATGGTTGTGCTATCATTGACAACACACCATTAGGTCCAGTCAACAGTGTCAAGGCAAGAATGTGGATTCATACCCTTATTGAAAAGTATGAGCCTCCAAAGGTCAAAAGGGCGGGACTCTCACAGGAAAAACTGCAATGCTTTAAAAAAGAAGTACAGACATATGAGGCAGCCACACAAACAGTACATGTAAGCAAAGCAGATTACACTGGTACCTTGAAAAAACTACAACCGAACAGCAAAGACTGGACTCTCTGCTTAACCTCAACGTGTAAGGGTGACCCAAAGCACAGAGATGACTATATCTTGTGCATTATTTGCAGACGGTGGTTCCACCTTAAATGCACAAAATCAGCTGACCGGTTAGATGTTGCTTGCACTGATTATCATAAATGTCTTATGTGCTGTTCCTGAGGCAAGACATTTGAAACAACACAATGAAATGTGTTAACACTGTGAATGGAATAGTGCAGGTTTCACTGATAAATAAAGTTGAGAGTGAACTGTTGCAAATACCCCCCCCCCCCCAAAAAAAAGAAATAAGTAAAAAATACTATAAAATATATATTATAATATTATTCCACATATATTATTATTATTCCATATATATTATTGTTATTTAACTTATATATTATTATTCCACATATATACTATTATTCCACATATATATATTATTATTCCATATATATATAGCCTATGTGAATTATATATATATATATATATATGTGTGTGTGTGTGTGTGTGTGTATGTATATATATATATATATATATATATATACACACACACACACACATATATATACACACATACTCTGTATGCCTAATTATTATGCTGGTTGGTTTTTAAGTTATTAAATTATTAAGTTGGTTTTCTGATAATATTTTTTTCCCAAGCACCTTTTAAATCTCTTTTTTGGCTCATTTTATCTGTAAAAGAAAACCGGCTTAATAATTATGCACACCTGAATATAATGTGTTTTTCATTTCCAGCCTTCATAAACAATTATATATCACTTAAAAATGATTAAATACAAAATTAACAGTAGTTGTTAAGATTAATGTGGTTTGGAATTGATAAAATGTGCTTGGGGAAAAAAATGTGATCAGAAAATCATAAATAATACATATGCACGCAGTGTATATAGATAGATAGAATAGATAATGTATACCATTTTTATATGTGTCTGTGCGTATATATATATATACATATACACACACACAATTAATAATTTGGCAGGGTCCAGCCAGGCTCCATCACCATCAAATCACGAAGGTCATCATCACCTGAATACTAATCACCTGCACCTGCACATCATCTCCTCATCATCACAGGGAGTGTAAAAGCACACACCTCACTCTGGCACTTTGTCTGGTCTTGTTTTGAGCTAGGGACTCACTTACCTCTTGTGCCTGCTAAATCCAAAGTATATGTTACCTCCATTGTCTTCCTGGTCCTCCATGTCTCCTGTCCTGTGACTCCGCTACTCACAGGTTCCCTCACCGTCTGTCATCCACGATCTCCTCCATCTTCTACAACACAATAGACTGTCAGTATTCACTCTGGTTACATTCACGTTTCACCTTGCTGCATCTGCCACACTCGCCAGTATTTCCTGTCTACCACCTTATCTCAAATAAACTGTTGTTCATCATCATTTTCTCTTTCTTGAGTCTCTGTTCTGTTACATTATTATTATTCAATAGTTATATATTCTTTAGATAATGTATATGCTATGTATGAAAGTCTATCTATCTATCTATCTATCTATCTATCTATCTATCTATCTATCTATCTATCTATCTATCTATCTATCTATCTATCTATCTATCTATCTATCTATCTATCTATCTATCAAATGTTTCAAATTTGAAGAAGGGTATGCCATATCCATATGCAGACTATATTATGTAGTTTAATATCTATAAAGCATTTGCTTCAAATTGTTGACAAACTTTAAGTTGGCATGAAAAAGCCTTGCCAGAAAGTTTGAAGAATTTTTAAAAGCTTGAAGGTTTTTTGAAGTTTTAATTAGTTTTTTTTAGTTTAGTAGTTTTACAAGTTTGTAGAAGTTTGAAGGTTTTCAGTTTAGAATTATTAGAATCGAAGCTTAAATGAGTCTTGATTGATTAGAAATAGTACATAGAATGGCAGCTGATGGAGTCGAAAGAAAGAAAGAAAGACAAAGAAAGAAAGAAAGTAGGAAAGAAAGAAAGAAAGAAAGAAAAAACTTAAATGAGTCTCAATAAATTAGAAATAGTACATAGAGCGGTATCTGATGGAGTCCAATGAACCTCTCTAACAAACCCTAACCCTATTTCATTATGAGCTCAACAGAGACTTGTGTGATTGGTGGTAATGCTCAACGCTGAAAAAAAAAGTATAAAAAGTAATCTTGCATGCCACGTGAGCATCTTTACCTGTAATGCAACACTTTCCTTTAGTTTCACATTTCAGTAAAAGTCGTTATAGCTTTTTACGCATAAGAAAAACAAGACATGTTATTTTAGTAACATGAGAAATCAAAAGGATTAAAAATTAATATCTTACTTACATCGTATACACTTTTCCTCAAGCGACTGGGCAGAATCCAGTCAGAGTGTCTGCAGTGAACAGCACATTGCGTGAAAGCGGCAAAAACTCCCGCGAACTTCGCGAACAAACAAACAACCGATGAAGTTTGTTTCTTCATCGGTAAATAATCTGATTGGTTATTGCATTATGAGCTCAACAGAGACTTGTGTGATTGGTGCTCAACAGAGACTTGTGTGATTAGTGCTCAACGCTGGGGAAAAAAAAGTATAAAAAGTAATCTTGCATGTGAGCATCTTTAAGCCTTTTCTTATAACGGTTTTCTATGGGAGGAAAACGCTTAACGTGTAATTAAACGCGTTGCGTTCATATTCTGGGCTCATCTGATTTTTTATACATAGTATGGTTTATAAATATGACGTGTGCTGATTTTGGTCATGTAATATCACTGTATTAGTACAGTAAGCCACGTTAAGCCTTTTCTTATAACGGTTTTCTATGGGAGGAAAACGCTTAACGTGTAATTAAACGCGTTGCGTTCATATTCTGGGCTCATCTGATTTTTTATACATACTATGGTTTATAAATATGATGTGTACTGAGTTTGGTCATGTAATATCACTGTATTAGTACAGTAAGCCACGTTAAGCCTTTTCTTATAACGGTTATGGGAGGAAAACGCTTAACGTGTAATTAAACGCGTTGCGTTCATATTCTGGGCTCATCTGATTTTTTATACATAGTATGGTTTATAAATATGACGTGTGCTGATTTTGGTCATGTAATATCACTGTATTAGTACAGTAAGCCACGTTAAGCCTTTTCTTATAACGGTTATGGGAGGAAAACGCTTAACGTGTAATTAAACGCGTTGCGTTCATATTCTGGGCTCATCTGATTTTTTATACATAGTATGGTTTATAAATATGACGTGTGCTGATTTTGGTCATGTAATATCACTGTCTTAGTACAGTAAGCCACGTTAAGCCTTTTCTTATAACGGTTTTCTATGGGAGGAAAACGCTTAACGTGTAATTAAACGCGTTGCGTTCATATTCTGGGCTCATCTGATTTTTTATACATAGTATGGTTTATAAATATGACGTGTGCTGATTTTGGTCCTTTAATATCACTGTCTTAGTACAGTAAACCACGTTAAGCGTTTTTCACGTTAAGCGTTTTAGAATGTCCCCTTATGTCGTTTTGATTTCTTACAGGTTGAGTTGTTGTTGCCCATAACACGCTAGCATTCTGCTAATGACGTCAGCATTCTGACGTCATTGACATTTTGAAAGACTTTTTTAAAGCAAATAAGTGACTCTAAAAAATCTAACACCCAGCAATGTGTAATTTCTTTGCATCTCCTTTCGAATACAACATTCAAATTACTAGTCAAAAAATTATATCCTGAGAAAAGTGGATTTTGAGGGGTATACCGCCATTGACCTCCATTCATTCTGCACTCGTCCTGTGAGCGCCCTCATATGGAATCAGAGTGGAACTGCAACCAGTTCAGAAGCCGGAAGTGTAGTGAGAGTGAAACTTCTCGCCATATTAGACATTCTCTGCTTCTATACTCTTTGGTCGAACGCCGCATTACGAAACCGGAAAACAGAACGCATCGCTTCCGGTTCAGGTCTTTTGTATGTGCTTCATACATTTTTTTACTGTTTTACTCAAGATAACTTAAAAGGAGCGAGCAAAGATGATCATAACGAATGTCCCTCGCATGTGAAGATCGATATTTAAAAGTAAATAAAAAAAAAATCTTCACACTAACGTTTAGATATTTAAATAGAATAAAAAGCCAATAACAAAGTGAGATAGGTAGGTTAGCTGATTACCTTAAAATTCCATAGATATCGGCATCAGTTCATACGGCTGTTAACACTTTCTATGACAAGCGGATGCGATGAGACCAGGTTTCCGGTTTCGTCATGCGACGTTCGACATATACCCTATAGGGTTTATTACAAGAAACCAAGCTAGAGCAGAGGTGAACTGCAGAAAAGAGAAAGAATAATATATATATATAAGATATATTTCTTAAGATAATATATTAATTAATATAATAATTAATTATATATTAATATAAATAGATGCATATGAAATTAATATCATGATTAAACAATAATTCACCCTTTGTTGTAGAGGTTTTTTTCCTGTTGCTCCTGAAATCACTTTCGTCACTGATTAACAGTGCAGTGCATTCTTTTAGGTTAAATACATTAGCTTACTTCCAATCACCCATTGACAAATTACCAGCAAAACAAAACTATCAAAAAACTGTTATCTACACAAAGATGTGGTTAAAACCCCAAACTTTCATAAACAAGAGCTCCAGTCTAGTATTAGCCTTAACGTAGGCCTAACTTACCTCTTCTGAAAATGGTTGAGATGCTAACGGACTTTTTCGAAGACACAAAACCATTTCTATAAAGTAAATATTCAACAGAAGCGTGTCAATTACACGTAATAAAGGTGTCAGGGACGTTTGTATGTATTATTTGTGTGAATTTGTTGACTAAACTCACTTGAAAGCAGTGAAAACAACTAATTTTTCAGCTTATATATATATATATATATAAACTTTGCTTACACCTCACAAAATTTAAATTGTTGCTCGCGCGCAACAAGCAGAGGTTTGTGTGACGTCACGTGTCGAGAGCGCGCGCTCATAACGGGCGTCCCTGCAGAGAGAGAGTGGATCGCCATCGCTAGACTCCAGCTGGGGGTTTCTGAGGTAAGTACTTTTTACTGAACAAATTAATTTTATAAGTTACTTTTACAAAGTAAACCATTACCAATATCACTTAAATATAGCTACATTTATGAAGAAAGTAAATAATAAAATCGAATAGGCTTTTAATAACAGCTCACAGGACAGTCTATAGGAACTTTACTTAATTTTACTTTACCTAGTTTTCCTCGAAACTGCCGCTTTCATATCCCATTAAATGCCATAAAATTGACTGACTGCCTTTTCCAGCAGATGGACCCAATCTAATATCTACACAAACAATGGTTTTCCGTCTTTTTTACGACCAGTTATGGCATATTTTACTCGTCAGTTAATGCGTGGCGTTTTGAGGTAAGTTAGGCCTATCGCGTTTCCTCAAAGCCTCTCTCTCTCTCGCTCTCTCTGACCCAGGCCCGGCTATAGTCATTAGCCAATTAGAGAATATAGGCTAGTCATTAGCCAATAATCATTGCTGAATAATAATGTTTCTTCTATTTGTCTCTTTTCCCAGTGTCAACAGGAGCTAACTACAGCCCACAGCTCCTTTAAGAGCCTCAGCTCTGAGCATCTGTGGATTTGTAAGTATGTTTTGACTAACTATCAGATGCATTATGTGATTAACATTATTGTAATGCATAACTTGCAGGGCCTCTACACTTACATTTCTTTTTAGGAGCACGTGTGAGAATCAAGAAACATTTCTGATTATTTTCAGTTGTTCACTTTTTTTCAGGATTCTTTGAATAGAAAGTTCAGAAGAACAGCATTTATCTGAGAGAGAAGCACTTCTGTTCAGGCAGTATTTATTTATTTATTTATTTATTTGGTTGGTTGTTGAGTGAAATTAATACTTTAACCCTTAAACAGGCAAGAGTAGAAAATGATAAGCAACAAATAATTTCATGTCATTTTTTATATCATCTGGACTTAAGTAAATCATATCCAAAAGAATTTTTGAAAAGTGTGATGTATTTTGGACTTTATGAGTTGTGAGTCCCAGATCACATTGCCTGTTTAGGGTATAAAAAAAGGACCAAATCTATAACTGTAACTGCCATTGCATGTTTAAAACAATTATATCCTATACATCAACTCATATAATGTTGACATATTATATATCATTGGAAAGCTTATAAACTCAAGATTCAGCCTGTGAAAATCGTTTTGAAATCGGACCTTGCGTTACCATAAAAAGGTCATTAAAAAAAAAAAAAAAAAGGTAAAATGGTAAAAAATGTTGGATTTAGGTCAGGCTGACTAATTGATCACAGATAACTTGAAGCAAATCATGTGACCAGCATACTCAAGACAGAGTTACAAAGTGAATCCCTTTTTTATACCCAAAAGTGGCAGTGTGACTCAGGTGTAACATATATTTCAAAACGTGCTAAATAACAACGTGAACAACATTTTTATAAATTTTCTTTTTCAGCACATTAAGACAATGTTCATAATTAATGTTAGCAGTGTTAGTATTATTTTTTCAAAAGAAAAGTAAGTTAATATATATTTACTTATCTCAAAATCTGAATGTCCTGCACCACTGGCAGCCATGTTGGATTTAGGTCAGGCTGACTAATTAATAAAAAAAATGTTTTAAAGGGGTGGTTTACTGCTTTTTTTCTTTGCATGATTGTGTTTATGGGATGCAATATAACATGTCTTCATGTCTTAATGTTTTTTTTAAAGCCTTATTTTTCATAAATTTCACCTTTATTGTAAGCCGCTTTCTCCTCTGTCATTTGAACGACCGGTTGACTTCCTAATTCTATGAAACCACTCCCTCCGAAACAGGCAATGGGCTCAGATTGGTTAGTTGGGCCGGTGTGTTGTAATTGGCTAAACTGCGTAGTGCACGTTGTCGGAAACTTCACGCCCAATTGATACAATTTGTATTGTGAAAAGCGCTATACAAATATACTTGACTTGACATGACACCGACCATATTTTACTTTGCAGATACTGTTCATACACCAGCAGCAACAGTACACACTATTTAAAATGAAAAAAGTGAAATCGCAATCAACCACCCCTTTAAACAAATCATGTGACCAGCATACTCAAGACAGACCAGGCTGTGATAAATGATAAAAGGATTTGATGAAAAAATCATTCTTACGCCCCAAAAAAGACGACAAAAACGATGTTACACCCAGATCACATTGCCAGTTTTAGGGTTAATTCAGCAAGGATGCATTAAATTGACCTAAAGTGACAGTAAAAACATTTGTAATGTTACAGAAGCTTTCTGTTTCAGATTTAAGTTTGAAGGGCCATAAAGTTACTCAGTGTAGCTTTAACGTAATTGTACATTCAGGCAATTAATAGAGTTCCCTAACAAGGGATGTGCAATAAAGCTGTACTATTTAAACTAACTCGACTGGTAATAACTGCTGTTGCTCAAGTTGATTCCTCGTCTGTCAATGAACAAATTTAGATTAAATAAACTCATGACCATTTCTCACACATTTTCTCTGTTTTTTTCTTTTTTTCTCAGATCAGCCATCAGTGGTTTACCGGTATGGAGGCCAGTCAAGACCAACTGGGATGCTTTTTCATGCTTCATGCTTTTTTTTTGCGTATTGTCATGATCCCTGCTTTGATTTGTTATGAATTCAGTTCTCTTTTTGCCTCCTCCTTTTGCTTCTAAACTGAACTCAAATGGCTCTGCGAATTGGGTAAGAGACAAACATAAATGACTTAATTGGGGAGATTGAGAGCTGAAGCCATGCTGATGACCTCTGTCTGTGGTGAAGTAGTGAGTCTGACGTGTAATTAAACTCGAGGTTCTGTGGGGTGCGGACTGGATCAACTCCATTCCTAGAGCTTCCGGACAAATCTTTGGGGTGCGGACTGATGGGGCAGTGAACCCGAGGTTACCCCGTGAGTCAGTCCTAGAGCTCCTCATGTACGGTTTTAGGGAAAAGTTTTTGGATACGTCGATTTCTTAGGCGTGCCGCAAGAACACCACAGACACAGTGTCATCACCATGGGGAAATCTCACAGTAAAACTGGGAGTTGTGAAAAATATGATACACCGGTGTATTGGCAGATGAGAAGTTTATCTTTTTTAAAAAACTGTTTCATTCTCTCATAATAGATTCGGATTTTCTGAGGCATTAGGCAGCGTCTCCGCGGTTTAATGGCGAGAGAAACGCTTCTGCAAAGGGACGGATGGCCTGTCGAAACGCTGTGTCGTCGTAGGAGAGGAATGTGGACAAACGTTGACACAACATATCAAAGGTTGGCTTGCTCATCCTAAAATTTCGGACTCACTGCTTCTCGTTAAAGCCCGCCACAATATGCTCCCGCCAGTCCTGATCTCTCTCGCACACAATAACTGAAGCAGATGCACAGGCTGAAATTATCCGCCTCATAATCATGGTGATGTTTGGCGAACTTCGCATGTATCGCAGAGCTAGCATCAAGCATATTTTGCGTTCGTCCACCTGTGCAAGATAATTTAACTCTTTAAGCATGCGTGATGTTTCAGATAGGATGGCGAGTGTAAACACATGAATCGGATATGGGTCACAATTGAAAGAACGTGTAAACGGACGGTCCAAAAAATCAGATACACACTCTAAAAAGAGATGACACATGTTGTGTCAGTTTCAACACATGTAGTGTGTGTCCTCAGGGACAACACATGTTGTGTCAGTTTTAACACATGTAGTGTGTGTCCTCAGGGACAACACATGTTGTGTCAGTTTTAACACATGTAGTGTGTGTCCTCAGGGACAACACATGTTGTGTCAGTTTTAACACATGTAGTGTGTGTGCTCAGGGACAACACATGTTGTGTCAGTTTTAACACATGTAGTGAGTGTGCTCAGGGACAACACATGTTGTGTCAGTTTTAACACATGTAGTGAGTGTGCTCAGGGACAACACATGTTGTGTCAGTTTTAACACATGTAGTGAGTGTGCTCAGGGACAACACATGTTGTGTCAGTTTTAACACATGTAGTGTGTGTGCTCAGGGACAACACATGTTGTGTCAGTTTTAACACATGTAGTGTGTGTGCTCAGGGACAACACATGTTGTGTCAGTTTTAACACATGTAGTGAGTGTGCTCAGGGACAACACATGTTGTGTCAGTTTTAACACATGTTGTGTGTGTGCTCAGGGACAACACATGTTGTGTCAGTTTTAACACATGTAGTGTGTGTGCTCAGGGACAACACATGTTGTGTCAGTTTTAACACATGTAGTGTGTGTGCTCAGGGACAACACATGTTGTGTCAGTTTTAACACATGTAGTGAGTGTGCTCAGGGACAACACATGTTGTGTCAGTTTTAACACATGTAGTGTGTGTGCTCAGGGACAAACACATGTTGTGTCAGTTTTAACACATGTAGTGAGTGTGCTCAGGGACAAACACATGTTGTGTCAGTTTTAACACATGTAGTGTGTGTGCTCAGGGACAACACATGTTGTGTCAGTTTTAACACATGTAGTGTGTGTGCTCAGGGACAACACATGTTGTGTCAGTTTTAACACATGTAGTGTGTGTGCTCAGGGACAAACACATGTTGTGTCAGTTTTAACACATGTAGTGTGTGTGCTCAGGGACAACACATGTTGTGTCAGTTTTAACACATGTAGTGTGTGTGCTCAGGGACAACACATGTTGTGTCAGTTTTAACACATGTAGTGTGTGTGCTCAGGGACAACACATGTTGTGTCAGTTTTAACACATGTAGTGTGTGTGCTCAGGGACAACACATGTTGTGTCAGTTTTAACACATGTAGTGTGTGTGCTCAGGGACAAACACATGTTGTGTCAGTTTTAACACATGTAGTGAGTGTGCTCAGGGACAACACATGTTGTGTCAGTTTTAACACATGTAGTGTGTGTGCTCAGGGACAACACATGTTGTGTCAGTTTTAACACATGTAGTGTGTGTGCTCAGGGACAACACATGTTGTGTCAGTTTTAACACATGTAGTGTGTGTGCTCAGGGACAAACACATGTTGTGTCAGTTTTAACACATGTAGTGTGTGTGCTCAGGGACAACACATGTTGTGTCAGTTTTAACACATGTAGTGTGTGTGCTCAGGGACAACACATGTTGTGTCAGTTTTAACACATGTAGTGTGTGTGCTCAGGGACAACACATGTTGTGTCAGTTTTAACACATGTAGTGAGTGTGCTCAGGGACAACACATGTTGTGTCAGTTTTAACACATGTAGTGTGTGTCCTCAGGGACAACACATGTTGTGTCAGTTTTAACACATGTAGTGTGTGTGCTCAGGGACAAACACATGTTGTGTCAGTTTTAACACATGTTGTGAGTGTGCTCAGGGACAACACATGTTGTGTCAGTTTTAACACATGTTGTGTGTGTGCTCAGGGACAAACACATGTTGTGTCAGTTTTAACACATGTAGTGTGTGTGCTCGGGGACAACACATGTTGTGTCAGTTTTAACACATGTAGTGTGTGTGCTCAGGGACAACACATGTTGTGTCAGTTTTAACACATGTAGTGTGTGTGCTCAGGGACAACACATGTTGTGTCAGTTTTAACACATGTAGTGTGTGTGCTCAGGGACAACACATGTTGTGTCAGTTTTAACACATGTAGTGAGTGTGCTCAGGGACAACACATGTTGTGTAGATTTTAACACATGTAGTGTGTGTGCTCAGGGACAACACATGTTGTGTCGATTCTTAACACATCTCTGTGTTTATAAGGACTACACATGTTGTGTTACCTTTAACACAACTAATGTGTTATTCCTCTTACACAGAAGTGTGTTGAAACCTTTTACACACTAATGTGTTACAGTTACACAACTTGTGTCAGATATGAGTCACATCATGTGACTGTTAGTCGGTGTGTATTTGCCAGAGTCACTTCCTGTGTTTTTACAACTGAGTGTTTGGACGAACACTGTATTGGTAACTTGTGTTTATGGAGTCCAGTGACGTTTAATAAAGAGTTTGCTTGAACATTTTATTACCTGGATGTTTTAGACATCATGAATCTACATAGACAAGCTCTTATTGAGAATTAGCAGAGGTTTGATGTTTCATTGAATGTTTTATTTGAAGTCACCAGAATCATGATTAATGGCTCCTTTATTTGAGCTCTTGACCCTTTACTCTTGTGTTAGTTCTTCTCTGGCTGCTTTAACTGTGTTTTAATCAAATACATCTGTAATGGCGAGAGAAAATATGATCAGATGTTTCTTCTGATCAAGTACTGATCTGATCAAGTTTTTGAGTATATGGATGGTGTGCATTTATTTTATTAATGTGCTGTTAGTTATAATGGTCTTGTGAAACTACATCATGCGATCCAAAACTGCAGAATAGCCTATATTGCTTTAAAAAAAAGAAATTTCAGTAAGTTATAAGCTGCAGCAGAAACTAGTCACACACAGACATCAAGAATCAGCGTATGAATCTCAACAATGGTGACAAACGAAATGCTTCATACTGCAATGCATGCTGGGAGTCATGGATGAGTTTTGTACTATAGTGGCACCCAGCATGCATTGCGACGAAGCTTTTCGTTTGTCACCATTGTTGAGATTCATGTGCTGATTCTTGATGTCTGTGTGTGACTAGTTTCTGCTGCAGCTTAAAACTTTCTGAAAACATATATTTTTTAAGAAATATAGGATAAGTTACCGTAGACTGTAAGATCCTGTACACAAAAACAAACTGTAAACTAATTGCAGTATGCTGATTTTGCTAAACCTTTTATAACTCATCTTTCAGGATATTAATCTCTTGCTGAGCTTAACAAATCTACATGATGATAATGTTACCATCTGATGACATTTTCCTCATGGTTCTTGCTGCCGTTTCAAACGTGTATAATAATAAATACACAGATACAGCAAAAAGAGAAACCTAATGTTAACGAGTCGAGGCTCAAGAGCACAGATAAAGCTGACACTAATCACGATTCTGGTGACTTCAAATGAAACACTCAATGAATAGTCAACACAAGCCCTGGTAATTCTCGATAAGAGCTTCTGTAGACGTCTGACAGAAATAAATTGTTTGTTATAATAAATTGGTTATTAATAACAAGTGAAAGCAGCATTTGTAAAAGACATTGAAAAAGAGGCATGATGTGATTGGCTGCCAAAAAACACCCGTGAAGTTTTTATGAATTAAGATTTTATTTATTTATTTTAATGTATTGTTTTATTTATTTTAGAGCTTTTTATGGGATACCATATCAAATATACCTATAATTATTTTCATAAACACAAACTTCCCTCCACCCAGTGCTATCCAGTTACATTTTAACACACATTGTGTGTTAAAAATCTACACAACATGTGTCAAAATACCATCAACACATGCTGTGTGTTGTTTTTCAACACATCTCTTTTTAGAGTGTAGGCGACAAATCAGAAATGGGCGTCAAGACCTGCAGTGTGAACGAGGCCCATGACAGTCGCATTGGCACATCTCTGATTTATATCTGATTTATTTCCACATATAAATGAGGCCTGAAACCGATCTCGAAATATCCGAATGCATGCGTTTGTTTCCTGTTTACACGTTCATAAACACGATCCGATCTGCGTCACATATGAGCAAAACATCTGAATTGGGTCACATTGCCCTTGTAAACGAGGCCTTAGAGCTGTTACACACTGCATGAAAGGCCATTCTCAAAAATCCATAATAGGGGCACTTTAATTTTCCTTGCTTTTATTTTGTGATTATTTTAATTCCTCACTGTGTAAAGCACTTTTAAGTGCCAAAGTGTATGACGTGTGCTATATGAATAAAACTGTTGCATCACAATAAATAAATAAAATGGATGTAATTGATTGTGAGAGTGAATGAAGAATATGCTGATGATGGACTCAAGCCACTTTTTTGGAATTTATTAAACTCAATAGCATTTATGTAAAATATAAATGATAAAATAGTGTAAAATGGGCATAATACTGTAAAATGAAATTGCGGTAAGGGCATCATACTGTAAAACACATTTACAGGTAAGCTACTGTAAAGGGTAACTTACGGGGCAATAGTGCTGCCAGTAAGTTACCGCAGAAATACGATAAAATGTCTAACAGTGTATGACGTCATCAGAGAAGGAACGCCATTCCAGACCGGAAGTAGCTTTTCAGACTTTGATTAAAGATTACCGCGGCAAACACATGTTTTTTTTTCTGTGTATTAACTTGCACAGATTAATTGTTCACCACAAGACTAGTAATATGCGCCAGCAAAGTAAATAGGGCACATTTTGATTTCATGTCGACTTTAAGTTGATAAAACAAGTTGTAAAGCCAGGTTCTGAGTGGCATTATACTGCTTCAGTTTCTGTAAATGTGTTGAGAGTTAGGCCACTGGGGGGACAATATTTTTGGAGACTGTGACTCTTGTCAACATATTTATTATCCCCTCATAACACATATCATTTATGTTTCTTTCTACAGATGCCTACTCTAAAGGATTGCTACATATGCAGTACAAAACCTGGAGTAGCAGAGCTTGTCCACACTGGAGTGCCAAGCAGCCGGATAAGCAGAAGCTGGAGGAAGAAAAGACCAGCTTTCCCAAGAGTGGAAAAAACTGCAGTGTGCACAAAGTTTATGATGCATCAGATCTACTGGTAGGTTTATCTTTCAGATGTTAGTCATAAAATAGTGAGTAAATAATCCCTGATATTCAGCTTTTACACCTGTTGTTGTTATATTTATATACAAGAGTTTCAGCAATTGTTTTTTCAGTGCACAACGACTGAGGTGTAACATCTGTGTGTGTCCAGTGTACTCAGGTCTGATGAAGAACACTAGATTAGCAGTCGTGTCTTGCATTGTTTAGCTCCAGCTTCGGGTTCAGGTGTGTTTAAGTGGGGTTAGAGGTAAACTCTGGATAGTGGCCCTGCAGGAGCAGGATTGAACACCCCTGAAAGAGGATAAAAGTACTGTAGTAGATTCACAATGACTAAACCATTCAAGCTCATTTCAAATGCAAAGACAAGAAGCCAAAAGTTGAAAAGGAACATTTTCATTTCTGAATCAGACTTTTTAAATCTGTAGCGACTCCTTGTCCATACAGTATGATGCTCTCTGATTGTTGCAGTCCTTTCAGAGATGTGGATAAATATAAACTAGAGCTGTCAAATCCATTATTTGTGATAACTCTCACTCTTCTGTAGTTAAACCGTGTACTAAGATCGACGGAAAATGAAAAGTTGCGATTTTCTAAGCCTATATGGCTAGGGACTACTCTCATTCCGGCGTAATAATCAAGGAACTGTGCGGCTGTACCATGGGTGCAGCAGGCGTAATGATATGACGCAGCGCCTGAAAATAGTCCCCAGCTCGGTAACTTCTTCCAACGTGACCGGGACTAAGTTTGTCTAACCTATTAGACCTATTTTCAGGCGCTGCGTCATATCATTACGCCTGCTGCACTCATGGTACAGCCGCACAGTTCCTTGATTATTCGCAACTTTTCATTTTCCGTCGATCTTAGTACACGGTTTAACTACAGAAGAGTCGAGTTTTAAATAGGAAAAATATTTAAACTCTTTGGTCATTTTGAAAGAAATGCTACTGGACTCGTCAGAATCAATGATCTATGCTAAGCTATGCTAAAGGTGGTACCGTCAGACCCGGAGATCGGCTGAATGGATTCTAAAACAGTAAAACTCATCTGTTTAACTCTGGGGGAGTTGTAAAATGAGCATATTTCCGAAAAAAGTGGAGTATCCCTTTAATGATTGGATGAAGGAATGGGAAGGTTTATCTTTTTTCAGCCACAACACCACATTAGGTGGAGGAGTAGCAATATTATTTGCAAAAACCTTTAATCCAAGTTTATATCAAGTTAAAGAGTTTTTGAAGGGTAGACTTTTAAAAGTGACAGCACAAATGGAGAATTATAATTTTGTTTTTATTTGTGTGTACGTCCCCAACTCAACAATTGATAGGATGTTGGTTTTAGATACACTATGTTCTGTTTTACAAGATGTTTCTAATGATGATTATTTATTTCTGGGAGGAGATTTTAACTGTACAGTGAGTAATTGTGACAGAAATCATATTGAACCCCATAGAGAAAACGTCTCATTCAAATAATAAATAAGCATGAGTTAAAGTGACGTGTGGAAGTTTTATCATGAGGATAAAAGACAATATACTTGGGCACATGCACATGATAATGTCTTATCTCTGGCAAGATTGGATAGATTTGATGTGTTTAGGCATCATGTTGGTATTGTATTGGTATTGTATATTGGGGTTGTATTTTTCCTGTTGGTTTTTCAGATCATTGCATGGTGCAAGTTTCTTTTATTTTGAATTCTGTCAAGCCTAAAAGTGCTTATTGGCATTTTAATTTAACTTTGTTAGATAATTAGGATTTTATACACACTTTTAAATAGTTTTGGGCTGATTACAGAACGAAAAAAAAAAAATCTTTTCAATCAATACAAAAATGGTGGGATTTTGGCAAAGGACAAATGAAACAGTATTGTCAGCAGAATGCTCACAACAGCACCAGAGTTTTAAAGCAGTCCATGAAAGACTTAGAGAATGACATAATTAAGATACAGGAATTGGCAGAATCAACAAAACAACAAAGTTATTTGAAAATTCTTTCTAAAAAAAGAATCAATTGGCAGAATTATTAGGGGTTAAAACACAGGGGGCTTTGGTCCGGTCAAGATTTATAAGTCTTGATCAGATGGATGCACCTTCAAAGTATTGTTTTAACCTTGAAAGGAAAAATGGGCAAAAAAGATTCACGCTAGAGCTGTAATCGGGCCTTAAAAGTTCGGCCCGAAAAGGCCCGAGCCCGACAGAGTTTGGCCCGAGCCCAACAAGTACATTTTGATTGACAGCTTTTTAAAAGCCCGAACCCGTTTACAGCCCGACTGTCCAAAAGGCCGTCTATCAGCAGTGATTAGAGCAGAGTTAGGCTACTCATTGCGCGGCTCGCGAGCCTCATGCGGCTCGCATGGCAGTTACGGTGATATGATCACGCAGTCAATACAGATATGTAATGAAACATTAAAAACAAGCTATCCATAGCTAACAGTGATGCGCGGGTTGATCCAAAATAAGCGGGTGCCTGCGGTCACCCACGGTTTCGAGTCATCCAAAAATATTTTTAATGATATTCGGGTTGCGGTCGGTCGGGTCGTTTGAAATAAAGATGCAAATTAAACCTTTGTAATTTATAAAGTACCAGACACCATTTTCTATGAATAGGCCTACACTTTATTGGCTGAATAACTGGCGCGAAGATGACACACGAGCTCAGTCTGCAGGTAGAGAATAGGCTATCCTTCCCGTCCAGATCCAATGCTGCCACATTTTTAAATTACTATTATTTGAAGTAGGCGTAGGTTTGATTTTGAAATTGGTGGGGACCTTGTCATCAAATATAAATAAATATATTTTAAGTTTTGATCGAAATTATTGCTAGGGATATATCAGTGTCACTGGATATTGTTAGGGACACGTCCCTAGCGTCCCTATAAATTCTACGCCCCTGCGATACGTAGACCTACTACACCACAAAACTAGTTGAGGATAAATTCTTTAAAATTGGGGAATCCGTTATGGACGTGAGCGCTCTGAAAGCGGCACTAAAATACTGCTTTAAAACTTTCATAGAGACCTCAAAACAGAAAGCACAAAGCCTTTCTTTAAAGCGAATTTCGTTTTGTATTAATTGTATCTTAATTTTAATAAATTTTTGATCAACTAATTGCCTGGATTTAATACATAAGAAGTCAAATGAGGAGCTCTTTTCCAAAACGCGATTAATCCATTTCAATAGTTTTCAGGAAAATTACATTTTTTACCTATACCCACACATTTTGTGAATATTCAATATATCCTGTTAAAATGTTTTGTTTTTTTGTCTCAGTCTGAACATGTTGAACAATGATTATTAAATCAAACAACAATATTGATGATGATAAATTCAAAGTAAATTTTTTTTTTTTTGCTATAAATCCATCTTTTTTTTTTCAAAACGCTATAAATCCATCCATTTCCCCCCAAAAACGCTATAAATTTGTGTCTTTTAAAAAAATTTTTTTGTCTTTTATATGTTTGCATTTATGAGGAAATGCATGAATGCTTCCGTTCATCCCGGTATTCCTGCTTCTTGTGTTATTAAGGGAAATCATGTCGCAGTTACAAATTTGACTGGTAAATAATAAAGAATGAAAAAGAAAAAAGAGACTGCGCCGCACGCACACAGCACCTTTGTCTTTCGTAAAAAAAGGAGTCATTTATACATTTTTTAACATCATTTATTCATGACTAACGGAGGCTAGAGGCCACTTGGAAGTTGGAACAAAGAAATAAATAAGTCCTCCAGAGACCAGCCTCCGTTTCACCTCAAGATCCATTTTCACGCTAATCTAAACACATCACCTGACCGCTCATTTACCACGCAACCCGATACGCAAGCCCGAGCCCGGCCCGAGCCCGTGTAAAATAATAGAAATTAAGACCGAACCCGACTAAACCCGTCGGAACCCGTCGGGTTCGGGCAAAGATCTTCAGCTCTAATTCACGCTTTGCGATCTGAGGAATGAATTCTGTTGTCCAATCCTGTAGTGATTAGAAGGAGGGCAATTGGTTTTTATGAGAAACTGTACAGAAGTGAACTAGGATCAGGCAATATCGATGAGAGCGTCTTCTCTGAGGATTTACCAAAGGTGTCTGATGAAGCTAATGCAGAGATTTCAGGTGCGCTTAGCCTGGGAGAACTGCATAAGGCCGTTCAGAGCATGGAATGCGGAATTGATGGCATACCAATAGACTTCTATAAATGTTTTTGGGAAGTTTTAGGAGAAGATCTCTTAGAGGTACTCAATGGTAGTCTGGACGAAGGTCTTCTACCTTTGAGTTGCCGGAGAGCAGTCCTGACCCTTCCTTCCCAAAAAAGGAGATCTCACAGAGATCAAAAACTGGAGACTTGTTTCGCTTCTGTGTAGTGACTATAAACTATAAACACTCAGAGTGTTTTGTTTTTACCTAAAGAAGGAGGAGGACAAGGATTGGTACATCTTCAAAGTAGAGCAGCAGCTTTTCGTTTACAGTTTTTGCAGAGACTTCTTAATGGTTCAGTCATTTCAAGCTGGAAAGTAGTTGCATGTAAAATACTACAAAATCTTGGAAATTTGAAAATGGACAGAAATCTTTTCTTTATGGACTTGTCAAAACTGAACCTCAATGGAATGCCTATTTTTTTTTATCGGAATGTTTGGAACATGTTCAAAGTACAAAGAGAAGGACATTTTGAATCTCTTCACTGCAATGACGAAAGACCAAAGCGAATGTGGATCCTCATGTCATGACCTCTTTAACACTGTGGATTTTGCCGTGTTTGTTACCAAAGGCCCCTGTGGCACATTGTTGGCTAGCAATGCTTTCTGAACATTGTAATAATATGAGACTGAAACATTGTTTTCTTTGTGACAGACTTGTTAGCAATAATGACATTTTGTTATGACCTTCTTTTATTCGCAGGTTTCCTGCAGTTTGACTAATTCGTTCTCCTCAACCTCATCATCACCATATACTCGTGTGATGGATATTAACATAACACTGTTTGTGATATAGTTGAATTGTACACATCAGAGCCTATGTGTCCCACATTTCCATGATTCACATCAATTTATGTCCGTTTGATTTATTAATTTACATTTTTACTGTTGAATAGATCATTTATAACATCTATCTTTATTTCATTTTTAATGTAAATGCAGTATTGAGTATCTAGTACACAGGTGATCATATCCACATGGTATTGGGGATAGGGTGGGGGTTCGGGGTTGGTGTTGGCGTTTGGTGAAAGGGTGAATGTTATGTTTTTACAAAAGCTCAACATTCACTATTTACTTACAGTATATATTTACTATTTACTACATAGTAAGTCGCATCAGCCAGGAAAAAGAAAGACCTCCCTGTTTGAGAACATTTGTTTTAAAAGAAAAGAAAAAATGACATATCGCAATTTGTTTTCCTCAGTTCATTTTATTATTATATGTAATATCTTAATTCAGAAGGTGAGATGCTTGGAGTGTGATATATATATTCAGTCGATGTACATGTACAGTGACTTCCATTCAAACTCTTTTCTCTTCACAGACCCAATCGCCCAAAACACTGTCAAACAGCTCTTATTTCTCAATACAAATCACTCCAAACTTCATCACCTTTCTGTCGTTCCCACAGTCACACAAGCACTGTCACTGCCAAGTCTCATAAGCAGATTTAATAACCAGATGATCACATCACACAATGTCCTTATTCACATTTTAGTCCCAAACCTTATCTTGTCCGTCAAATTATTAATTTATGATTAATAAAAATGATTAATTAATGATTTTCATTGATTAAAATGTATTCAATTGCATTCTCAATACCCAGTCATACAAGTAATATGAAGTAGTATATGAAGTATATGTATATTTCTTATGTGTAGCTTTTAGCTGCTTTATTTTTTACTGTTTACTGTTTACAACACTCTTGAAGCTTTAAATCTGTTCTGGGAACAGTATCTGAGCCTTTATGAGGCTTCATTTCTCCATCTCTACACTGTGACCCTGCAGCATTAGATCCAGTGATGTCTGAAAGATTATAAACACATTGTGCACTAAATGTTTTGAACTATTGTTTTTTTAGACACACACACACACACACACACACACACACACACACACACACACACACACACACACACACACACACACACACACACACACACACACACACACACACACACACACACACACACACACACACACACACACACCAGCAATCAACATATGAAACTCAACAATGGTGACGATCATAAAAAAGCTTCATGCCACAATATTGCGACATGAATAAATTATGCAGATTAAATGTCTTTTTTCTTTATTTGCTTTTATTTCTGCTGTTGTTTTTAGTCGCTTGTTTTGTGATGTTCAGAGAGTTGATCTGTTTATTTGAATATTTTGTCGACTGACAGCATTGTTGATGCCTGTATGTCCACAGAAGACACAGTACGTCAATGCGACATCAAGAAGACGCTGGACTCCAACTCATCCATTGGTCAGATCATGTCAAATTTTGGTTGAAAATGAAAATTAGGTTGATGTCTAAACCCAATGTTTGTTTGACGTCAAGCTCCAGCGTCAGACACATATAACATTTTGATTGGAATAAATGGCACATTGTTAAAAAAAGGAGAAAGGCAGGGCAGAACATTATATCTGTGAAGATCTCAGCAGAGGAGGATTAAACAACTCCACAAACTGCATTACCAGCTTCACTTATTTTCTTTAGTTTGACGCTTGAGTTTTTAATGTTAGTTACTCAACCCTTCTTTTAATTTTTGACATTTTGTGCTATAACTAAATTAGCAAAAGTTTCTATTTATTTCCTATAATAACACACTGACTGATGCATCATCATAGAGTTGCTGTTTGTAAAAATGAATTTGAAACAAAAACTGTTAAATCAGATAATTTACCCAGAAATGTTAATTCTGTCATCATTACTCAAACTATGACTTTATTCCTTCTGTGGATCATAAAAAAAAAAAAAAAACATTGTCATGAGTGTTGGTAACCAAACAATTTTGGTGACCATTTACTTCTATTGTATGAAAAAAAAAAAAAAAAAAACTTTTGTGTTCCATAGATAAAAAACATAATAAAAAAAAAATCATACAGGTTTTTGAACGACATGATGGCGAGTAAATGGTGAGAGAATTTTCATTTTAGGGTGAACTATCGCTTTAACATGTAAATATAATATATAATATGCATAGCTATGATCTTGAATATGTGTGTTCTTGTAACTGATAGAGAAGAAAACACCATGTTCGACATTGAGTGGTTGGGCCGACGAGTCGCTTTGAGTGCAAACAATGGAAAATATGTCTGCACAAAGAGTCAGATAAATCCTCTCATGTGTTCGGCAGGGGAGGACGAGCAGTTTGTGCTAAAGCTGATTAATCGTCCTATCCTGGTCTTGCGTGGGGAGAACGGCTTTGTGTGTCACCACAAGAACTCCAATACACTGGACGCCAGTCGCTCTGTTTACGACATCTTCTCATTGCTCTTCAGCGATGGCGCATACCATATAAAAAGTGAGTCATATCGTGTGAGCTGAGACTGACGAGAGTTTCACTGAGCAACACTGACTCTGTTGGGCACTTCTGCGCAAAATTCCTGATGCATGTGTTTTCTTTTTTTCTACCACAGGTGGAAATGAAAAGTTTTGGTATGTCTCCGGCAGTGGTCTGGTGTGCACAGATGGGGACAAACCGGAGGATTTCTTCTTTGAGTTTGTGGAGTATGGACGGGTCGGCATCAAGGGTCAGAATGGCAAGTACCTGCGTGAGACCAGGGAGGCACGCTGATGGGCGATGGGTTAAGCGTGGACGCCTCTTCCCTGTGGGAGCACTGAGTGCTGAACCAGAGACACAAACACAGACTCACTCAGAAACAATCAGTTCTCGTACTGACACCTGTTAAACTAATGACTTTCAGGAGAACGCTGTTCATTCATGTTCTTTCTTCAGTCTTTTTTGTGAGTAAGTGAAATATGTGTGGTTTTATCTGTTTCTAATACTGTAAATGTTAGTGTCGCCCCTTTGATTCATCAGAAAAGTACAATATTACACTTCACTCCCTGCGGTGGCGGATCTAGAATTGTTTTAAAGCATGTCCACAATCGGGCCACCCTTCACAGAGAGGGGCCAAGCTGAACACAAGTCATGCACAATTCTTAAATCAATGAGGTTTTCATTCATTTTCCTGAGTTTCTTTGCTGCTGGCTCTACCACTTTGTTCATTCACTGTAATTTAAAGCCATAAATTCAAGAATTTTTTTGGATTAAGAAACATCTACAATAACAGCTTAAATACTTCCATATTTATTTTTTTCTTCATTAAGAATAACACACATTAAAATATTAAACATTTGAAGAAAAAAAAAGCTTCTGTTCAAATTTGGAGTTCTCACACTTTGCTGTGTTTTGGGTTCAAACAAGAATATTCATGAGCATATGATAAAATAAAATAAGTACAGCTTAATGTTGTTCTGATCATGTTTTATTTATAAAACTTTTTTAGACCATGCCATGTGATTTTGTTCAGAGGAGACTAAAATGCTAATAATAGTTACTCATATGAAACTTCTTATACAGATTAAGGTAAGAAATACATTATTTTGTAGTATTCTACTGTGATAAAAGCTATTTCGATTAGCAATATAGCTGGAATTGATCCACGCCAAACTTCGAGGAGTCGCATCACCTGGACGAAAGTTATATGGCCTGAAGACTGAGCACATGATTTCAGTTCGACTGCCTATCCAGCATAGTCAATACCTCCTTCTCAGTTAATATTCATCTTGATAGTCGTCAACAGACAGCTTTTCTCCATCAATAAAGGCATCTGCTCCACGAAAGTAAGCTCTCTTCCCCTCTTCTCCCGCCACCTTTACCCATGGCCATAGCAGCTTCCTCTGTGGTCTTTCAAATGTCAGGTCCTCTGCCAGGCGAACACCTCTTTCATTGAGTGCAGGATGATCCCGTGCAGCTTTCCAGACTTTCTCTCTGAAGCACCGGAGCACGAACTGGATGATGACCGGCCTAGGACGGTTACTTCCAGAACCAGGACGTCCAATCCTGTGGATTGTGTCAATGTAAAAACGGATGTCATCTACCTCGTCTGGAGTCGGCATTTTTAGGATTTCGAGCACTTTGACTCTGATATTTTCTCCATCTGTTTCTCTGAAGTTGTTTAGCCTCAAAATCCATCTCCTACTGTAGATCTCGGCTTGATCGCACTTGCCTTGAACCATCCGGAGCACCTGCTCAATCTGCGATACCTTGTTAGTATTGACCCTTGCAGATAGAGATTTCATCTCCTCGGCCACAAAGTCAGCCGTCTTTGAAAGATTAAGCGACCGAGTTCAGGGCTATTTGTTGTTCCACTGATGAAAAGCGATCATTAAGAGCACTGACATCATGAAGTACATCGGCATTAGAGACTTTGCGATCTTCTTCCTGACAGGGTTTTTTTGAAAGAGGACTGCCTGTTGGAGTATTTGGGGATGAATCAATGTCTCCAGATGATCCTTGGAGAAGCAAAGAAAGTAACTTTCTGTCTTTGTTCTTTGGCATTTTGGAAAATTCGCACATGGGCTGGCAGTGTGATTAATCAATATAGGCTGCGTCACAATGTGTTGGGATTTTTATAATGAAAATTTAAGGCATTCTACCTTTAAAGAGAGTTCCCAGTCCATGCCTTGTAATTAAACGTTATAGATTCAGCAAGAAGATGCAACTCCTCAAAAACGTCTCAGAGCTCGAACCCCTATGGTGGCCAAGAGGTGCAAAACAAATCACAATTACAAAAACAAAATAACAAATCCAAAAACAAAACAACAAATTATAAACACAATGGCAAGTCTAAAATCAAAATAACAATTCAGAAAAAACAAATGATAATTCAGAAAACACAATGACAATTCATACAAAACGGAAAAGGTAGGTATATATTGAGAATGATATACTTATCGCTGATTGGATGAGACACCTGTCAATCAAGCCAGAACCGGAATCAAGCGATACTGGAAGTACTGAGGGTAGAAAAGCTATTCATTTTTGATAGTGTGAATATGTATTGTCCTTACTGTGGATTCAATATGGCGTTCTTCCAAATTTCTGCAATTCATGTGGAAAAAATCTTGAGGTTTTAAAAGAGACGCGACAGAAAACGCCCATGGCAAAGAACGTGACAGGTATGGCTAGCTAGCTAGATAGCATAGCTAGAACGTGTCTTGACTTGGACTTATAATACCAAGAAAAATATTGAATATTAAGCAGTTAGGGTGTGAACAGCGTTGCTGTTTAGTCTCTTGAATAGGTACAGGTGTAGACTCAACACCTGCGCCCAATTTGCAACAGTTTTTGGAATACCGAAACCTGAAATCGAAGGAAAGAACGAACTTTTCCTTGGGCAAGAAAGGAGGAAGCAAACACGAGCAGAAGAAAGTACAGGTAACGTTACAGTATACTATTCAAATGGGTGTTAAAGGGATACTTCACCTCTGGGAAGATGAATGTGTATTTAAAATAGGTCATTTAAGTAGAAGAAATTTTTTAATTTGGAGCTTTCTAGACTGAGAAAAGCCAGAAAATGTATTTTTGGCTTATGTGGATGAAAGACAACATCTCCCAGAATGCACTTGCTTCGCTGCCTTTGGAGGCTACGCCTACCGGTAAGGGAGCGCAGTTGAAAACAAACAACAAGGCTTACAAGGCTAACTTAGCCTACGTGATGAGTTTGCCAGGGATTTAGAGATCGCCCAAAATGTCCGAGATTCAGCTTTTGCGTTCTACAGTCGCCATTCATTCATCATGTTTACTGTGGCGAGCAGGACGAGGCTGACGGCCGCGGGAGAATCGGAGGATTTTTTCCAGACAAAAAATACATAAATCTCTCCTCTCAGGGGGATATGAGGGTGGAGCATGGTAATTCGAAAATACTACAGGTTTTCTACTAATACAAAGCGTAATGCTAAATCCTGAAGTATCCCTTTAAGCGATGGTTTGTGAATGGCACTCATGCTAAAGTGATAGACTTGTTTTTTTGTTTTGTTTTTTTCTTACAGATTAATGTCGGTATAATGTGTCTGCAGAGTGGTTACTTAAAACCACAACGTGGGAAAACACTCCCCTTATTCATGGACCCACAAATAACTGCAAAGAATCTCCTCATGATGGCTGAAAAAAAAAAATGAAAGACTTCAATAAAGACATGGAGGAAGGACCCTAAATACTTTTTGGAAGCAGAACTGAAGCAGGAACTGGTGTCCGTTGCTGCCATTTAAGTGTCCTTCATTTCTGAGCTCCCCAAAGAGTTCTATCCAGAACTGAGCCCTAGAACACAAAAAGTCCAGATACAGGACGTATAGTCATGTGCAATAACAGCAGGGTCATTGTTAGTATGCCCAGAGGACCAGAGGACACGTCTAGAAAAACCATCAATGCATCCGGATATGCTGGAACCAAATGGCTTTAGTTTATCGTACATGCCAAAGATAGTTCGGTCCCATGGAGTGATAGGTACGCCTAACGAATCTACGACGTGTCCTCTGTTCTGTCCCTTGTGGGTTGAGTTCTTGCAGCAGCCGCATAATATAATCACGTTTAACACGCAACTTGTGTTTCTGCATAAGTACTAACACATTGTCTGGTAGCCGAACAACAGTCCTGGTCCACGCAGCTCTGCTCTTATAGCATTCCTTACATCATTTATCGGCGAATAGTTCTTTCTTCTGAACATACCAGCATCCAGTGTTTTTTTAAAAAGCGCAAGCTAATTTTAATATCGTGGTATGTCGCCAGAATGTCCACAATCACGGCATATGAATGTCCTTCTTCAAAGTAACGTTTAATATGTTCCATTTTAGCATTTAGCAAAACAAAGTTGATCACAAATTTCTTGATTGACAGGAGTATCGTCCAATCAGCGATAAGTATGTAATTCTCAAAATATACCTACCTTTTCCGTTTTGTATGAATTGTCGTTGTGTTTTCTGAATTGTCGGGGGGGTTTTTTCTGAATTGTTATTTTGTTTTCTGAATTGTTATTTTGTTTTCTGAATTGTTATTTTGATTTTAGACTTGCCATTGTGTTTATAATTTGTTGTTTTGTTTTTGGATTTGTGATTTGTTTTGCACCTCTCAGCCACCATACGAACCAACACGACTGTTCAGGTCGCCATCTTGCGCCACCCTCTGCTGTAAAAGTGTACTGAGTTTACCTGTTTAGCGTGATGATGTTTAATCTCCTTGACAGCCTCTGTATCGTCACATTTAGCCACTCGTTAGCAAGTGCCTCTTTCAAGACACGTAACAGCATAAAAAAAAGTGGGGTGATTCTGATGTATTTTATGTCGTAGTATAAAATGTGAAAGTGTCTTGAGCTTGTATTCACCACTGACCTTTTTTCATCTATTTAACCAAAATTCCATTTAAAAAAAACAATAAAAAAACAACCATTGACTTCGGGAACCGCGTTTTGGCCTACAAAGTGATGTCCTGCACCACCCCATTAGACATCCAGAGAGGAGGAGCTGGACATCGATTGACAAGTACCACTTGATTTATTTTGGACACTTTTATCACCATGAACACTTTATTCCCCTTCTTCGGACATTTTTTGTTAAATGTCCAAATGTGGTCAATTTAATGTTATGTCTCCAAGGCCTGATGCCACACCAACTGTGTCGATCTGTTGCTCCTCCAGCCACAATATTACATCCATACATGAAGGTTTACAATTTGTACATGAACCATTTCAAATGCACGTTTACTAATATCAGACTTTATGGTTTTGTTGACAGAAAATGCTAGAGAATTAGAGATACTTTGACTCTTATTTATTTATTCTCTTTTATTAGTACATATTTAAATGTCTGTTGAACGACCAACACAATGAAGTGTTAGCAGATATTAAGCAGACTGTCTACACTCTATTGACTGTTATGCTGTTGAAAAGTTACTTAATCAATGTTCAAAAGTAGTAGTTTGGTAAATAGTTTCCAAAATTCTAAATTGTAGCATTTTTGTTTGTGTATATTTCCATTAACAAATGAATCCCCAAATGTTGTTTCAAACCTTTCTATTCTTATATAATAAAAAATGTGCAAGTGGGAACGCAATAAAATAAACAATAAAATAAAATAAATGTACACGGTCTCGCATTTATATGGCACAGCTGTAATTTATTTCCTCGTTTCAAATCCGGAAGTGTGAAAATAGTCCATTCGAGGAGGAGCTGCTGGATATACCTGTGACATTTACCTGTCTCACAGTGAAATCAAAAGCAGTCGATGACTGGAAAGACGCCATTTCGGAAGATAGAAAATCAGCATTCGCTTCACATGTGATAGTAAGTTCGTTAAACTGTTCATAGCTGTAATATCGATAGAGTATTTGCGTCTAGCAGACCTTTTGCTGAACTCAAACACAAACACATGATAAAGTTGAAGGTTACTTTCTTTAACTCTACTCCACAACACGTCGACCGTAACACTCATAAAATGGATGAAAATTGTTAAACTTGTACTTTTTCCTTTAGCAGGAGAATATTAGTTTAATGTTGAAATCTTTGGTTGACTTATATGTATTTTATTATTTTTATAATGATGTGTTTTCAGTGGCGCGTAGGGTTGCCAACTTCAGAAAAGAAGAATGCGGGACAATCGTGGTTCTTTACAAGAAAATAAGGGACACTCAAAATATTTAGCTATACTGTATCACACAGTATAGGGAGCGCGGGGCACAACCTAACACGGGGCTAGTTGTAACACGCTTGTTTTAAATACTTCCGCACATGCTTGGATGACGAAACTTAGTGTATTTACTAGTTGCCATATCAACACTATATAGAAAAAAACAATACAATACAAGGGCGTTCATTGATCCTAATTGTGCCCGAACGAAGATGCGATGCGAAGTCAAGTGGCTGTTTAATGCGAAGTTCTACCGGTTTACAACAAATACAGGGCGTGCAGAATTATTAGGCACGTTGATTTTCTGATCATATTTTTTTTTTTCAGGCACATTTTACCAATTCCAAACCACATTAATCATAATAACTACAATTAATTTTGTATTTAATCATTTATATAAGCGATATAAAATTGTTCATGAAGGCTGGAAATGAAAAACGCTTTATTTTCAGGTGTGCAGAATTATTAGGCAAGTTTTCTTTTACAGATAAAATAAGACCATTGGACAATGAAATGCTCATTGGGTCAGACAAAAACAGGTGGAAAAGAAAATACACATGTTAACTGCAAAATAATGAAGAATTAAGGTGAAGACATAAGTGTGAAACCATCAGGAACCCTTTAATCTCCAGCGCCACCATTTTCCAGAACTGCAACCTACCTGGAGTCTCCAGAAGAGCAAGGTGTCAGGGTCTCAGAGACTTGGGTTAGGCAAAGAATCCTAAAAATTAAATAAGAATCACAAGCTGAAGTGTTGTAAAATACATGAAGACTGATTTTTTTTTAATAGGCTTTATAGACAGACAGATTGAGAGTGACTCTTGAAGGACCAGCACCACATCCTCTTCTACCACTATTTGAAGAATTAATCTTTAGTCTATTTATTTTTAGTCCATCTCCTACCCTGAAGTCCATTTTGCAGAGATGGACTAAAAATGAACTCCCAAAATTTACTGTCAGATTCTAGAAGATGAATTCTTCAAACAGTGGTAGAAGAGGATGTGGTGCTGGTCCTTCAAGAGTCACTAGTCTCAATCTGTCTGTCTATAAATAAAGCCTATAAAACTGTCTTCATGTATTTTATTACACTTCAGCTTGTGGTTCTTAAGTCTTTTCTTTTCCACCTGTTTTTGTCTGACCCTGCTGACCCAATGAGCATTTCTCTGTCCAATGGTCATGCCTTAACTGCAATTTCTAGTATTGCATTGTTCTATTGTTCTAGTTAAATCTCTTTTTTGGCTTATTTTATCTGTAAAAGAAAACTTGCCTAATAATTCTGCACACCTGAAAATAAAGCGTTTTTCATTTCCAGCCTTCATGAACAATTATATATCACTTATAAATTATTAAATACAAAATTAATTGTAGTTATTATGATTAATGTGGTTTGGAATTGGTCAAATGTGCCTGGAAAAAAATATGATCAGAAAATCAATGTGCCTAATAATTCTGCACGCCCTGTATTTGTTGTAAACCGGTAGAACTTCGCATAAACAGCCACTTGACTTCGCATCGCATCTTCGTTCGGGCACAATTAGGATCAATGAGATGTGGACCACTTTTGCACTGTTAAAATATTATCTTCAACCAAAACGAAAAGATTTTTAAAGTTTTTCTTTCCTTTTTTCAAAACACATTGTGGCAATGAGAGTGATTAAAAAACAACCCAGCCAACACAGCCATGTGGGGCCCAAATGGGTTTGACCTGGGCTATCTAACTGGGACCCAGCCAGTTTTGTCCTCGGTTTCCATGTAGGCCCCACATGGGTTTGCCCAGATGAAATGAACACTGCTTAGTGTGCACAGTACAGGCTGTTTAATGTAACACTGAATCAGTGTTGGAGGTAATGAGATAATTAAGTGATTGAATAATGATAGTGCATTAATGATGAACACCTGCTGTTAACAAGCATAATCACTGAAGGAAAGAAAAACACAAGAACTACTTCCAGCCACTGCCTTGGATGAAATCAACTGAAGATAAAATACATTAAATCTCTCAAGATCTGATTAAACAACTCCACAAACAGCATTACCAGCTTCACTTATTACTAACCAGACTGACTTTATTTATGTCAGACGTCTTCAGAAATTCTTATTGAGAATTACAGAGGTTTAGATGTTGATTACTTATTTGAAAGTAATAGTTTGATTTGATGTTACCATTGTGGCGATCAGTGAGTGCTTTAGTCAGGATCTTGACTTTTTAACATTAGTTTTTCTCTGGCAGCTGTGTCTGTTTGTTATGGTGAGAACAGCAAGAGAAAATATAATCAGATGCTGTAAGCCGATTGATGATAAGAATATAGGCATTGTTATGTAGTGGTTTAACTCACTGATATTTTGTGTAAGGTTTGTACGGGTAGTATGTCATTCATTTTGTTTTATTGTTGTGATTCTACAGCAAGAGATCCAGCACAGTTTATTCAGAACATCAAATTATTTTTAAAACCCCATTTACACATGTTGGACTACTGAAAGTTGTATTCGCAAACAGACATCAAGAATCAGCATATGAATCTCAACAATGGTGACATGCTTCATGGTGCAATGCATTCTGGGTGCATCATACGAAACTTATCCATAGCTCCCAGAATGCATTGCACCATGAAGCATGTCACCATTGTTGAGATTCATATGCTGATTCTTGATGTCTGTGTGTGAGCAAGATTAGGAGGAGCCTAAAATATGTAAGTGGTGTTAAAAATCATTTGACGTTCTGATTAAATTCTATTATTCTCTTGCTGTAGAATCACAACAATAAAACAAAATGAATATCATACTACCCGTATGAACCTCACACATAATCAATGAGCTAAGCCACTACATGATGATTATATTCTTATCATCAATCAGCTTACAGCATCTGATTATATTTTCTCTTGCTGTTCTCGCCATAACAAACAGACACAGCTGCTAGAGAAAAACTAATGTTAAAAAGTCAAGATCCTGACTAAAGCACTCACTGATCGCCACAATGGTAACATCAAATCAAACTATTACTTTCAAATAAGTAATCAACATCTAAACCTCTGTTAATTCTCAATAAGAATTTCTGAAGACGTCTGACATAAATAAAGTCAGTCTTCATTGTTTCTCACAGTAACTGCCATGCAGGCTAGAATTGCGAAACATTATTGGATAATTCTTATAATTGACATTTCTCTGGGCCAATCGGATTCTTAGCACTTTTTCTCTTGGCCAATTGGAATCTTAGGACTTGCGTCAGAATCTTGAAGCACACAGCGTCAACTGAGCTGAGCTCGCCATTTGATGAGACGCCTGCCGTGCGAGTCTAATGGAAACTCGTGCATGAATTTTCCTGCATTTTAGCGCCCACCAAAATGATTTTTTGTCCCGCCAAAGTCTTATTTGATCGGTGAGTAATGTAGATGAACGGCAGCGTTTGTGACAGGGTGTATGTTTAACTGAAAGAACGAGCAGAGAGAGAGAGAGAGCCGGTCGCGCGCGCGCACTCTCTGTGTAAACGACTTCACCGTCTCCAAACTAGGCGCTGTGTTGCTCTCTCTCCCTCGCACGCACATATTAATCAAAAATAAATCGACACGGTGGTAAAAGGTCGAAAGACCTTTTTTTTCTGAATTACTGCTGGGTGTGAATTTTGCTAAATAAGTTTCCTTATCTTCTCTGAAAAGCGTTCTGGACATTCAGCTGACTTAAACAACACTTTAATTAAACGAAATAAAACTATACAGTGATGAAATGTTTTTATGTTGACACAAATCTTGGATGTCAGTGTCCTAACTGCTGGGATAATCACACAACGCGCACGACACGTCCAATTCGCGAACTAATGACTCCTTTGAACCGATTCATTTTAATGAATGGTTAAAACAACTAATCTTTCCAACAGTGAACTCAGGTGACGTCTGAATCGGTGTAACTAATCAGTAACACTTTACAATAAGGTTATATTTATTACATAAATTATATAAAAAAGTACAGTTTGCTAACTCAAGCTTAAACTTCAAAATAAAGAAAACCACTTGTTTTTAAAAAAAAAAAGCATATGACTACATTTTTCCACACAGTGCTATCAAGAATCGATAAGAGAATCGATAAAGAATTGGATCGATAATCAGAATCGTCAGTGGCATTATTATTGATAAAATCTTATCAATTCCCATCTGTGAAGACCGTAAAATTATAATCAAACATTAAAGAACATACATGTTTTTTTTAAGAGTTTTTTTTTTTTTAAGAGTTAAAAGATTAAAACATTTTGCTAACATGAGGTCTTATTGTGTCACTGTCAGTCTTTTTACATCAGTGCAAAACTAGGGTATGCAGATTAATAATTATTATTATTATTATTATTATTATTATTATACATTATTCATCAGCATGCATTGATTAATCCCATGGCATGTAGCAAAAAAAAAACAGAGCATGGAATCCGGAATTGATGGCATACCAATAGACTTCTATAAATGTGTTTGGGAAGTTTTAGGAGAAGATCTCTTAGAGGTACTCAGTGGTAGTCTGGACGAAGGTCTTCTACCTTTGAGTTGCCGGAGAGCAGTCCTGACCCTTCCTTCCCAAAAAAGGAGATCTCACAGAGATCAAAAACTGGAGACCTGTTTCACTGTTTTAGATTGTCAATAATTATGAGTAAGGTGATCCATCCAGACCAAACTTCAATTTTTGATAGTATTTCCCTCATTAGGGATATGTATGATGATGTCTCTAAGTTATCAAATAGTGATATTGGATTGATTTCGCTCGACCAAGAAAAAGCTTTCGACAGAGTTGAACACACACACACTTATGGGAAACGTTAAAAGCTTTTGGTTTTAGTGAAAGTTTTATAGATAAAATTAAAGTTTTGTACAGTGATGTTGAGAGCGTACTCAAAATTAATGGTGGCTTATGCACTCCTTTTAAAGTGTTTAGAGGAGTGAGGCAGGGATGCTATATTCGCTAGCAATAGAACCTCTGCTACAACAGTTGAGAAAAAATGTACAAGGTTTTAATTTGCCTAATTTCGGAAAAAGTATAAGAGTCTCTGCATATGCTGATGATGTTTTAGTGTGTGTTAGTCAACAGTGATGTACAGGTTTTAATGAGTGTACTTGAAGATTTAAAAAAAACTGTCCTCTGCTAAAATTAATTTAGAAAAAAGTGAAGCAATACTAATAGGGGATTGGAAAAATGGTTATTTTAAACCGGAAAAAGAAGTTTTAAATTTTAAAAAGAAGTTTTTAGAGTTTTAAAATCAAACATTTTAAAAGAGAACAATACATCACGGTTGTTTAAACCAATGAGCATTAAGCTGTGTCGTCAGCAAGTCGTTTCCCATCATGCTTTTGATCAGCGCAGTCGGTGGAGAGCAACTGCGCTCGACTGCAGAATCCGACACGTGTGCCTTGCGCTCGCGAGAGATTTTTGACATACGTCAGCATGACATCAGAGCAAGGCGGACCGCACTCGGACACATTTCTAACCGGCATGCATCTCACGCTGATCACCGGTGATCGATTCTGCGCAGATTTTGCTCATCTCAAACAAGCCTAGTGACTAAAGCGCATAGACTTGTTGCACGTTAATGTTTTTTCCTTTTTTGGAAACTCACAGAAAAAAAAATGTTTGGTAAGTTAACCGCTTGCACACCTGTTTAGTTTTTCCTTTGATTTGTCTGCTATTTAGTTTCTTTGCTCCTCTGGATTTGGGATGTAACTTATCCTGACTGATTCCGTTTACCGACCTTTATCGCCCGGCTTTCGACTACGCTCCCCTGTCTGCCATGTACAGAACCCGGTTTCGTTCATTAAATGTTCTGATCTGCCTTTGCTTTTTATGTTTTATTTTATTATACTTAAAATAAATTTGTATATTCGTTTATTTATTTTTTTCACAAATGTATGACTTTTGGAAGTGCAAATTGATTGCCATATGCAGTTTTAATAAAGTTGAATTAACGTAACCTTCTGTCATTTTTACTCTTCTAAGTGTACACTTGCAGATGTTTTGTTTCTCATTTATTGTTAGGCCCATTAAATAATAATAAGGATAAAAAATATTTTAAACGTATAGGCTATAATTATCTAACATCTGATTCTCTGACTAATTAAAAATTAACCTCAAAACATAACATGCTAAATGTGGGATATCTTGCATAAAAAAAAAAATGTATTGTCAGAATGTCGTCTCTCAGTTGTTGAATTTCGCCCAGACGTTGCCACAACGTATGTGTTTGCTCAGCCCGATCTCATGAAAGTGCGAATACCACGAATTGTATTTGTAGTGCTTATGATACGCAGTTTTCGCGTGCATATGATACGCACTTTATGGCGTGTAATAAGCACGCACTCCGCACCCCTAATCCTAACCAAGGGGTTTACAGTGCGTAGCATATGAGCGCAAAAAAATAAATAAACATTTTTGGCGTATAAATGGCACGAGAAATAAAATTCGTGGTACAGATACGCACTTTCATGAGATCGTGTTTCATAATCTGCTACTGGGCCAGCCCTCTGTCAAATTTTAAAACCCAGTGTGGCCCTTGAGCCAAAAAGTTTGCCCACCCCTATAACAATGGTGACAGAGGCTTATGTTATGGATAATGTAGACCCTTCTGTTATTCAAATCTGCAAAGAGTTAGAAAATGTAGATGTGACACAGTAGCTCAGGGTAAGAATGACTTTTACTTATTTATTTATTTTAATTCATCTGAAAAATATTTAATTTCCAGACTCAAAACTCAAATAATCTGATTTTGGGAAGATGATGAATCCAATGCTTCCAATGTTTGTGCTAAAACTTTAAAGTTCTTCTTCAGAAAGTTGTGGACTGCAGTTGTCCTCACTCTCCTCTTCAACATCTTCCTCCAGCGAGAAGAAGGAAGAAAATTACATTTCATAAAAAAAAAAGTATTGTGATTTTTTTTGAAGCAATATTTACAGGAAACTATAACATCCTGGTTAGTGGGATCACCATATTTTTGCACATTAAATAAAAAACATTTATCGTACATACTATGGATCTTGATGTCCTCTTTAGTCTCCCGAAGAAGACTGTCCAGTTTGTCCAATGTTTTGTTTAGATGTTGATAATGCTGAGTCATCTCTTTTACAATGATCATCTTCTCCTCCTCCATGCGCCTGACCAGCAGGACTTGCTCAAACAGTCGCCTCTTCAAGCCGAGACTCGACACTATTTCTGAAAATAAAAGTGGAGGGGAAAAAACTTCACACACTAACACACAACATATTCAGCTTTACGTCTAGCACAGTGTTCTTCACTAGTCATTCTGAGGGCCTGGAGAATAATATTGATGAAGAACTTTATAAGGGTAATAATATAACAATATCCTAACTGTATCATCCCTTAAGTATGCATATAATAATGCAGCCAATACACATAATTGACAACAACTGAAACATCACACTACAATATAACAGAAAGTTAAAGAAATGCTCATCCCAGTATTAAGATTTTTTTTTTTATTAAAGACATATTGAAAGGATATCTAATTGGTAGGCAGAGTTATTTCATGCTTGGGTTGGATTTTGCCATTTCAGAATAGATATGGTTTTCTTCTTAAATGTGTTTGGCTATTGCAGCTCTTATATATAAAAGAAAAGTGATGACCACTACTAGTATAGAGTGTGTGTTACAGGAGTAACAATAACTATCAGATTATCACTATGGGACAGTTGTTCAAAACATTTAATCTGGATCAAAATTTGGAAATCCCATTTTTTCTTGTTCAGGATCAGGTGATCCGTCGTACTTTAATGCCGGTTTTTCAAAGCAACATTGGACTGGATCACCCTGATCCAGATACACAGTTTTCAAGATTACCAGATCCGGATTACCAGTGCTCTAAATGGGACAACATATCACAATGTGGGCTAGCAGCGATGTGAAGAAAAGGCAGAAGAGCCAACATGGGGTCACAGTAAGTGTTTCTTATTTTGAGACAAAACACAGAAATAACATAAACATCCACTTCCATTCATAATTTCTTTTATGACCCCTCATCTGAGCCACAACAAATAAAACACACATATATACATTAACAAATACATTGTGGATATTTTGAAAACGTAAAACGGCTAAACGTCCAATAGTTAACAAAATAAAGAATGTTCAGGATTCTTCTTCATCTCTGATGATTGTTTCTTTGAAATTAATATACGGAGATGAATGACAGAAAAATGGAATATATTATTTTTGTTTGTTATTGAAATCTGTTTGGGTGATTATTTCATGGGGACAAGATCATTTTTATTTTATTTTTACTTTACTATACTATACTGAATAGCTTAACTGGTCGCCTATGTCTACTTTATCACTGTTAAAACGGTTACACAAGTCAAGTGCAAAATATAAATAAAAGTATATACACTAAATAATACAAATGTATTATTTGACCAATTTTAAAGTTTTACTACATTTTCTTCCTGGAATCCACCTTGAAATCCTGTTGGGATCAGGATGATCCTGTTTTTTTGGATCAAAGTTATCCAAATCCTACTGACAAGTTTTGAACAACACAAACTGAAGGTTTGATCCAGATTAAAACTAGGATTGGATTGCGTGATCTAATCTGATTCCAGATTCCTTCTTTCCCTTTTGAACAACCCATTTTCAAGATTTGATCCAATCCGAGAACCAAAATCCGATCAGCTTACCTTTGAACAACTGGCCCTATGTCTTCATATGGGAACATTACAGATCATTTTTCAGATAGCAACAGAATATATAATGTGTTATTCTTTACTGTATGTTGCACCTTTTTTAATGGGTGGCAGTGTTAAATTGCTGAGTGTTATTACTTGTATTAACAATCAACTGAATTTTGTGAATTCAAAAAAGCACAAAAATAAAACACATTAATTAGCATCTCCTTGTGCTTCCCAAGGCAGAATAAAGTCATCAGAGAGACTGCATGCTGCTTCGGTGTCAGTTTTCTCTTCACAGCCAGGAATGGTGTTGTACAGCACTATCTTCTCTCTAAGTGTCTTTTTGAGCTCACCAAGTCTTCTCCGTTTGCGTTGCCTTGTTTGGTTGCTGTCTGTAAGTTTAAAAAATATATATTAGAAAAAAAATAAAAATTACAAAATGCAAGTTGAGTGATGTAGTATCAAATACCATTTTGTCGACACAGATCATGCTTCTTTCTTCGGATGGAGTAAATAATCTCATGGATTTCACTCTGGAGCTCTTCCTGGCTACTGTGAGTACTGTGTCTCTCTTGAAAACCAGAAATAAGCAAAGTCGACCATTACAGAAAACACAGTATCACTGCAAAAATGTAGACAAATATATATGGAAATGTATACACCAGCGACTATATTACATACCAGTGGCTGCCCATTGCTTGCCATCACACACCCACCGATCTGCATCCTCCATAGAGATGTTTAACTCCTGCTTGAGACTCTCAAGATCGGCTGCTTCCACTTCTGCTCTCTGTGTAGTCTATTTAAAAAGATTAAAAAATGACAGAAAACACAGTATTACTGCAAAATTAACCACAATTGCCCCTGAAAGAAATGCAGGGGAGAGCACAATCACACTCATAGTGTCTCCAGGGCCCAGGAAACACCTTAACGTGCGGTCTAGGCTTCTTACTTTGACAAATCTTTTCGCCAGTGTCTTGTGGAGACTCTCCACCTTCCTATTGCTCCATCCCATGGCAAGTACAATAATCATATCTCCTCTGCCTATAAAAAAACAAAACCAATAAGAACAAATCAATTGTACAATCTAGCATTGTGTGTCAAACACACTGGTTAACCCTTTACTTGACTTGGTCCTGTAGTTTGTAGTAAGAGCTGCCCTTGAAAGGAAGCTATTGACCTGTTCCAGCTCTTCAACAACAGTGTTTCCTGCTCCCTCCTGGCTTCTCCCGCCCCACCTAACCTGCTCCCAAGAAGAAGACCAAGACCTTTATCATTCAAATCTTATTTATTAGTTTGTGTATCATCAATTGAATTTGATGCCATGAGCAAATTTTGAAAATATCAAATGTTGTGAGGTGGTTTATATATCAATACATAATTAAAATTTAAGTACTCTGAAAAAGAGAGTATAAAAATCGAGTGTCTGTAGTCCTCCCAGGACTGCAATAAACACAGCTACTTATTCCATTCGCTCCCACCCCCTTCCTTCTGGGCTCCTTCCAAAGCCACGCCCCCAAAACACATGAACGCGCGATGCCGACGTCTGCAGCTGGAGGACGCGTTTGCCAGCGCCGAGCGGAGAGGAGCGCAGTGCATGTAGTGACATCATGTCAGAATCACATGTAATAAAATACCTAACTTTATCATTATGAATATAAACAACTTTCATGGCTGTTGTTAGTACTCACTATCAAGCTAGCATATCGATACGGGTAAAGTTTAAAATATATTGAGGTTGATTCGGTGAGCTAGTAACATAAGGCAAAGCTAAAAACAGGTTGCATTGATACACGTTTTACCATTACCTCTGTGATGAAGGTGAATTTCGTGTAAGATTCATAACATATACGGTGTTTTGCATGTAAGCGCTTCCACGATGAAAGCACTTTTGGCTCTGAAGAGGACAAACGTTACACTCCGGTGACAAGTAGCCTACCTTTCTACCTTACTAGTTCCTTTTTTTTGCCTTCGCTGACTTTTTATGCAGGTACTTGGGAATTGTGACTGCTCTTTCTCTGCCATTATTGTGATTCTTCCTTTGCTATCCGTGCCTCTCTCCATGCCTCTTCCCCTCTTCAAGTCAAACGGGTGCGCGCGTGCATGCAGGGGTGGTTGCCATGGTAGTGAGGGAGAGTGACAGTCCATTGTGCCGCAAACTCCTGCTTACTCGGTGTAGTGAGCTGAATATATCCGGGAACGGTGACATGTGATGAGTGCACGCAGGGCAGCGCACGCAGTGGGGCTCGGGCACGAGACATGAAGGCATCTGATTGGTTCTTTACATTCGCACCGAGTGGCAGATTGGTCAGAGTTTTTACTGTCCTGCAGCTGCTACAGAGGTCTGATTGTTTTCATTCCTTTTTCTGAACACATAATGTATTGACTACTCTCAGGATGGAAGGACCATTTCACCCAGTATAAAAAAAAAGTGTTTCTGAACAGGATTACCTACTATAGCTTTAATGAAAGAATCTGGAAACATTGTAGCTGTTGTTGAAGATAGACTACAAACTGTATATCAAGCATTTGTCCCAGTATATACGGATGGATCTAAAGATCCTAATACGGGAAGAACAGGTTTTGCTTTCAGTATTTCATCCTTAAACATTTCTGTTAATAGGAGAACATCAGATCATTTATCAGTACACACAGTAGAGATGATGGCAATAGCAACAGCACTACAGTGGATAGAAGAGACTCAAATCAAAAAGGTTGTACTGTACAGATTCATGTTCGGCATTAAAGTCATTGAAATCATTCACATCTCACAGGCTATAGTAAATGAGATATATGAAAATCTGTATAGATTTAAGAATATGAACATCATGATAATATTTATGTGGATACCATTACCGGCTCATAGAGGGATAAAAGATAATGAAAAGGTTGATAGTTTAGCAAATCACGCTTTGGAAAATGAGGAGGTCATGAATATTTCACTTAGTAAATATGAAGCAAAAGCAGTAATTAAAGCATATACCACGAAAGAGTGGCAACATAAATGGGATACAGTAAATACAGGACGTCATCTTTATGAAATACAACGAGAAGTAGGAGTAGTGAGGATAACTAAAAGAAGCACCAAAAAGGAAAATATTTGTAACAAGATTAAGGGTTGGACATACTATGCTGAATAAAACCTTAAAAATAATAAATAAACATCCAACAGGATTATGTGAGCATTGTGGAGTAGAGGAATCAGTAGAACATGTTATTTGTGTTTGTCAAAAGTATACTAATGAACGAGAAATAATGAAAAACTTAGAAAGATGGGAATGGATGAATTAAAGCTTAACAATGTAATTACATATGGACTAGAGAGTTTATTTCTTTATCTCAAGAGAACAGAGCTGATTAAGAGAATTTAGAGTTTTTTATTTATTTATTTTTATGAAATGGGCAAATTCTGGTCTATACTCCAATACAGTAGGTGGCGATAATGCACCTTAATGTTGTGCTACCCGCCATAAAATCGAAGAAGAAGGAGGAGCTGCTGGATGTTTACTCGTCTCACAGTGAAACCGAAAGCAGTCGATGACTGTAAAGACGCCATTTCGGAAGATAGAAAATCAGCAATCGCTTCACATGTGACAGTAAGTTCGTTAAACTTTTCATAACTGTAATATCATAAGAGTATTTGCGTCTCAACAGACCTTATGACGAACTCAAACTCAAACACATGATAAAGTTGAAAGTTACTTTCGTTATCTAGGCCTACTTCACGACACGTCAACTGTAACACTAATAAAATGGCTGAAAATGGTTAAACTTGCACCTAATTTTTCCTTTAATAGGAGAATATAAGTTTAATGTTGAAATCTTTGACTTTAAACAACTTAATTATTTTTATAATCTAGATGTGTTCAGTGACGCAGTAAGACTGGGGAAAGAAAGTGTAGGCCTAGTAGCAGGATAATCTCATAAACGCGTAAAAATAACATCATATCTGCTTAATGCGAGACGAAAAACGGATTGTGAAAAACACCTGCAAGAGTTCAGCAGTGTCATTAAAGTGAAGGTGAATCCAGTGTTTAAACGCTGTGTTTGAAAGTGACACTTCTATTTTTTATGTGATTAAATCCTGCGACTACACTTCCTTTCCCCAGTCTCACTGCGCCACTGAACACATCTAGATTATAAAAATAATATTAGGATTCTACTGCTTCACTACAGATACCTGCATTCACAAAGGGGAAAAGACAGCTGTCAGCATACGAGGTGGAAGAAACTAGAAAAATAGCTAATGTGCGTATTCATATGGAAAGGCTTATTGGATTGGTTAGAAGGAAATATCAGATTTTGCAAAGTAGGGCCGATGCCCATCAAACACATGTCAACAAAAAACAGGCGAGTCACTGACATTGATTGATAAGATTGGAGTTATTTGCTGTGCCTTGTCAAATTTGTCAGAGTCCGTGGTCCCACTGGAGTAAAACTTTACTAAAACTACCAGACCATGGCATATTTGGGTCATGGTAAAAGTAGCCTAATACCTGTGGATAATTTGTCATTTCAGTTTAAAAAGGAACAAAGCCAGTAGTAGTAGTAGTGCACACTAATGCAATAATCGACAAACTATGAAGTAAACTTCTGATAATAATATTCTCCTGTTAAAGGAAAAAGTATACGTTGACTGTAACACTCACAAAATGGTTGAACTTACACTTACACAGGAGAATATCAGTTTAATGTTGAAATTTTCGGTTGAATTTAATGTATTTAATTTTTTTTATATTATAATGTGTGTTCAGTGACCAAACCGTTTGCCATTCATGTCTAGCAATCGGAAATCAAACTGTGCAACACGCCATTCACCAACAAGCGATGGGTAACTCACAAAGCACAATGTTCTTTCCTGTTTTCCCAGCACGATACCATACGGCATAAAGTAAGAGGGTTGAGAATAAGAGGCGGGGCACCAGTCTAACAATTTCTAAGTTAAAGTTCACGCAAGCAGGTATTAATAGACAAGTTGTAGTCAAATATTGATTGTTTATTGCTGAATTAGTAGAACACAATTATATTTGGAACATTAGAATATAGCCTTTTAATCCAATATATTGTTAGGTTTTAACAGTTTAGGTCCCAAGGACGAGATGTTTGAAAGAAGACCCGGAGTCAGAATTATAAAAAATTGAAGAAAAGTTTTACTGAAGATAGTTTGCAGTTTCATCAGCAGAAGTCAGCTTCAAGACTTACACAGGAGTTCGTAGGCCGCCCCGCTTACGGTTACAAAGATCTCAGCAGTTATACCATTTTCAAGGTCTAAGCTATGTCATTGCTTACAGGTTGAATGATTCTCATTGGCCAAGAAATTGATAAACATAGTCATTTTCCACACATACAGATAGACTGAAGCATATCTCCATAGATTATGCAGCTGACACTCGGACCCTGAAGTTCGGCACGTCGTGACCTTCCAGGTTGCAGATTTGGGTTGCTGGATGCCAGCATGTCCCTAACAACAACTCAGTCAATCTCCAATAATGCCAGTGGTTCCTTAACCTGTAAGCAAGAAGACTAACGCACACCGACACACATCTTTTCCAAGGTTGGATTTGGCCAGGCTCTAACTATAAACAGGAGTAGGGCTGGACGATTTTGGAAAATAATCTAATTGCGATTTTTTTTTTACCAATATTGCGATTGCGATTTAATATGCGATTATTTTTTAAGCTCTTTATCTTTTCTATTATTCAACAAAAACAAGCAATAAATCATTGTAAAATAGGGAAGGGAATCTTTAGGCACCTCATGAGCCGATACATTTTTTTTCTTTAATTGATCTTATTAATAAAACTTAAAATATTTAATTACATAATTATAAGTAAGCCTACTTATAATAATTACACATTAAAAAACTAAATTAATACAATTACATGTTAATAATTTTAACAAATATAGCTTCAAAACAAATAACAAAGAGGGAAAAAAATATTACAAGCAATAAACAAAGAGTGCTTTCAGTATTTAAGAGTAGGCTGTCTGAACGTTTTCATCTCTTGAAATTATAAGATGTGTTTGTCCTGTCTGTTTAATAACTGACTGTGTCACATTAATTTCGCGTCATAAAAGCATTTTGCGATGCAAGTACATTTAACCACGTAGACAGAGTCGCTCACAGCCGCATGCTCAAACGCTCTTCGCAAAGCGCACGTGAGTATTTGAAATTGAAAGCAGCTTCTGTCGGTGATTTTCATATTTTTAATATATAAGCCAACTGCATTCCAAGACATGATGCCTTCATTTGTAAGTAAAATACCGGTGGGCTAGACCGCGCACTACAAAAGTAACACGCAGATGCTCGTATCTCATATCTTGTGCAATGAAGCCCGCGAATGTTCTTGGATTTCGCTTCAACTTTTCCGAACTTTATTAAAGATTATTTCTCGTAAGGTTTGAGTGGTGTCGTGTGTGTGTGTGTGTGTGTGTGTGTGTGTGACAGAAGCAAGCAGAATACGGTTGATTATAAAGCACGCGCGTCGTCACGTATCTGTGTTTAAAACTAAGCTCAGACATGAATCTGAAATTAGCCTATGTTAATCGATACAGAATCGGTGGAGAGAATCTATAACACAATATCGTATAAATTAAACATAAACTGTTATTTCCTGTAGCCAGGTCTATATGTGTCGCTTGCCAAGTTGATGCTTCATCTGCAATACAGACTGGTTTACTCTCGCGTGTCACGTGACCAGACTATAATCGCAGCTTTGCGGTTAAAAAAATCGCATTTCATCATATCTCGATATTATCGCAAATGCAATTAATCGTTCAGCCCTAAACAGGAGTCTCGTCTCAAAACATCAAGATAATGCGTTCTTTCTCTCATGATAGGAAACTTTAGTCTTATGGAAAATATAGGCTTAAACTGAGAAATGGTCCCTTAAACTATAGACTTCAATGACCCCTAGGCTAAATGTTTTAAAACGTTGAAGACCTTTCTCAAACACAAAACGGCTTCCAGAAATGAATTAGGGACATGTTTTGTGTTTGAGAAAGGTGTTGAGTTGTTGTTCGAGACATGCTGGCACCCAGCAACCCAAATCTGCTACCTGGAAGGTCACGACGTGCCTAACTTATGGATCCGAGTGTCAACACAGAATCAGTTGCTCTTTTTTTAAATTATTATTAAAAATTAAACTACTCTCATGATTTACTTTTATCTTTGATATTTACAGTAAATGTGCAAATTACTACATGGTCTATTATTTTATCCACTAAATAAATGTCATTAAAATGTGAACATTTTAATTGTTATGGAAAGCCTGTAGAATAGAACTAAAACATGTCCTTGAGAATGTACTGCAGATTTGCTCATTTCACAACTTGACCAGTTTAATATTATACATTAGGCTATATTTGTTTATCACATGCTTCATCATGGCCCATTAAGATAATACAAATATTTAAAGTACATTAATGTGTGCAATTTTGGAAACATACACTGACACAGTGAAAACGAAAGCAGTCGATGACTGTAAAGACGCCATTTCGGAGGATAGAAAATCAGCAATCTCTTCACATGTGACAGTAAGTGCGTTAAACTTTTCATATCTGTAATATCGATCAAATATGTGCGTCTAAACAGACATTATGACAAACTCAAACTGAAATACATGATAAAGTGGAAAGTTACTTTCGTAATACTACACGTCGACTGTAACACTCATTAAATGGCCGAACATGGTTAAACTTACACTTACTTTATTTAACAGGATATAATATAATTATTTAAATAATCTATATTGTAATGTGTGTTTAGTGATGATGACTGGGGAAAGGAAGTGTAGTCGCAGGATAATCACATAAACGCGTAACAATAACATCATATTTACTTAATGCGAGACGAAAAACGGATTGTGAAAAACACTTGCTAGAGTTCAGCAGTGTCATTAAACTGAAGGTAAATCCAGTGTTTAAACGAGGATGCTGTGTTTGAAAGTGGCGACAAAACTGGAGAAAGACTGTTGACGTTAAGTTAAAGGGAAATAAATTCCATTTAAATAAAATGTGACAATTCAGTTGTGTTTTGTGCATGTTTTCTGTGTCCACATACAGGTCTGAAAAGTCTCTCATCAAGGAGGAAGAGAAGGAGCAAACTTCCTGTAAAATGAGTATGTTTGACAAGAGAGAGGAGGAGAACCATACCTTTAAAATGAGTGTGTGTGAGGAGAGCGAGGAGGAGGCTTCTGTTCACACTCAGAGAGCAGCATCTCCAGTATCCAGCTGTGTGTCTATGAAGAGTAACCACTCCATGGGTATTCCCCCTTATCTCAATGATGGACAATCTCCAGGATTCAGTTGTGTGTCTATGAAGAGTAACCACTCCATGGGTATTCCCCCTTATCTCAATGATGGACAATCTCCAGGATTCAGTTGTGTGTCTATGAAGAGTAACCACTCCATGGGTATTCCCCCTTATCTCAGTGATGGACAATCTCCAGGATACAGTTGTGTGTCTATGAAGAGTAACCACTCCATGGGTATTCCCCCTTATCTCAGTGATGGACAATCTCCAGGATTCAGTTGTGTGTCTATGAAGAATAACAACTCCATGGGTATTCCCCCTTATCTCAGTGATGGACAATCTCCAGGATACAGTTGTGTGTCTATGAAGAGTAACAACTCCATGGGTATTCCCCCTTATCTCAGTGATGGACAATCTCCAGGATACAGTTGTGTGTCTATGAAGAGTAACAACTCCATGGGTATTCCCCCTTATCTCAGTGATGGACAATCTCCAGGATACAGTTGTGTGTCTATGAAGAGTAACAACTCCATGGGTATTCCCCCTTATCTCAGTGATGGACAATCTCCAGGATACAGTTGTGTGTCTATGAAGAGTAACAACTCCATGGGTATTCCCCCTTATCTCAGTGATGGACAATCTCCAGGATACAGTTGTGTGTCTATGAAGAGTAACCACTCCATGGGTATTCCCCCTTATCTCAGTGATGGACAATCTCCAGGATACAGTTGTGTGTCTATGAAGAGTAACAACTCCATGGGTATTCCCCCTTATCTCAGTGATGGACAATCTCCAGGATACAGTTGTGTGTCTATGAAGAGTAACAACTCCATGGGTATTCCCCCTTATCTCAGTGATGGACCTGCTGTGACCTCTGACCCTGTGTGAGTATCATGAAGTTCAGGGCTGGTCCAGATTCTGTTGGCGCCCTAGACGAGATATTATATTATATTCATCGCCCCTAAAAACTACAACACCGGCAATAACACACATAAACACAAGTGTGTGTATGCACAAATAGTTGTTAAAATAAAGGGTAAAAAGGCTATATAAAATATGTATCCAAATTGAACATATTTATTAGGGCTGTGACATTAAAAAAAATAACGCAGATTAATCCATTCCGTATTGACCTCTGAACCTGGAGCTGTTCTAGCGACTGCAAAATCTGCAAAATGAAGGAGGGAGACGCGCTGGCGCTGCCTGGATCATTGAACATTTACTTATAAAAAAACAGCCCGCATTTCAACGTTGATTCACCGGTGAACGTAAGGGACCAAGGTCGAATCAATGTTGGATTAGGTTTCGATTGTGCAAAACGAATCAACGTTGAAATCGTGACGTTGTTTCACCGTTGATGTCGTGACGTTGTTTCATTGTTGATTTCGTGACGTTGTTTCACCGTCTCTTCTTTGAATAAAGATTGTATGTCGACGTTGAACCAATGTTGAATTATGCTTCGGTTTTGCAAATTGAATCAACGTTGATATCGTGACATTGTTTCACCGTCTTACCTTTCATCATGGGATAATACTTGTACATTAAATTACAACCTAGTTTGCAGTTGGAACATGAGTCATGACAATGCTGACTGAATTTGTGATTAACTGTACAGTGTACAGTAAAATATTGTTAACTGTCAAATTACTTGCAGCAATGGCTTAATTAAACACATTTAATACAAATATAACACATGCTCAAGATTGTAAAAGTTTTATTCTGAAAAAACAAAAGTCTAAAAATACTTTCTAAAACAGATGAAAAACATCTCAAACTTTAAATTGCAGCATTTTCGAAGTAATGTTAAAAACCTGTAAAGCAAGTGTAAATAATGTTTATAATTTAATGTTTAATATTAAATGTATAATTTAATAATGTTCAATAATTTAATAATGTTCAATTGTATTGTATTGATTATTTGCTAGGCACAATTATTTCAATGCTCACCCTTTGAACATTTGAACATTATTTCAATAACATGTTCAACACAATTATTTTTAATTGATTGACAGCCCTAATTTATATGCAATTAAAATGCGATTAATTTCTATTAATTAATTACAAAGCCTCTAATTAATTAGATAAATTTTTTTAATCGAGTCCCGGCCCTAATATTTATAGATGATAGTCTTGGAATCCAGATAACTAGTTAGTCTCATTAACCTCATTCGCCTCTTACCTGGCGACCCTATTCTTAAACATAGACTGGAAAATTACATATCCAGACTTAAGTGGTTGCTGACCTTAATGTGCTGCTTCACATTGATTTTTATTTTCTATTAATATAAAACCTGTGCCTGGGCACCTAAAACTGCAATTCAAAGCAGTAAATCCAACCAAGTGTTCTTTCAAATTTGTCCCTGTGGTAGATTTTCCCCCAAACCTAACTACGTACCTGGGTCTCATCTACAATCGACATCCCCTATCTCTTACTTGTTCCCCTAACTAACTTGGTTCCTTTACTATAACTTGCTCCCCTATCTGAATTGCTGCACAGAAATAATAAACCAACAGACTTCAGCAAATGTCCTTTAAATGCTTTAATCACGGCCGGGAGAGTTCTCAGAGCAGTTCTCCAGAGAATCTCCCCCAAGAAGAAGAATACATCATGGGCGGAGGATCTCAGACAAATTTCAGAGAGAATCCCACCAGCAAATGGAATACATCAGGTTTTATAGGCTAAAGACAGACACAACAAATAAGATCAAGTGACTAACTCATGACTTAACTAACGTCATCTTCAATCAATATGATTGGTTCAATTGGTAAAGCAAACCAAATCCATCACATCCCAAACTATCAGTATGCTCTGGGAGTTTTAGGTGCAGTAGCCAATATGGCCGCTATGTGACATTCAAACTCCATTTGGTGATTTAAAAACTTGAAGGGATTTAATTTCATGAATGCTTTGGACTACTGGCCTCTTTTGATAAAAGACACATGATTTTATTGCTGAAGTGAAAGCAAGCAACAACAGAAGTAAAAAAGTTTTACACTGAATTACATTAAATGTAAATAAAATGAAAAAGTTTCCACTAGTGCTCTGTCCCAGTTAAAATATTCTAAAGTAGCTCCTCAAAATATGAAATATGTTTAAATATGTTTTAAAAAGTAGACATAAATAAATAAAAAACTATGACTGACAAAAGGCATCGACATTGAAAGTCAACTTATTACAATTAATTGACTAATTCACCTTTAATAAATGAAGAGTTTATTTGCAAAAACTGATAAAACGGCATGTTTAATAATAATGAACTGACTGCTGTGTGTTATCCTCCACATATAGCACATTCTGAGCCCTAAACGCGTTTTGTCACAAAAGCCGGTATTGTCCATTCTCAAGGCATCGCAAGTTTACAGCAGAAACCGACAAGCACTCTTGTTGTTTGTGAACACAACCCGATAAGTTGTGAACACAACCCGATAAGTCGTTTTAGCGCACAGTATTCAGGTCAGGTGACAAGGCTGCTAGTCACTTTCTCAGCTTTTTGCTCAGAATGTTGCTTGCTTCATGAAATTTACCCACTGTAACGGGTGCACAAGGATAAGGCCAGGGCAAATCTAAATGCTTAAGCAGATTTAATAACAAAAGGCAAAACATAAACAATCCAGACCCGAGATCAAGGCATGTTATAAACCAGGAACATACGAAAACCCCAGGTAAACTACACTACTAACAATGACTCATACAAACTAACTGAAAAGCAAATGGTCTGTTCTTTCTTATGATATATTGCATCAGTTTGTTATTCATACAACAACATATTCGGTGGGCCATGATATCTTTGTGAAAATTATCAAAAACGCACATTATACCCCGGTGTGCTTTTAACCCCATTTACCCGACCATTAATAAAACATGTTTTCTCTCTAAAACTATGCATAATACACATACTGCTCTATAAACTACAGTATTGTTGGCCAAAAAATCTGCAAAGAAACAATTTAAAATATTTCTGTTTTTTTTTCTCAGTATCAACAACAGGAAGAAAAAGAGAGCTGCTTCTTCAGAATCCAACTGTGAGTCCATGAAGAGGCAAGAGCCCCCAAAATTCAGTGATGAAGCAGTGACCTTTGACCCTGTGTGAGTATCATCATGTAGAGTGAGAGACACATGGACACAGAATGCACAAAGGTTCAGAACTTTAACATGTATAACAAGTAACAAGTGGAATTCAAGATGCAAAGAAAGGAATCCTTTCACTTTGTTAAAGTGTCTTAAATAGTGTTTTCTTACGCTTCTGTCTGTCATTTCTTTGTTAGATCTACATTTACACTGGAATGTGTTGCATCAGTGTTATATTGACAGTAGTGGTGGGGGAAAAATTTAATATAATATTAATATAATATAATATAAGGGGGAATATAATTTTGCGCACGCAATTATATCGATACTGTAGTGCAAAGTATTGCAATATTTAATTATAATATTATCTGTTTTACTTTCGGGCTATTCACCTTATTCCGCCTCGCCCACTTTTACTTCTGTCCAGTACTTCCGTTTTAAACCAACTTCCGGTTTAGCGGACCCTCATTCAATTTCGAGGAGAACTGCAGAGAAGTCTCACTGATAAAATGTCACATAAGATAAGCTAATTTGTGCCAAATGTGCTATGTACGTGTGTACCAACAGCACAGCAATGCACTGTTTCTCGGGGTAATTTTTAAACGACTTTTAGGTGTTTATATGACCCGTCTGCCTGTCTGATAGCAGCCCGGCCGATGTGTAGTGTTTAGCCTACATTAGCCACAAACATCTAATGTTGTAATGGTCTCACTACAGGACACATACACATGCTATACCTTGTTTGAAAGCTATGGTCCTCTAGAATTCAGTCGCTGGATTTATTTTACAGCCATTACTTGTGTTAGAGATCAAAGCATAAGAAATTGCAGCTAGCAGTTAGCTAAGCTAACGTTACCCTCTTGTTCATCTAGTTGAGGCTCTACTTTCTTTCTACACCAGTTCGTGGCTATTTTTTTCTCATCTGTTGGCTATACACTGCAAATGTATCTGGTGATTAAGCAAACAAACTGTGGTGTAATAATGTTTCAAACTTTACATGTAGTTTGTGCACATCTTCATAACTAAGTAATAGCTATTAGAAAGACACAGCTATTAAATAATTTGATTGTGGCATTGTTTCAAAAGCTTCAAGTGAAATGTACTTTAGTACGTTGCAGCAGTTGTTAACCCTCTGGGGACCAAGCTGTTTTTGGGGTCCTTGAGATGTTCTGACATGCTCTGACATTTGTGCTTTTTTCAGTTATTTATAAACATGTTAATGGCAAAGGTGTAAATTCACTCTATATAGCACAAACAGGGCTACCATAATATGCGAGCAACGTGTATGTAGATGTTTGTATTTTTAAGAGAATAATGTTTATGCGTGGTTATTGGAAAAAATTTAAATGAAAGTTGCTGAATTAAGACCACAAAACACATATTAAATATGTGTCCACAAGACTTTTGACTAATTGATGTTGTCCCTTTGAGTTCTAGCTTCAAAATTATGTGAAAATAGTCTTGCTTTATCGTTCACAAAAAAAAAAATACATTGATTTAAATGGTGTAAAACAGGTTTTGCTTGGAAAGCCAATATGCGAGGGGGAGGAGTAGTTTACACCTTAAATTACAAGGTCCCACCCACTCTGCATAATGACTCTGCATAATTAGCCATTCATTCAGGTGTGACACTGACTGAGCCACAATGCAAGGACAAAATATGTATTTAGAAGAAGACTTATATTGACCATTTAAGATTTCGCTTACATCTATCTTGTAAATATGTTTTGCTATTTTATTAAAAATGTTACAATTACAACAATAATTACAATTTCAACAATATTTCAAGTGTACTCTTTCTTTGTAAAAAAGAAAAAGAAAAAAGATTATAGGCCTACATTTTATCATATGTATTTATTAGTTTGAATATAGCAAATATATATATATATATATATATAATATATATAAATATATATAATATATATAAATAATATAGTTATATATAGTTATATATAGTTATATATATATATATATATATATATATATATATATATATATATATATATATATATATATATATATATATATATATATATGCTTTGATGTGGCAGTATATTCTACAGTAGCCTAAAAACTGTACCCAAATCTAGTCAACAAGTGACTGACTGTAACGTTGTTTTTATGAAATATTAGGGCATATAAATGCTAATTTGCAGTTTAATACGTTGCTTATACAAATACATTTTATTTCAACATATTCCAGTCGATTTTTACTCATCTCAGTAGGCTATAGCAAAGCAGTTTATTCTTTCACACACAGACGCGCGATTCATATTTAGGCTAAACAGTCTTTACAAATATGTACCCTTCATTCATCTCACAGAAAGGCGAGTCATATTCTAGAAATGCGATTCATCTTTTTGCGGTTTGCATAGGCCTCTAACGTTATTCCATAACGTTATTCCACACTTGAGAAAAGAAAACAGCCTACCTCACTCCTCAGCGGGATCTGCTCCTCATATCAGAGGAAACTTTTCTCCATAAACTTTTCTCCATAAGGTAGGCTATTATGCCTCACTCGATTGCGACGCGCTTTGTTTACAGCTGATGTGGGGGCGTTTCACAGACTGAAATGGTTCTCAGAATTTGCATTTGAATAGCACGCGCTCTCCGGGGAGTGGTCAAATTACTTTTGAATGGCTCGTAATGAGCTCGACTGGAGTCGCTCTCTTTTTGTACAGATTACAGAAGCTGAGAATATTTGTTTTTTATATAAATTACTTCATTTAAAAGCTGCGATCTCAAGCTTTATGCCCGTGGGTCTGTTTGCCTGTTTGACTGAATTTTCGCGGAGTTATAGATCATTTTCGAACGCGTTTCAAATGGGAGTTTACTGACAGAGAGAAGGCAGAAATCGCATCATGTTAATATTTCTTTATTTGTCAAAAAGCAAAACACTTTATTTTTATTGTGAGTATACAGAAAAAAAATAGAAACTGAACAGGATCGATTGATGTATTACACGAAAATGAAAGATCAAAATTAACAGAGCATTTAGTGTTTATTTTCATTGCTAAAAAAAAAAACGAGCAAAACGCGCGGGCGCGTTTTTGGTCCCCAGAGGGTTAATAACCATAGGCCAACGCATTTGGCTATAATATTATAGTCTATCTACTACTTATATCAAGACAGATAACAGATTGGACCAGGGCAAACAAAGCGCTAAGTAGCTAAACCAGGAAGTGAGATTACGCGGATGGCGCCACCCAGTGCTACTTCCAGAATAAGGTGAATAGGGCTGTGACGGTGGGAGTTTTTTACCACCGCGTTGGTGCGTGGTTGGGGGGTTTTGAAATAAAAAAATGTAGTGTTGAGCAAAAAGTGTTTTTTTGAGCAATTCCGTCAAAGATAAAACACACTAAAGAGTAAAGCATTGAAATAAATATCAGTAAATATTGGCAAATTAAATCATATAAAAAAGTTAAATCTATAAAAAAAATAATTTAAAAAAGACGCGTGATACAGCCTACCGCTCTGCACTTTGAGAGGGATGTGGGACACGAGCAGGAAAGAGACCATTAATCTCTTTTCTGATATCTTCATATTTTCTAGGCTACTTGTTGTAAAAGGTGTGAAGAGTGAATTTTATCTTCCACAAGGGCAAGACATTTAGGTTATGTTTGATATTGCGCTGCAAGAGAAAGCCAAACTAAATCACCCGCGTGTGTGAAACGCTCTTTACAAATAAACTTGACACACCACATGTCTAATAACAAGCACAAACTGTGTTAAAAAGAATTTGCCGTACAAGAAAAAATGTAGGCTATCTGTCCTATATATAGTATCCTTTATACTTCACAGTAAAGCATATGAAAATAATAGGCCTAAATAAAAGCGAACCAAGGAAGAAACGTTTATAATCCTCTTCGAAAATGGGTGAGACTTGAGTGAAGATTTGGGAAAAGAAATAATTGAGATTCCATGCAGGGATGAGTCACGATTTTTTTATATTCTAGTAGTTTATTTAATTATAGAATATCAAATAGGTTGTGCGATTATTCTCTAAAATAAAATCTCCATGTTTTCAGTGCTGATGCGGTGGTGACGCGTTCATGTAACCGGTGTGTGACGCTGCCAATAACGCACACAACAGCTGTCACAAAGAACCGGCAAAAGTAATGATTATGAATGTGTCAAATATAGCAAGGAGACATTTTAATTGTTTATTAAAAAAACTAGTGTTTTCTGTGTCAGTGTCGGCTGCAAAGATGAAGTTGACGATGCTGACTCGTCATCTTTGCAGTGAACGCGCCTATAGAGAGAAATTAACACTTCATACGGAATAGCCTACATAGGCCTAAGCATAGAGTAGGCTAGTCGGTTTCTTTTCGTTTTGAATTGTTTAGTTTAAAAGTAGACAATTCAAGCTTTCTATATGGAATAACTAATGGAATATTGTTAAATTCGCTGATAATTGGGTGACCAGATCGCAAACCAGAATTCAAAGCCGACAAGCTTAAATTTATGGGCTCACGCACAACTCTCTCATTCGTCATGAATCCAAACGTTTCCATGGCTGCGATGCAACATTTAATTGCTAACCTATTTTTTTCTTTTGTAAACAAAGCTTTGTGCTTCACTCGTGTCATAATATTCATGTAAAACAGCATTCACATACAAGAATAAGGTCTTTCCTGAATGTTCAAGGACAAGGTTTTTGCACAACCCTTCTAAGTTTTTGCACTTCTATTAATGTGTAGAAGATAATGTTCACAGAATTAAATGTGACATTTGAAGTGAGTTGAGCAGTCTTATTTTCCTCATTTTTTGTAATGCCTTTAAATAAGATGGGGGACATGAATCGCAATACATCGCAGAATCGAATCGCAATACATCGCAGAATCAAATCGCAATACTTGCTGTATCGCAGTATGTTAAGAATCGCAATAATATTGAATCATGGCCCAAACATCGCGATACTATCGAATCGTCACATTTTTGCCAATTCCCACCCCTAATTGACAGTTATCTTTTAAATTAGTGATGCACTGAAATGATCAATCTTGAAAAAAACTGAAACAAGAAAATTCTGGCTAGGAATAAATAAAATCAGTGGATCCCAATCTGGTTATTGTGACGAATGGCTAAGGGTGCCAGAATTTTTTTTATATCAATATATAAATGTATGTTTTGTAAGGAAAATCTGATCGATCTGCCATAAATCAGCAAATAATAATTTCCTGACACTTTTAAAAATCAGGAATCAAGATAAAAGGAAATCTGTGATCAGTATAAAATCTGTGATTTTCTATTTCTAAAGGAAAGGTGGCAGGTTCTTTAGATATAAAATATTCTTTGACTTTTCACATGCCTGACTTGTGGCAAAGGGGACTTTAATGTGCAACTAGGAAATGCAGTGTTTACAGTCTCTGTCATCTGTCGCCATTTACATGTAAATTAATTTCATGAAATCATATCACACCACAATAGATAGAAATTTGTCTAAGAGGGCAAACACTTGTTTCTACATGTTGTATGATTTTCATATTAAACATATTAAAATAATTGTTCTTTGTTCACAAATATATTTTCTGTTTGTTTTTGTGTCTCTGTTCTTCTTAATGTGTTTTCAGTGGTGGGAGAGCTGACCAGATCAGAGATGTGTCCTGTCAGACCAGCACATCCTCCTCCTGTCAGAAACACATCAGTCATCATGACACAGAAGCAGCCCTGCAGCTCGATTCTCACCAGCCAGTGCATGATGATCTGCAGAGAGTCAAAGACCAGCACAAAACCAGCATGAAGAACAAGTATGAGAGCTTATTTGAGGGAATCAAACTACAAGAGAATCAGACCCTCCTGAACAGGATTTACACACAGCTGTACATCATAGAGGGAGAGAGTGAAGGGGTGAATGAAGAACATGAGGTGCTACAGATGGAGAAAAGTTACAAGACCCTCCAAGACACTCCAATCAACTGCAATGGCATCTTTGATCCTTCTCCTGAACTAGGATATGAGGAGAAGAGAAGAGAGAAGAAAGACAAAATCAAGACTGTTCTTACTAAAGGCATCGCTGGAATTGGAAAAACCGTCTCTGTGCAGAAGTTCATTCTGGACTGGGCTGAGGGAAAAGCCAATCAGGGTGTAGATTTCATATTTGTGCTTCCATTTAGAGAGCTGAACTTGATTAAAGATCATCAGTACAGTCTTCACAGACTTCTGCTGGACTTTCATCCTGAACTTCAAGATCTGGACTCAAAGATTTATGATGAATGTACAGTTGTGTTCATCTTTGATGGTCTGGATGAAAGCAGAATTACACTGATGTTTTCAGACAGTGAGAAAGTTTCTGATGTGACTGAGTCTTCATCAGTGGGTGTGTTGATGTCAAACCTCATGAAAGGAGATCTGCTTCCCTCTGCTCTCATCTGGATCACCACCAGACCAGCAGCAGCCAATCAGATACCCTCCAAATACATCAACCGTGTGACAGAAATTCAGGGATTCAATGACCCTCAGAAGGAGGAATATTTCAGGAAGAGAATCAGTGATGAGGATCAAGCCAACAAAATCATCTCACACATCAGAAGAGCAAGAAGCCTCCACATCATGTGCCACATACCCGTCTTCTGCTGGATCTCAGCCACTGTGCTTCAAAACATCCTGAAACAAGATCTCAGTGCAGAAATCCCTCAAACCCTGACTGAAATGTACATACACTTCCTCCTCATTCAAACTAGCATGAGGAACCAGAAGTATGAAGAGAGAGATCCAGAGAAACTCCTGCAGCCCAACAGAGAAGTGATTGTGAAACTTGCTGAACTGGCTTTCAATCAGTTGATGAAGGGCAATGTGATGTTTTATGAGGAGGACCTGATTGAGAGTGGCATAGACGTCACTGACGCCTCAGTGTATTCTGGTATTTGCACTGAGATCTTTAGGGAGGAATCTGTGATTTATCACAGGAAGGTTTACAGCTTTTTACATCTGAGCTTTCAGGAGTTTTTTGCAGCACTGTATGTGTTTCTCTGCTATTTACACAAAAATAGCGAAGTTCTGAAAATGTTCCTCACAGGAAAGTCCAAAACTGAGTGTGGAAATGTTCCTCTGGATGTGTTTCTGAAGGGAGCAATGAATAAAGCCTTGAAGAGTAAAAATGGACACCTGGATCTTCTACTTCGATTCCTTCATGGCATCTCGCTGGAGTACAATCAGAGGCTCTTACAGGATCTGCTGATTCACACAGAGACCAACCCAGAGAGCATCAAGAAAATAATCCAAAACCTCAAACGAGGTCAAAAAAACAATGTTAGCCCTGAAAGATGGATGAATCTGTCGCATTGCTTGATTGAGATGAAGAATAATTCTATTGTTGAAGAAATGCAGGTTTTTTTAAAATCTGGAACACATGACAAACGTCTTTCTCTTGCACAATGTTCAACTTTGGCAAACATGATCCTGATGTCAGAGGAGGTGATGGATAAGTTTGACCTTAAAAAGTACAAGATCATATCATCACAAGAGGGTCGAAGCAGACTGTTACCTGCTCTGAGGAACTGCAGAAAAGCTCTGTGAGTGTGAAAATATGAACATATCAACTGATTTGAAATATGAACATAATACCCCCATAATTATAGATTTTCTTCTGGTAAATGCACTAATGACCATAGAAGGAGAATAAAAAAATTAAAAAATGTGCACACACCCATTCACATTAAAAGGATACTACACTTTAAAATTAAAATTCTGTCATCATTTACTCACCCTCATGTTGTTTCAAACCTGTATGAATTTCTTTCTTCTGCTGAACAAAGAGGAAGATATTTAGAAGAATGTCAATAACCAGACACTTTTTGGTACCATTGACATCCATAGTATATTTTTTTTTCCTTCGAGGAAATGGTAGTCAATGGTACCAAAAACTGTCTGGTTACTGACAATCTTCTAAATATCTTCCTTCCTGTTCAGCAGAAGAAAGAAATTCATACAGGTTTGAAACAACATGAGGGTGAGTATATGATGACAGAATTTTCATTTTAAAGTGGAGTATCCCTTTAAGGGAGTGAATAGCGACCAGCATAAAGCAAAAAAAAAAAAGAGACACAAGTATCACAGAATGTTCCCATGCAACACGTGTCATATATTTAAAGTGTTCTTGGGGGTATATGACAGTATTTGGTGAAAAACAACCCAAAATTTAATTTGTTACTTAACAAAAGTGTGACTGCATTCATGAGACTCAATTAGTGCTGCCGTTCACTCCGACTTGCCCAAAAAAGCAGACAAGTGAGAAATCAAGATTATAAAAAAATAAAAAAACATAATTGGGGTTGGAACGACAGTGATGATAAGCTTGTTTCTTCTATTTGCTGCACGTTGAAGCTGGACGTGTGTTTGGTTCCACACTGTCTTGCTCTGTCAGAGCCAGTCATTAATGGCCAGTACCTCAGAGGGTTCCCTTGACCAGGGAAAAAGAGGTGTTTGAAATCCCAGGACACATTGGAAAGGGGTAATGCCAGTGGAGGGTTTCTGAAGGGAATTTTGAGCATATTCAGCCCAGCGTAAGAAGCTGCTCCATTCCGACTGATTCTGCTGACAGTACAATCTAAGAAACCTTGTGAGTTCTGGGTTTAGGCTTTCGCTTTGACCGTTCGATTGTGAGTGATAAGTGATGTGATGGCAAGGCAAGGCAAGGCAAGTTTATTTATATAGCACATTTCATACACTTTGGCAATTCAAACTGCTTTACATACAGTGGAATATAAATAATCACAAAATAAAAGCAAGGAAAATTCAAATAGTTATTCAAAAGATTTACATAGAAAGGAATTATAATAATCACACTATAGCAATTCCTTAGAAAGCCTTAGAAAAACATTCAATGACTGTAGTATATTGGTGTTCCTCTGGGAGGCCAGGAGATCAGTGACAAAATCAATAGCAATGTGTAATCAAGGTTGTTGAGGAATGGGTTGTGGCTGTCTTATGTAGGTTTTTTTATATGGTCTTTTTGGACTGTAAAGGTAAGAATGAAAACGTCTCTTCTTCACTCCAATTGGCAGAGGTGTGGACTCGAGTCATGTGACTTGGACTCGAGTCAGACTCGAGTCATGAATTTGATGACTTCAGACTCGACTCGACAAAATGTACAAAGACTTGCAACTCGACTTGGACTTTAACATCAATGACTCGTGACTTCACTTGGACTTGCGCCTTTTGACTCGAGAAGACTTGCTACTTCCCATGAAAACTGGGGGAAAAAATGTCCACATGGCCGCGCCGCTCTGTTTATCTGCATCTGTGAAAAAAATGTGCACCACCTGTATGCATGAAGCGAGCGCGCGCGCTGCCTGCACGACATCCAATCACTGTAGTCCCACGTTGTTTTGATTCGACAGCATCTACCCATTTCACGTTTGCAGTGCGTATGCGCCAGCGGGTGCGTATTTTTTTCCGTACCCATGTTAACAGGTTAGAGCTTTCACACTGCACGCGGTTGCAGTCCGTCGATCCGTTCCAGGTGCGGTGCGTATACAGCAGTGCCGCGATCGTTTCCGCACCGAGTCTATTTCTGCTGTGCTGCACATGTGCTGCACGCGCTGAATTAAAGTGACAGCGCATGTTTCGTGGTCAACATGAACACAGATTGACCTAAAAATTTAGTAATTTCACCATAAATGCGATTAATTAAATAAAATGTAGTAATCTCACCATAAATGTATTTAATTAAATACTATTTTCACTTTAAGACCAGGGTAAAGCAAGGAAAACTACAATTTACCTCAACAAGGCGACATAATGAACAAATCTCGTCTCATTCGTGGAGGTGGAAAAACATGTTCCTTGTGACATGCAAGATTTATTGTATTAGTTTAAATATAAAATAAAAGGCATGAGAGTCGGCTGTTTTTTTATATAAGTAGCCTAGGCTACATGGTTAAATATTTGACCAATTGCTTTAGGAACTTAATATAAGTAGAAGTAATGCATTGAATAATAGGCCTACGTTGTTTAAATTGTGTTTAAACGTGCATACGTCTATTAAAGAGTGTATATGTGTACAAAGAGAATCGCAATGCTGAGACGTAAGACCGGGGTAGCCTAAATCAAGGGAAAATACATATTTTAACAAGGCAACATAACACTCGTCTCATTCGTGGAGGTGGAAAAACAAGTTCTTTGTGACATGCGAGATTTATTGTATAAAGATTTAAATTATGCAAAAGAAAGAGTATGAATCTGCTGTTTTTGTCAATTTTAAGTTTTAATTTAAAATGTAGGCTATGCGATTTTAATATAAGTAGCCTACATGGTTAAATATTTTACCACTTGTTTGAGCAACTTAATATATAATTATATAAGAGTAATGCATTAAATAATACGTTGTTTAAATTGTATTTAAATGTGAATACGTCTATTAAAGAGTGCATACATTTGTACAAAGAGAATCGCAATGCTGACAAATTTTTTTTTTTTAAATAAAAGATGCTAATAACTTCTGGATTTGAAATACAAATAGTGAGTATGTATTTGTGGTACAGCCGCGGATCACGCACTGCAAACGCAGCATATGTGAAAGCACTATTGCGCGTGCTGGTCTTGCACCGCATACGCACTGCAACACGCATTCCAATTATATTATCAGTAGGGGTGTGCATTGGCACTGCCCTCACGATTCGATTCGATTACGATTCACCAGGTAATGATTCGATTCAATTCGATTCTACGATGCATTGCGATGCATCAAAATTCTACTGCACACAACAAGGCAAAATTTTCATCAGTCATGAGGCAATACAAGCAGTCAGATATTGAACAACAGATTTTATTGGCTGCTATGTGTATATTATCACTCTCCTGTATCTTTGACATAAATGTCATTAAATAAAATAAAATTGAATGGTAAATCCTACATTGGATATGGCATTTTCAAACCTGAAAAAGAAAGCATAAATCACTGCTTTCAGTGCTTTGAATGAGAAATGCTTCTCTTCTCTCTGCTTGAGAACCATTTGAAATTAAATTTCAACTTTATTGTCCAACTCAAGGCCAGAAAATAAACAGTGTAGGGTGTAACGGTTCACAAAATTCATGGTTCGGTTCAATACGATACACTTGTGTCACGGTTCGGTACGTTTTCGATACAGCAAAAAGAAAGAAATGCCAGAGAAATTTCCTTGATTATTCTTTTTTTTAATTCTTTTTTTATTAGAACTAACATCATAAAGTATGACTTTTTTTTTTTCTTTGAGCAATGATGGAGCTATAATTGACTCTTCTTATGAGCATATAAAACAAAACAGCTCCTTGGAAAAAATTAAATGTAATATTTTGTGCTTATAAACAAATGTTTATTTTAGTTCAGATTAACATTTGAGGGCAGCAATGTTATTCATAATGTCGAAATAAATCCGACATAACGTTACTTGAAAGCATTATAGCCTACTATTCCTGCCAAACTTCCAAAGTTGCAGTTAGTGTTACTACAGTAAATCCATGGTGAATATTGCAGATCTGGTGGACACTGGATAGTTCATTCATGTCACAATGTTTCTTCCTGGTTTCCACGTCAGCGCTGTTTGATCCGTTAATAACGGAGAAATGTGAATGTTTCTAACTAGATCTCGCAGCGATGTTATTACTTTAGTGGCGAGTTCAAATGCTTTCTTTACTGGATCTCTTAGCGTTGTGTAGTACAAGATCGGCTCGCGCTGCGTTGGTCCAAACTGATAAACAGTCCGTCACGAGTAGCTCAGTTTCGTTCCGCTTACTTTGCGTTTGCCATTTGATGTTGTGGTCGCGCCAGCGTCTACATTATGAGCGCGCTCGCGACGCGCTTACATTTGAAATAACCGTTCGGTTTGAAAATGCGTGCCTTGTACCGAACGGTTTAGTAAGAATACTCATACCGTTACACCCCTAAAACAGTGACATAATCGATTATGGCACTTTGCCGCATCGATGCTGAATCGTGCATGCCCCGCATAAAATTCGCATCGCCGAATCGATTATTGTTGACACCACTAATTATCAGGTTGGTCCAGTTTTTCAGAAGTGATCATTTTGAGGAGTGAGGATTTTATTGATGACATGTTTAAAAAGGTTTAGGCTAAAACGACCCATGTCTATTTGAAAGTTAAACTGTTTTGCAATATGAGGTTAATACAATACAGGACTGAAGCTGCATGCTGTGCATTGTTCTAGTGCAATATGCTGTTGAAATACAAGCATTTTTTGTGAAAATTAAATTTTCTGTTTTTTACTGTATTTGATTATAAATCAAAGTATAAAAAGAGGTTTAAATAAATACAAATCTTACAGACGTACATGATTTGTATAAATTTTATTTCTGTGGTAAGAGGACTTGAAATGACTCAAAACTAAAATGGTAGGACTTTGGACTCGACTTGAGACTTGTTGGCTTTGACTTTTGACTCGACTCGGGACTTGCCTCATCTTTGACTCGACTTGACTCGGGACTCGAGGGCAAAGACTTGAGACTTACTTGTGACTTGCATAACAATGACTTTGTCCCACCTCTGCCAATTGGTGAGTTTTCTGTTGCCGTTTGAAATGTTTCCCATCAAACGCTGAAACAACTGTTTATACAATTTCTGTGACTGTCCAACGCATGTTAACATGAGGCACTTGATTGGCTGTCCGTTGCTAAGCATCTAGCCGCAAAACTCTAACACTGTATCGTTTCTTACTGTGCAAGTTTGGCACCGCAATGCGGGATTAACAGCACAAAAGCGACTCTAATCCTACTCCGGACCAGGGTTTCACTACTCTGTGTAAGAAGTGGTGCTAATCCCACTTCTAACTTACAAATGTGAAACGTTCCTTTACCCAGGGTTAAAAGCAGGGTTTAGAACCACTATAATCAGAGGTTAATTGCAGCAATGTGTATTATGAAAATTGGAATAAAAATAAAATTGAAAAATAAATAACAGAGATTCAGGCTGATTCAAGGTCCCTTCCTGATCCTGTTCCTTTCAAGTGATCCTAAATTATCAGGTGTCTTTAAAAATGGTCCGAAACTAGTTTTTAAACGTCAAAACAATCTTCGTGACTTGCTTGTAAAATCTGAATATCCTTCACGTATAAAACAATGCATTCCTACTCTTCCTCCAGGTAATTACAGGTGTGGTAATTGCGCCCAGTGTGCTTTTACACACAAATGTAAATCTTTTAGTCATCCACGCACTGGTCGTAATATTCCGATACGGGGTACTATTACCTGTGCTTCCACTCATGTGATTTATTTAATCCGTTGTCCTTGTGGTCTTGCATACGTGGGTAAAACGTCCAGACAATTGCGTACTCGCATTAGTGAACATCGTAGCAACATTAGGACTGGAGATATGCGTAGTCCTATAGCATCTCATTTTAGACAAGTAGGTCATAATGTCAGCGTCTTGCAATATATCGGTATCGAAAAGGTCATAAAACCCTCAAGAGGAGGAGATTATGAGAAGAAATTATTACAAAGGGAATGTTTTTGGATCTACACCTTAAATACTTTGTCACCTTCAGGATTGAATGAGGATTTTGATATTAAGCCTTTTTTATAGTGACTTATTTTATCTGTTGACACTAATTTTCCCCCTTGTTTTTTTTGTTTTTTTTTTCACTATTTCTTTAGTGAATAGACTTAATTATTATTATAGTTTATTATTAATTATTATTATTATTATTATTATTATTATTTTTTTTTTTATATATATATATTTTTTTTTTTCTTACTATTTCTTTAGTGAATAGACTTAATTATTATTATATTTTATTATATATATATATATATATATATATATATATATATATATATATATATATTAGGGGTGGAGCCGAACCCGAATACGGTATTCGGAAAGCACAAATAATGTGTTTTTTACGAATACTTATTTCGAACAAATACTTTTAAAAATATTTGTATTCGGGAACAAGAAAAACTTTATATCAAAAAGCTGCGTTTCCTCATGAGACATGGCGACCGGCGGTGCTGCTGATGTGGTGGCTGAAATATTTTGGATTAGGCTAATGTCACGTTGTCATAAGGGGTAGTTCACATAGCGTGTTTTTTGCGCGTGCAGAATTCAAATGTAGGCGCGCGGCAAGCGCGCTTATAATAGAAGCGAGCGGCGCGCTGCATAGCAACGACAGACGCCACGGGAGGGCAAGCGCTTGTGGAAAGGAGAAAGCGTGCGAATTGCGCTCTTCATGATTACGAAGTATCAGCAAAGAATTAATTGATTTCTAGCCCTTGCATTAGCTTTAGATATATTTATGGAGATGAGAAATGAAATAAAAAAACCGTCATTTTGTCATTAATATCAGTCCGTCAGAAAAGCAGTTCTAGGCTTATTCTTGGCTGGATAACTCTTAGCAGGTTTAAAAAGCTCTTTTAAAATTAAATATGAATGCAGTTTTGGATTAAATATAAGTACAGTCAAGTCAAATAAAACATGTTTTATCTCCTGTTTGGTAACACTACAATAAGATACCATTCATTAACATTACTTAATGCGCATCTAACATCAACACATTGAGTGAACAATATATTTTTACAACATTAATTAATGTTTGTGAATGTTATTTAATACAAACACTTGATTGGTCATGTTTGTTCACTTCATTCATTGTGCATTAAATAATGTTAACATAAATAATGTTAACTTTTGATTTTAAAAATGTATTTTTAAATGAACCCCAAGGAGAATAATTGCGACAGTATATAGCCTAACTATTGTTTATTGTTAGGTCATTTTATCTATTGTTATCTAACAAATGTAATATTAATGTAGTGTTTTTAATACTACAGTTTCCATCTTTGTAACCGTGATATAAACTTTAATATATGTAAATTTAATCTAAATTAAGCTTTACCGAAATTGTTACCGAGAACCGTGGATTTTCACAGGTATTGGTACCGAATACTGAAATTTTGGCACCGTGACAACACTAGTAGCTCTGTTAGCTTGGTAATTTAGACAATAGGCTGTTGACAGAGTAACATTAACGTAGGTAATGGCTGTTATGTTATTTTCTTTTCAATGACGTTCCTTGTTACATGTTCATTGCTGGATTTATGGAAAAACATCAACCAATATTGCATATCCATAATTATTATAATGGATATAATTAAAGAATACTTACACTATAACGTAAATTAGAAGTGTAAAGCAAAAAAAATGGATTTTTACACCTATTTTGAAATTTACTCGAATACAAATACAAATACAAATACTTTTCCCCTCTCAACAAATACAAATACAGATACAAATACCGGCTGCTTTGCACACCCCTAATTTTTTTTTTTTTTTTTTTTTTTTTTCTTTAACATGATCTGTACTTGTCACATGATCTGTACTTGTCACATGATCTGTACTTGTTACATGTTTTTGTGTGTGTGTGCCCAATTAGGGTGATCACCTGTGTCTATTTAAGGTTGTTTTTACTTCACATTGATATTGTGCCTGATGAAGACCTGAGGGTCGAAACGTTGCCTTGTTAAAGTTAAATAAATCCATTTGGAAGCAGTTAACGTCAGTGTGCGGACTTCACACTTCTTTATTCCTGTTCCTTTCTCTCCCATGTTTGTGTCACAGTACTATCAATAAATAAGGCAAAAAGTAAAAAATAAATAAAATAAAAACCTTTCTAATGACACTATTCAGCTAACAAGACTTTTTTTCACTATAAAGTATTATATAAACAAAGAAATAAAACATTATACACATAATCTTCATGAAATATGAAGTCATGTCGATTTAAATTGGTGAATCTTCCTTAAAAAAAGACCAGAATGTCAATCAGCATGATCTTTTATGTTGAAGTTAGTTAACCATGGAAGTTGTGCAATCTGGTGGGAACACCAGCATGTCTTTTAATCAGTGTCCTCTCTTTTTTCAGATTAACAGACTGTAATCTCAGTGATCAGCACTGTGAAGTTGTGGCTTCAGTTCTACAATCATCAAACTCCTCCCTGAGAGAGCTGGACATGAGTAACAATGACCTGCAGGATTCAGGAGTGAAGCTACTCTCTATTGGACTTAAGAGTCCAAACTGTCAACTCATCAAATTGAGGTATTTAAAGGGTCAGTCACCCAAAAATGAAAATTCTGTCAGTAATTACTCACCCTCATGTTGTTCCAACCGCATAAGACCTTCGTTCATCTTCGGAACACAAATTAAGATATTTTTGATGAAATCTGAGTGCTGGATCACTTCTCCATAGGCTGCTAGGTGGCCGAAACTTGCTGGCTCAGAAAAGTTATTAAAGAGATCGTTAATATAGTCCAAGTGACTACAGTGGCTCAATCTTAAGTATATCAAGCGACGAGAATACTTTTTGTGTACAAAAACAAACAAAAATAACGACTTTATTCCACTATTCATTTCCTTCTCTCTGGACCTCTAGTTGGTTCAATTAGTGTTTTTGCGCAGCGCGTCTGTGTTACACGTCACCACGTAGGCTCACTATTGGCTGACGCTGGTCATGTGTGTGATGCGTGATGACGTATAACACAGACACGCAGCGCAAAAACACTACGTGAACCAACTAGAGGTCCAGAGAGAAGGAAATGAATAGTGGAATAAAGTCGTTATTTTTGTTTGTTTTTGCGCACAAAAAGTATTCTCGTCGCTTGATATACTTAAGATTGAGCCACTGTAGTCACTTGGACTATATTAACGATCTCTTTAATAACTTTTCTGGGCCAGCAAGTTTCGGCCACCTAGCAGCCTATGGAGAAGTGATCCAGCACTCAGATTTCATCAAAAATATCTTAATTTGTGTTCCGAAGATGAACGAAGGTCTTACGCGGTTTGAACAACATGAGGGTGAGTAATTACTGACAGAATTTTCATTTTTGGGTGAACTAACCCTTTAAGGGGATTTCAACTTGTCTGTGCAAAATAACAGTAAGCTGTCATGTATGTATATATATTTGTTAATGTGTTATATTCTAATATTCTATGCAACTGACTTAAAAGATTATTTCATCCAAAAACGAATTGATCATTTACTCATCCTGCTGTTGTTCTAATGAAGTATGCCCTTCTTTTTTTGAACCATAGAAGGAGATTTTTTTTTTTACAGTGGGAGTGAATAGCAAACAGCATCAAGCTAAAAAAATAGGCAAAAGTATCACAGAATGGTCCCACACGACACGTGTCATATATTCCAAGTGTTCTGGGGGGTATATGACAGTATTTGGTGAAAAACAAACCAACATTTATTTTGTTACATAACAAAAGTATGACTATATTCATTAGACTCGATTAGTGCAGCCGTTCACTCCGACTCGCCCAAAAAAGCAGATATGTGAGAAATAAAGATTATTTTAAAAAACGTGACAAACTCATGAACCTTGAGAAATGCCATAATTATTAGTCAGTTGGAGACAATATGTTATGGGAGTTATTTGTCTTGAGATTCTGCAAGGACCCACATACCTGGAGCTGAGCTTCTTGCAGGGCAGACATACACAAAGATCCATAGTAGAAAGCCAGACCCATTGTCCTGGTGCATAATTGGGGTTGGAACGACGGTGATGATAAGCTTGTTTCTTCTATTTGCTGCATGTTGAAGCTGGACATGTTTGGTTCCACACTGTCTTGCTCCATCGGAGCCAGTCAATAATGGCCAGAACCTCAGAGGGTTCCCTTGACCAGGGAAATAGAGGTGTTTGAAATCCCAGGACACATTGGAAAGGGGTAATGCCAGTGGAGGGTTTCTGAAGGGAGTTTTGAGCATATTCAGCCCAGCGTGAGAAGCTGCTCCAGTCCGACTGATTTTGCTGACAGTACATTATAAGAAACCTTGTGAGTTTTTGGGTTTAGGCTTTCGCTCTGACCGTTCGATTGTGAGTGATATCCCGAGGTGAGGCTTATATTTAAATTAAATTGAAGGCCGTCCAGACCCGAGATGTGAACTGTGATCCCTGGTCTAAGACAATGTCTTCAGGTAGTACATGATAGCGATACATGTAGTGGATGAAATGTTCTACTGTTTAGGTGTTAATCAACATGCCTTAGAAAAACATTCAATGAGGCCATCCTTAAAAATAATTTGGTTTGCCGTAACAGCCAAAAAAAAAAAAAAGGATCGGTAGGTCGGACTATATTTATTTTTTCAAGATTCAATGTAAAAAAAAAAAAAAAAAAGTACAATTTTGGTCATGGTGATTACGTAGGTACGAATTTAAACACATTTGCATATTGGGACTTCACTGACAGAATTTCGTGCCAAGTTAAAGAGGTGTCGAGCGAAAAAAAAGAGACATTTTGATGAAAAAAAAAATACATTTATATATTAAATGACAATTAGAAAACCTGTTTAAACTGAACACCAAAGAATAATATTTACTATTGAGCGGTGGGGACGCGTTCATGTGTAAGGGCGCTGCCAATGATGCACCTAAAAGCTGTCACAAAGAACTAGGAAAAGTAATGATTATTAACCCTCTGGGGACCAAGCTGTTTTTGGGGTCCTTGAGATGTTCTGACATGCCTTGACATTTGTGCTTTTTTCAGTTATTTATAAACATGTTAATGGCAAAGGTGTAAATTCACTCTATATAGCACAAACAGGGCTACCATAATATGCGAGCAACGTGTATGTAGATGTTTGTATTTTTAAGAGAATAATGTTTATGCGTGGTTATTGGAAAAAATTTAAATGAAAGTTGCTGAATTAAGACCACAAAACACATATTAAATATGTGTCCACAAGACTTTTGACTAATTGATGTTGTCCCTTTGAGTTCTAGCTTTAAAATTATGTGAAAATAGTCTTGCTTTATCGTTCACAAAAAAAAAATACATTGATTTAAATGGTGTAAAACAGGTTTTGCTTGGAAAGCCAATATGCGAGGGGGAGGAGTAGTTTACACCTTAGATTACAATGTCCCACCCACTCTGCATAATGACTCTGCATAATTAGCCATTCATTCAGGTATGACACTGACTGAGCCACAATGCAAGGACAAAAGATGTATTTAGAAGAAGACTTGACCATTTAAGATTTCGCTTACATCTATCTTGTAAATATGTTTTGCTATTTTATTAAAAATGTTACAATTACAACAATAATTACAATTTCAACAATATTTCAAGTGTAAAAAAGAAAAAAGATTATAGGCCTACATTTTATCATATGTATTCATTAGTTTGAATATAGCAAATATATATATAATATATATAAATAATATAGTTTTATATTTATATATATATATATATATATATATATATATATATATATATATATATATATATATATATATATAACGTTAGATATGAGTAGAAATTGCTAAACAGCTTATTCATTTAAAAAGCTTATTTGATGTGGCAGTATATTCTACAGTAGCCTAAAAACTGTACCCAAATCTAGTCAACAAGTGACTGACTGTAACGTTGTTTTTATGAAATATTAGGGCATATAAATGCTAATTTTATTTCAACATATTTCAGTTGATTTTTACTCATCTCAGTAGGCTATAGCAAAGCAGTTTATTCTTTCACACACAGATGCGCGATTCATATTTAGGCTAAACAGTCTTTACAAATATGTACCCTTCATTCATCTCACAGAAAGGCGAGTCATATTATAGAAATGCGATTCATCTTTTTGCAGTTTGCATAGGCCTACACTAACGTTATTCCATAACGTTATTCCACATCAACACTTGAGAAAAGAAAACAGCCTACCTCACTCCTCAGCGGGATCTGCTCCTCATATCAGGAGATATTGCCCCTTATATCAGCACTGTTCTGAGGAAACTTTTCTCCATAAGGTAGGCTATTATGCCTCACTCGATTGCGACGTGCTTTGTTTACAGCTGATGTGGGGGCGTTTCACAGACTGAAATGGTTCTCAGAATTTGCATTTGAATAGCACGCGCTCTCCGGGGAGTGGTCAAATTACTTTTGAATGGCTCGTAATGAGCTCGACTGGAGTCGCTCTCTTTTTATACAGATTATAGAAGCTGAGAATATTTTTTTTTTTATATATATATAAATTACTTCATTTAAAAGATGCGATTCTGAATTTTCGCGGAGTTATAGATCATTTTCGAACGCGTTTCAAATGGGAGTTTACTGACAGAGAGAAGGCAGAAATCGCATCATGTTAATTTTTCTTTATTTGTCAAAAAGTAAAACACTTTTTTTTATTGTGAGTATACAGAAAAAAAATAGAAACTGAACAGGATCGATTGATGTATTACACGAAAATGAAAGATCAAAATTAACAGAGCATTTAGTGTTTATTTTCATTGCTAAAAAAAAAAAACGAGCAAAACGCGCGGGCGCACCGCGACACAGGTTCGTGGCCCTGAGGGTCGAGATTTCGGTTTCATTTCGCATATAGCCTACAGCCCTTATAATCATAGATGACACCACGGGTTTTTATTTAAAAGAAAGAGCGTATAGCCTACGTTTGTATGTAGGAGTATGGGCAATTTATATTCACAATAGCCTACTTACTAAAATATAATTAATATCATTTTATTGCATTTGTATTAGTTGTTTGAAGAGTAAAAAAAAAAATCGGTAGGTCTTAACGCGAGTTTACAACCGGCAAGGCGGTCGGACTAAAAAAAAAAAAAAAATGAATTGGGTCCATCCTAAATTGACAGGGTTGGTCGGGTTACGGCAAACAAAAATATGTTTAACCCCTTAACTGTCACCTGCCCGTATACGGGCAACCTAAATTTACTTCACTATATTACAATTAAATCCTAATTTAATCATGACAAACTATATATTGTTGGAAAGGTCTAAGACTCCTTAATAGATATTTCAGCACTGTTTTTTGTTACAATTTATGCAGGAACAGAAATAGATGAATTTATGACAAGAGCGCACCTCAAAAAATCTACATCATAACGTTTCTGGCGTTTCTGGCGTTTGTCACAAAAAGTCAACGCACACACTTTTAATAATTGAAACTTTGGTTTTCATGCTAAAAGTTCATAATAAAACATTTAATCTAGTATTTGTCACTAAAAAAAATATATAAAATAATATTATCCTCTAAAAAGTATAATATACATATTATCCTCTAAAATATAATATTATCTTTTTTATTTCCTTTTTTATTACATCACATATTTTAGTAGTTATCATAAATTAGGTATCATTTGAAAGCTTATGATCTCAGAATTCATCCTGTGAAAACTGTTTTGAAATTGGACATTGTGTTACCATAGAAACGGTACTCTAAATTATTTTATCAGGCTCCTCCCCTTTTGGGCGTCGTCATGTTTCATAATTTATGATCTAAATATTTTCTAATCTTGACAAAACACATATTGTCAGAAAGGTCTGAGTCTCAAGGTTCCATATTTTGTGACATAAGTGATATTTGGACAGAAATGTATTAATTTTTTATGGTAGAATGCATACAGTTAAATTCAATGGAATTCAATGGCACCCGGTGGCTATTTTTGGTAATACGCCTAAACAAAATCTCATGGGAACTTCAATTTTTGTGATATCAACTTCAAATTTGGAACACAACTTGGTTAGATATATGGCTTTGATTTTATAGTAATTTTTTTGTAAAACATATTTTGTAAAATATATATTTTATATAAAAGAAAAATATTAAATAAATTATATTTGATTTAATGTAAATTTAAACTTCCATAACTTTTTCATACTTTAATTTTTTGAAGTGATTTCACTTCAGTAATAATCTGCTATTTTTTCCCTTTAAAACAAGATCAAACTTGGGTCTATACTCCAAAGCATTCTTGAATTACAACCATTTAAGCTTGAATAGTGCATTTTAATGTCCATTCTCAAAAAGGGGGGTGACAGGATGGCCTGACTTTAGTATATTGGTGTTACCCTGGGAGGCCTGGAGATCAGTGACAAAATCAATAGCAATGTGTGACCAAGGTTGTTGAGGAATGGATTGTGGCTGTAGAAGGGGGATGTCTAGAAGATTTCGCTGTGTGCAAGTATGATTGTAGAAGAGGAGGTCAGCAGCGCCATCTGCTGGACACCAGTATTATACATCCAACAAATATACAAAACAAGCCAATGTAGTGATCATGCTCCAATCACGCGAACAGACAGCCAATCAAACCGCAGCATTGGTGCAGAACTTTTTAGTTTAGTTTTCGCTGTATCACAGAGAGATGGTTCATGTGTTGTTTTTCCTAATTCCTTCCAGAGTTGTGTGCGTCAATGACTAAAAGCAAGTGTTTATTCATCTTGTTTATATTGCAGTTGCTGCTGATTACGATTAGTCGCTGAGTTGTTTATATGTAAGATAAACAGATGCGAGGAAGATCCGCGGCTCCACACAAGCATCTATATACATAGATTCATGTAAACATAAGCGTTTTAAACTGAATATGTATATTCGGAATCGTCTTATGTGAACCTGTTAATGCCATTGTGACACATTTCCGCCTAATTCAAATGTTTGTTAGTTTATAAGTGTGATCAATCTGTTAAATTTATACTTAATGTATATTTACCTATGCATATGCATGTGTGTTCGGTTCATAAATCTAACAAGTTTAAGGATCCACATTATTTGTTCCCAGAGGGTGTCCATCTTAGCGCTGCCACTGCCAAGGGAGATTCACAGGGGATGAGTGGGATCTCATATTGTCAAGCTAAATCCTCATCAATAAAACTGCCTACTGCACCAGAGTCAAGTAGTGCTGTAGTAATGATGGTACTAGTAGAGAACATTATCTTTATAGGTACTTCTATGCATGAAGTAGGATGACCAGGATGAATGGAGGTAGTCACCATTCGGAGAATACTGTTGTGTTGGTGGAGTTGGGTAGTTAGCTCTTAGATGTCCTGCTTGACCACAATACAGACACAGATGTTCTCTGATGCTGCATTCTTGCTCCTTTGTGGACAGATGTGTTCATCCTATCTGCATGGGTCAAGTGTCATCCATGGGGAATTTTGTTTGGTAAAGTGGATTAGAGAACAAATGTTTGTGCAATCAGTCCAGGTATGCAAGTTCTGAGATTTGTAGTCCAACAGCTAATACTCAGATGAGGGAGACCTCCGGTGGCAGACAGGAGGATTTTCAGAGGAAGTGTTCATGACAAACTAGTAGTACAGTGATCAGTTCAGGTGCAGAGATGCACAGATACAGAGATGATCAGTTCAGGTGCAGAGATGCACAGATACAGAGATGATCAGTTCAGGTGCAGAGATGCACAGATACAGAGATGATCAGTTCAGGTGCAGAGATGCACAGATACAGAGATGATCAGTTCAGGTGCAGAGATGCACAGATACAGAGATGATCAGTTCAGGTGCAGAGATGCACAGATGCAGAGATGATCAGTTCAGGTGCAGAGATGCACAGATACAGAGATGATCAGTTCAGGTGCAGAGATGCACAAATACAGAGATGATCAGTTCAGGTGCAGAGATGCACAGATGCAGAGATGATCAGTTCAGGTGCAGAGATGCACAGATACACAGATGATCAGTTCAGGTGCAGAGATGATCAGTTCAGGTGCAGAGATGATCAGTTCAGGTGCAGAGATGATCAGTTCAGATGCAGAGATGCACAGATGCAGAGATGATCAGTTCAGGTGCAGAGATGCACAGATACACAGATGATCAGTTCAGGTGCAGAGATGCACAGATGCAGAGATCATCAGTTCAGGTGCAGAGATGCACAGATGCAGAGATGATCAGTTCAGGTGCAGAGATGCACAGATACAGAGATGATCAAATCAATTCAGGTGCAGAGATGCACAGATGCAGAGATCATCAGTTCAGGTGCAGAGATGCACAGATGCAGAGATAATCAGTTCAGGTGCAGAGATGCAGAGATGATGAGTTCAGGTGCAGAGATGCACAGATACAGAGATCATCAGTTCAGGTGCAGAGATGCACAGATACAGAGATGATCAGTTCAGGTGCGCTCCATGTTTCCGCTTAAACAGATATGTGGCTATAGCGATCCATCTGTCACATGCATTAAAGAGTGTCAAAATGGTATTTATTGTTTTAATTTGAATTTGAGACCTTGTTCTTATCAAAATAACAAAGCACTTAGCTTATTGCGATTCTTGGATAGGAGTAATTAACAGGCTATTTATTATGTTTGTAAAATGATTACCTTCATCTGGGTGTGGATGGTGATGATCCCACAGGTGCTGTACATATTAGATGTGTTCTCTGCTTTTGCTGACACTTTTCATCTGAATGCCAAAATGCCCCAATAGCTTATTTAATTTGCTTCTTCAGCAAGTACAAGTCCAGGAGATTTCATTGTTCCACCATGATTTCAATTCGAGAGTTTCACATGTGCTGAAAGTTCATGCTTTGCATGCCTTACCTAGACAATCACCTAGTGAACTCAGCTACTATAGTAACGGTCTCACAGAGTATCCAGACAGAGGGCACGCCACACACAAGTCTGAAAGACTAATTTTAATGTTTTCTTTTTTTTAACCATAGCTTCCAAATTCTTACTGTTTAATAATGTGACCATTGTAATCACGGTCAATTTTAAAATTGGGTAATCTCAACATCACTAATTGCAATCAATCAGAGGTCCTTGTAAAGATAATTGATGTGTTGAAGAGCCGTGTTGTTTATTGTAGTGTATATTCTCTAAAAATGAAGCACACTGACATGAACACTTACTGTTGTTGTAGATTATCTCACTGTATGGTGACAGAAGAAGGTTGTGCTGCTCTGGCTTCAGCTCTGAGTTCAAACCCTTCACACCTGAGAGAGCTGGATCTGAGCTACAATCACCCAGGAGAATCAGGAGTGAAGCTGCTCTCTGATGCAATGAAGCATCCAGACTGCACACTGGACAAACTCAAGTAAGTGGATCAGTAAGAATCATCCTGGCTGGTGTGCATGTGAGACAGACTGAGAGTTTTTAATAGTTTTTGAACACTGAAGGGGTCCCAGTTAGGGTTGGGCGGTATTACGGTAATATCGGATACCGCGGGATCTTAAAATAGCACCGGTATCAGTTTCAATACCGTCATTACCGGCACTTATATAGCCTATAATAATATATAATTTATTTATTGCCTAAAAAATGCTTATGTGTGGTTGCAGTTTGGCAATATTTCTGGTTCCAACCGAATGAGAAGGGAGAGGCGGTAAATACTGACGAGGCATTGTAAATTGTGCAATAAAAAAAGTTAACCGCGAGAGATGTAAACACCTCTAACGTCGCATCTCCGAAACAACCGCCCACTCACTGCTGCCACGATACATAAGCGCATTAAGTTTCCTATTTGTTAAAATATTATAATGTTATTTTTTCCGTCTTTGTTGATTATGAAAAGTGAACAGCACAAATAAGATGGGATGCATCGGGAGTCAGACGATTTGACCACTTCAATAAATGTAGTTTTGTAAAAGGCCTCTTTAAACGAATTTCGTTTTGTATAAATTGTATCTAAATTTTTATAAAATTTTCATCAACCTGGATTTAATATAATCATGACATGATGGCATGCCGCTGTCACTTGCATTGAAATCTCATAAGAAAGGCTATGCCTCACAGACATGACAAATAAATAAAGCTTGAAATTTCTTTAACCCTTTAGGCGCCAGAGGTTTTTTCCTAAAACGTTCGATTTTGACATCTTAATTTCAAAAGGCTATATATTAAAAGTGATAAAAGATAGAGACTTTCTGTAAATTAGAGAAATATTAAGGATGACCCAAAGTTTATGTAGGAATTACATTTTCCCATCTAATTTGCATATCATGACGTCATATAGTGGCGGCCATCTTGGATTATAGAATTTTCATGAAAAGACACATGTTTAAAAGATAAAATGCAGCACTTCTTTCCCCCAAAAATGTCCCTCACCTTCTGTATGCTATATTGCACAATACTGAATGCTCAGGTAAATAGTAAGTAGTGAACAAACTGTGTAAATCATTACTAATAATAGAAACAAACTGAATGCATGTAGCGATTGGCCTTTTGCTGTAGAGATTTTCCATTTACTACATACAGTAGGCACTCTGATTCCATGTATGGTGCACATATTATTCATATGACACACAAACACAAGTAGACAAGACCTGTTTAGTTCAAAAGCTCACTCGCCATGGAATGCCACAGATCATGAGTGAGATGACGAGACAAGACGAGAGACAATGTTAGTTTTTTTTGTGTGTGTGTGTTTTTTTTTTTTGGTTGTTGTTTTTTTAGCTGACATAGCCGCACACATCATAAGGACATGAACACACAAAAAAGAACACATATTGTACACTAAAATGGTCAGGGAAATAGATAGTAAATCAACAGTGTAAATCATTACTAATAAATGGCAGACAAAAAAAAAAAAGAATCATGTTGCAGAGCTTTTGCTGTAGAGATAATGACTCCCTATCCATCCAGGTGACATTTCTTGTAGTGTTTCATGGTGTGGTCTTGCGATAGACTAATAGCCCCTCTGCTCCGTGTCACACCGCCTCTGCTCCTGCTACGAGCAGCGCGGGCGCGGCCAGATCTGTCTCGCGCGCGCGCCGAGTGTGCACAGCTCGGACTACTGTCTTTGTCATTGCGACTCCCCACCCTGCCTTCACGTTGCCTTCTAACTGTCCTATGAATACTTCGACCTCGTCTAACATACCCAGTGGCATTAGACAAAGCCTCCACTACAATACTGTCGCCGCGATTGCGGAGAGGCACACGGTCACCATGGCGAGCGCGGTAAACATCTCCCGCCTCGTTCCCCACAACACTAACACGCCTGCTAACTTCGCAATGAACACTCCGACCCCGGGAAACATTGTTCCCACCACTGACATTGGGCAAAGGACCATATATATTGGGCAAAGGATTCACCGTTTGTGCTTGGTGTAGGGCTATACTTTCACTTTCAGAATCACCGTCATTTTCTGAAGGCAGATAACGTTATTCCCCTTCAGAATCAGGGTCCGCGAATAGAACACCCAACACTTCATTGCGGGTAAGCTTTATTGATGCCATTAGATGATGATAATAATAATAATCTAATGCAAATACTCGCTGACGTTGACAATATTGATCTAATAAAATGGCTCACTCGCATCACTAGCTCCGCTTTTGTTCGCACTGATTCAACGCGCTCTAGCTCGAAGATTTTGTATAGAAACATGACATTTTTTGAGTCGGGGATGAAGTATGACATGTATGCTAACTAGTGGAGGGGAGGTCGAATGAAATTTGACACCCTGTTTGACAAAATCGGCCGTTTTATTCAGTGCCGCATCTTGTCGAGTAAACTCGACTGTGGCGGCTAGAGGGTTAAACGAAACAATTAAAAACGAAAGAAATAGGCAACTCACTGATTAGGCTAAGTAATAAAATTATGTGCATTTCTCTCGTTCATACAGAGATGCGATCGTCAATTTCATTAAACGAAACAATTCAAAACGAAAAGAAATATAGTCTGATTAATCAATGATGTGCATTTCTCTCTATAGCGTTCACTACAGAGATGGCTATCGTCAATTTAAACGAAACAATTCAAAACGAAAGAAATAGGCTACTCACTGATTAGGCCAAGTAATCCACGATGTGCATTTCTCTCTAGGCGCGTTCATACGGAGATGCGATCGTCAATGTCAGTAAACGAAACCATTCAAAACGAAAAGAAATATAGTCTGATTAATCAATGGTGTGCATTTCTCTCTAGGCGCGTTCATACGGAGATGGCGATCGTCAGTTTCTTTAAACGAAACAATTCAAAACGAAAGAAATAGGCTACTCACTGATTAGGCTAAGTAATCCACGATGTGCATTTCTGTCTAGGCGCGTTCATATGGAGATGCGATCGTCAATTTCAGTAAACGAAACCATTCAAAACGAAAATAAATAGACTAGCCTACTCTCTGTAATCCATGATGTGCATGTCTCTCTATAGCGTTCAGATGCCGATGGTCAATTTCTTTAAACTAAACAATTCAAAACGAAAAGAAAAAGGCCACTCTCTGATTGTGTAATGATGTGCATTTCTCTCGTTCACTACAGAGATGGCGATCGTCAACTTCCATCTTTGCAGAAAAGTTTTATTAATAAAAATCAATGGACATGCGTCACCGGATTACAAAGGCACTTATTGCTTGTTGCACGCACACAGATATTATGTTGAATAATGGTGGGCTCCGGCTCATAATAACAGTTAATGCCGTCGGCCTGACTCAGACACAACGTGCAGGGGTTGGGCTTGATTTTTTTTTTGTTGTTGTTTTTTTGCCCGATCTGGCATTCAGTTTCTGAATGGTGTAGGCACAAGCCAACAGTTTGGTGACGCCGTCTGAGCCCATTATGTCATAATTTTTAATTAGTCACGGTAATACCGTATAGGGAGGCGGTTTGACGGTTTCAAAATTCGAATACCGCCCAAGCCTAGTCCCAGTGTGTTAAAAAGTGACACCAAGCAGTCCTGACAAAGCATCCAGACGAGTTGTTAGTGAGAATGTGTTGAGAAAACAATATATAGACTCTGATACTATAGAAGTTGTAGAAACCTCACAAAGACATAGAACTGGAACTCCCTCCTTCATTTCCCAACATACTCTTTAAGAGACCTCCATCTTACACCGATCACCCAAACAGATAACCTTCTCGAACATGTATGTGAACCACGTTGCGTGTGTGAGAGAGGTTATTTTATATATATATTTAAGAGAGGCAGGGAGACGTATTGTCTCGTTCCCTGTTCTCAGGGAACAAAGGTTACGTTTGTAACCTGAGACGTTCCCTTTCGAAGGGAACCTCGACAATACGTCATTCGATGTTATGGGGAACGCTATACCAACGCCACCATGCTAAGGGGATGCCTGACCACTACAATAAATCCAGGTAACAACCCCTACAGCCTACACGTCAGGCTAACTGTAGCACTAAGGCCAACACCGAGCTTAGCTCAAGGTCTGGACACCAAAAAGTATATGGAAGCCTCAGCAATACGACCCTCATATTGAGAGGAAGCCTACTACATATACTACACTAAAAACTGGCTTTCTATTTGCATGAAGGCCTCTGCAAGATGACTCTGAAAGTAGAGGAAGCCTGAACCATGCAATATGTATATGGAGGCCTCAGCAGTATGACTCTCATATGGAGAGGAAGCCTAGTACATATATCAGCAATACAATAAGTATACGGAGGCCTCAACAATACGACCCTCGTATGGAGAGGAAGCCTACTACATATACTAACACAAAAGCTAGCTTGCTACTTGCATGAAGGCCTCAGCAGGAAGACTCTGAAAGTAGAGAAAGCCTGAAACATGCAATATGTATATGGAGGCCTCAGCAGTACGACTCTCATATGGAGAGGAAACCTACTACATATACTTGACAAAAAACCAGCTTGCTATTTGCATGAAGGCCTCTGCAGGATGACTCTGACAGTAGAGGAAGCCTGAAACATGCAGAATGAATATGGAGGCCTCAGCAGTACGACTCTCACATGGAGAGGAAGCCTAATACATATCTCTAGCAATAAACATAAGCAATACAGTAAGTATATGGAGGCCTCAGCAGTACGACTCTCATATGGAGAGGAAGCCTACTATATAAACTAACATAAAAGCTAGCTCGCTATTTGCATGAAGGCCTCTGCAGGATGACTCTGAAAGTAGAGGAAGCCTGAAACATGCAATAAGTATATGGAGGCCTCAGCAGTTCGACCCTCATATGGAGAGGAAACCTACTACATATACTGACAAAAAACCAGCTTGCTATTTGCATGAAGGCCTCTGCAGGATGACTCTGACAGTAGAGGAAGCCTGAAACATGCAGAATAAATATGGAGGCCTCAGCAGTACGACTCTCACATGGAGAGGAAGCCTAACACATATATCTAGCAATAAACATACGCAATACAGTAAGTATATGGAGGCCTCAGCAGTACGACTCTCAAATGGAGAGGAAGCCTCACACATATACCAACAATAAACATATGCAATAAAATAAGTACATGGAGGCCTCAGCAGTACGACTCTCAAATGGAGAGGAAGCCTACTACATATACTAACAAAAAACTAGCTTGTTATTTGCATGCAGGCCTCAGCAGGATGACTCTAAAAATAGAGGAAGCCTGAAACATGCAATATGTATATGGAGGCCTCAGCAGTACGACTCTCATATGGAGAGGAAGCCTACTACATATACTGACAAAAAATTAGCTTGCTATTTGCATGAAGGCCTCAGCAGGATGACTCTAAAAATAGAGGAAGCCTGAAACATGCAATATGTATATGGAGGCCTCAGCAGTACCACTCTCATATGGAGAGGAAGCCTACTACATAAACTGTTAAAAGCTAGCTTATTAAAAGCACCTAAGCTAAGAAAACATTATTATTGTTTTTTTTTTTACAAAGCTACTCATCCATCTATACACCAAGCCTGCTGCAGACCGTCAGATTAATAAAACATCATCATAGGTCAGCTGGGCCTGATGTTACTCTAAAAACGGGGAAAGAGGGAAGGCGGGCGTACAGGAGGAGGAAAAGGACTATCTACCCCTTCCAGGCCGATCCTCCTCACGCCTAGTCCGGAAGTCCTCTCTCCTTACACCCCGCCTTCTCCTCCTGGACTCGCGCCTTCTCATAGCCTTGCTCCGGGTAAGAGGAGGGGCACGAGCGGCCACCGAGTCCCGCTGGTCCTGCCTACGCTCCTCGAAGCGAGACGGACCAGGACCCCAGGGGCGTCTGGGTGTGGACCTGGACCGGAGCGGTATGCACGACCTATATGCTGCCGAGCGCGCCTTCGCCTCTCTGAACTTTCCGACCACCGCCTCGACGGAGGTCCCGAAAAGCTCAGAGGGCGAAACCGGGGCATCGAGGAGAAAAGTCCTTTCTTTCTCCCCGATGCCAGCCAGGTTCACCCACAGGTGCCTCTCCGTAACCACCATGGCAGCCATCGAACGACCGATGGCCGCCGCCGTCTGCTTAGTGGCCCGGAGAGCCAGGTCTGTGGTGCGGCGCAGCTCGGTCACCGCATCAGGTGATAAGCCCTGACCCTGGTCCAGGTCCTTCAGCAGGTCAGCCTGGTACACCTGCAACACAGCCATCGTGTGCAGTGCCCCACCAGCCTGGCCTGCTGCCGCGTATGCCCTGCCATTCAACCGAGATGTGGTCTGAAGGGGTTTGGATGGCAGGGTGGGAGTCCTCAGCGTCGACACCCCCTCCCCCGCCAAATAGCTGGCGAAGGAACCTTCAATGGGAGGCATCGACGCGTAACCATGCTGCTGCATCGCCTCCACGTTTGCATAGCTCAAACGCTGGAAGCGATGAATGCGCGAGGAGTATGGTTTCTTCCATGCCTTCACAACCTGAGAATGGAGGTCAGGAAGGAATGGAAGGCTCCCAGGAATTGATGGGGTGTGGCCAGAGAGGAAGGGAGCCAAGGGAGCAGCTTCCTCCCTTGCGCGCTGCCAGGGACCCGATCCGCGGGGCAAAGAAGACTCTTCCCTCGAGAAGAGGGACAGACGAGAACGAAGCGTCCTCAAGGGAAGACGCTCGCAATGAACGCACTCCGCCCCCTCGAGAGCAGAGCGCGCGTGCTCTTCACCCAGACACCAAACACACAGGTCGTGTGAATCACCAGGTGCAAGACACCTCTCGCACGGGAAAACACACTTCCTAAATGTTTTCTTCGAAAGGGAACGTCAAATTTACTGTCACTCCCTCGGCAGCGCTATTAGAAACACCAGTTACTGTTACTTTATTTATTTATTTAGACATTTTATGTCAGGGCAGAATAACGCAAGGTATATTAAATGTATACATTACATTTTTCAAAAAAATAAGAAAATATATGAACTGTATAAAGTTATATAGTTTTTAAATTATCACTGAAAGAGCGAGGCAGAGTGAGTGTAAGCTGTGGTCAGTGCCAGAGCCCAATATTATCTGTTTGCAGTCCCGGAGGCCGCAGTCCCAGGACCCCAATTCTAGGACCGCATTTCCAGGACCCTAGTTTTGGAGGACCGAAAAAAGTTTTATTACACCCAAATACTACTTTCTTTATTGCAATTAAACCTGGTTCCTAGGAATTTTGAGAAATTATTGGGTCTAAGTAGCATAATATTAGCCTGGGTGCCAGTCCGAACCCTGCCCACAACATTTTTTGGTCGGGAAGTTCGGTCTGGACTCGATCCATTGAGGAGTAATTATGCTCGGCTCCCAGAAGGCCGAGCCAATCAAATTGCCAGGGCGGGATTTAATCGATGATGGACAGATGATCTGCGGTTACGAAATCACCCACGTCATCAAAGAGCGGTTGGGTTGAATTAGTTTACAACAAAGATGACTGCCGCTGGAGAATTGAAATTTCACAAGTTCACACTTACAAATAAGTCAGGTAGAATAAATGCGTATATGAGATTTAACGAGTTCACACAAATAAGTCAGATAGAATAAATGCGTATATGACGTGCTGTCCAAGGAGAGGGCTGTGGGCTCGGTAGCCATACTCCCCTCGTATTCCTGGTTGTGAGAGAACAAGCCAAGACAAGAGTGAGGATTCGGGGTGGTGGAGGGATGCTGAAAAACTGTCAAGGAGTGTTAGGTAAGTTCACAGAGTGAATATGCTTCCTCATGCTGATAGATAGGGTAACGTTAGACATGGTATTGTTTGATGACAAGTTGATATTGGATTGATTATTTGTACGTGCTCCTCCCGAACTTTATGAAACATCATGTGTAGATTCCGCCATCGCGTCTGTTATAGAAGATATCCACAGCGCATTCATTTTTAAAAGAGGAACAGAGAGCCGCAACATTTTGTTGGTTGAAAATATGAATGAAGAACATGCGTCATTTACTCCGTTGCTCTGATTGGTTGTAGGTCTATCCAATTGAGTGCAGAGTTTGTTTTGTTTTCTGATTCGGTTGAGAGACGCCCCATAATCAAAGCCCTATGAAGCAGTATCAGACTCACATTCTGACTAGAATATGAGTATGACGAAGTCAGGCTAGCATAATAAAATAACTCAAGTAAAAAAACAAGGAATCATGTTATAGTCTTTTCAGTCACTAGATCGACCACATTTTCAAGTACAGAGGGAAGACAAGGATGACTGGGCGTAGATTTAAGATTGTGTATATTTTACAAAATAATATATAACAACTGAACTTGAACACACACTAAAACACAATTGTTCATGACGTGAACCACATAGACAGAACTTCATGGACAACATCATCACTGACTCCTAAGAGAGAGAAAGAGAAGTGAATTAAATAAGGAACATTTAGTTGAACATGTTCTAATCTCTAATTTTAATTTTCATATTTAAAAAGATCTTAGTTACCACAGAGTGCACACACATATACGATACAAAAATAATGATATCAATCAAATGTTTGTTTTTTTCACTATAAAATTTCAGTATTCGGTACCAATACCAGTGAAAATTCATGCTTCTCGGTATCAATTTCGCAGTTCGTACCGCTTTCTCCTTTCCACAAATGCTTGAGCTGTGTCTGAAATCGCTCCCTATCCACTATATAGTGCACTATTTAGGGTGTCAGCCATTTTGTAGCGGTGTCCGAATTCTGAGTGAACGACATCATTCCCTACATTCGTTCACTACTTTTACCCACAATCCTCTCTGAATTCGAGTGTACATCCGATGTGTGAGAGAGAGAGAGAGAGAGAGAGTGTGAGCGAGAGTGAGGGAGTGTGTGCATGAGAGAGAGAGTGTGTGTGTGTGTGTGTGTGTGTGTGTGTGTGTGTGTGTGTGTGAGAGAGAGAGAGTGAGTGAGGGAGTGTGTGAGCTCTAAACTGTGTGTGTGAGAGAGTGTGTGTCTGCGTGAGAGAGAGAGTGTCTGTGTGTGAGAGAGAGAGTGTGTGCGTGAGAGAGAGAGTGTGTGTGTGTGTGTCTGAGAGAGACAGAGAGTGAGTGAGTTTGTGTTGTGTGTGTGTGTGTGTGTGTGTGTGTATGAGAGAGAGAGAGAGAGAGTGTGTGTGAGAGAGAGAGAGTGAGGGAGTGTGTGTGCGTGTGAGAGTGAGTGAGGGAGTATGTGTGTTGTGTGTGTGAGAGAGAGAGTGAGTGAGGGAGTGTGTGAGCTCTAAACTGTGTGTGAGAGAGTGTGTGTATCTGCGTGAGAGAGAGAGAGTGAGTGTGTCTGTGTGAGAGTAAGAGAGAGAGAGTGTGTGTGTCTGTGTGTGAGAGAGAGAGAGAGAGAGAGAGAGAGAGAGTGTGTGTGTCTGTGAGAGAGAGAGAGTGTGTGAGGAGATATGTGTGGGTGAGGCCACTGATCAGCCACTCTAAAAATGAGCTCCTGAAAAATTATAAAAGATTGAGCCAAAAATTGAGACAGAGAGTGAGATAACGACAACAAACAAGAACAAACAACAGAGGAACAACTTGGATTCTGGTAAATACAGATTTTTTTACTAGAAAATACATTTTAATAAAAGAAAGAAGACTTGAACCTGTGGATTAGCATCTGGCTACTGGATCACCACTCTAACAGCTAACTGGAGTTTTCCCTCCAAAACGTGAAAGGCTTTTTTAAAGGAACTACAGCTGAAAAACTTCACACAATTTTTGATCTTTAATTACTAAACAGAGAGATGAGCTTTATCTGGCAAAAATCTTGAACAAAAACTGTATATCTTGACTTTATTCTGGTAAAATCTCTCATTATTACAAGCTAAAAGCTAAGTTGGCTGCAGCTTTGGCTCAGTGCCCAGCCCCCAGCCCGATCACCATGGCAACCCCGGCGCAGGGAGGTGCTTTACCCAGAGAAGTGCAGAAGTGTACAGGCCAGAAAAAAACACAAAGAGAAAACTCTCAGAGACAACCCTGATCTTCTGTATGCTGACTACATTCAACTCAATGGGAGAAGAATCAAGAACAACCTTATCTTCTACACCACCTTGATAAATGCATGGAAATCAGCCATCTGTGAGGAATTCAAGAACATTTTTAAAGAAGGAATCGGTCGAGGTGGAAGATTAACTATATGCAAAGATGAAATGCTGGACACAGACAACCCAATCCTCACCATAACCTACTATACCAAAGGCACCTTCCTTCTGCAAGGCAATGAGGCAAGCCTGAACTGCTGCTGAAGGCCAGAGTAGAGGAGGAGAGAGACGAGCCTCACGCAAACAGCACAGACTCTGAGGAGGAAGGCCCAGCGATTCTTTCACCTTCACCATCGGACCGTCGACTGAGAGACAGTTTAGCTTTACTGGAACTGGACTTCACTGAGTTCAGAGAACACACTCAAGTCAAACTCTCAGACACACGCAACACGAACATCTCCATCCAAGAGCTCAAAGATGAGCTCAGGCGGCTGAAGAAAGACACCAACTCCTCCATCACTGAACTCCACAGAGCTCTCAGAGAACTGCAAGGAGAAAACCAAACTCTCCGTGCACATATATGCAAGCTAGAGGAGGACAACAAGAGAAAAGAAGAGAACTTCTCCAGACAGCTGCAAGAGATGAGAGAGCAATTCCAGAAAAACACAGAAGACAACACACTTCACCACAGTACAGCTCCTACTACAGACTACACAAACACAGACAGCGAGCCTGCCACACACACACAGAAACCTGCAGAAACACAACCCTCCCCCGCCCACCCTTCAGAACCTGACCCAAATGTTCTCCTCCTCATGGACTCTAATGGGAAGTTCTTGGACCCACAGAAACTCTTCCCACATCAGAAAGTCTCTGCAAAACGATGCAGCACAACTGGCCACGCCCAGCAGATCATCAGAGGCTTCACAGGACACCCCTCGTGCGTCATAATCCACACCGGGACCAATGACCTTCACTCGCTGCGCAACAACACTGCTGATATCGCCAGCTGCCATATCACCCTGTAGCCCAAGACTGGTTGCCCACTGAAGCTAAGCAGGGCTGAGCCTGGTTAGTACCTGGATGGGAGACCTCCTGAGAAAACCAGGTTGCTGCTGGAAGAGGTGTTAGTGAGGCCAGCAGGGGGTGCTCACCCTGTGGTCTGTGTGGGTCCTAACGCCCCAGTGTAGTGACGGGGACACTATATTGTCAAAGAGCACCGTCCTTCGGATGAGACATAAAACCGAGGTCCTGACTCTCTGTGGTCATTAAAAATCCCATGGCATTTCTCGCAAAGAGTAGGGGTGTAACCCCGGTGTCCTGGCCACATTCCACCCATTGGTCCTTACCAATCATGGGCTCCTAATAATCCCCTTACATTGAATTGGCTCTATCACTCTCTCTCCTCTCTCCACCTATAGCTGGTGTGTGGTGAGCGCACTGGCGCCGTTGTACTGTTGCTGCCGTCGCATCATCCAAGTGGATGCTGCACACTGGTGGTGGTTGAGGAGAGATCCCTTGATATGATTGTAAAGCGCTTTGGGTGTACAGTAGTACATATGAAAGCTCTATATAAATGCCACATTCTATTCTATTCTATTCTATTCTATTCTATTCTATTCTATTCTATTCTATTCTGATGCGGTCAGAAAAATGGCAGAAATCACCAGCAAAAAGTTCCCAGAATCCCGGATCATTATCTCCACACTTCTCCCACGACATGACACACCACCACACATCATCCACAACATCAACACTGAAATCTCCCGTAGATGCTCTGCACTGCCAAATGTGCACCTGGTCCACCACCACCACATCGGCCTCCAACACCTGTACGACGGACTCCACCTGCACAGAGATGCAGTGCGCATTTTTGCAAGGACCCTTAAAGATGCAGCCCTGGTCCGCACCCCATCATCACCGAGACATCTGCTTCCGACGCCAGAACACTACCGGCCCATTCACCGCTTCATGCTGAGACACAACCCCCCGACCCCGGCGAGAAGAGACGCCGGCCGGACGAGCTTCTCACATCATCCACCACATCCACACCCACCTATGGCTCACTACACACCTGTAAACCTGCAGTCACCAACCCCACGTCCACCTGCTGGCCATCAAGTCCCCATTAGCAAGAAGAAACCAAGAAACCCCCCACACCCGGATAAACCCCTCCATCCGAGAGCACAGAGCTACGCTGAAGCTTTAGCCTGGCCCCCCCTCCGAGCCCCCCGCGAGCTGAGCCAGATCCGAGAGATGCTGCACACACTGTGCAACCAGCTCCTGAACAGATAAGAACACACACAGTGCTCTACTGAGAAAAAAGAAAAATTGCACTAATGTAAAATGTTTCACATGTATGTTTTCACCTTATCTTCTCTCTGTCTCACCAAATAGGTTTTTCTTTTAGAATACAAATGCATTCATTTCAAATAAGTTGCTGGAATATTCAGGGTCTTCACTCTTCAACATTTGGTTCTAAAAGCACAGACCCTGAATTTCTAAAAAATATAGAAGATGTTGATATCACTGAAATCCTCACTGAAACCTGGTGTCGAAATGATGCGCTCACCTACTGTCCCTCAGGCTATTATGAAGTAAATGTGCCCTGTCAAGATAAGTACAGTCCATCGTGGACGAGACTCGGGAGGAATCCTGGTGTGATACAGGGAGGATCTGGCCAAACACATTTCCACCATTACAGTTGGGTAATTTCATTGCTGGTTAAAATTAAACCAAATTGGCATTTCAGCTACAGACACATATCTCTGTGCCATCTACATTCCCCCAGCGGAGTCCCCTTACCATGATGAGGAATACCTCAACAACATCCACACAGAAATCAGCCATTTCCAGGCCCAGGGAAACGTGCTGCTGTGTGGAGACTTTAATGCCAGAACTGGATCTGAACCTGATGTCATAGATCCAAAGGGCAATGAATATGTGTTTGGCCAAAATCCCCCGAGTCTCACAAGAAAACTTCCACCGAGAAACAACCTTGATCAAACCGTGAATAAAAGCGGTAGAGAGTTGGTGCAGCTCTGCCGAGCCTCAGGCCTGTACATACTGAACGGCAGGATCAGAGGGGACTCTTTAGGGAGGTTCACGTGTTGTTCAGGTCTTGGAGCTAGTGTAGTTGACTATGCCATCACTGACATGGACCCTTCCTCCTTCAATGCATTCACTGTCAAACAGCAAACTCCGCTTTCTGACCATAACCAAACTAACATCCATATCAAAACACATCACACACCAGAACAAAACAGGCCGGAAACCTGCCAAATGTATCTGGTCCAGCAGAGATACAGATGGGCTCCAGACAGCGCAGACAAATTTGTGCAAGCCCTCAGTTCTAAAGAACTAAAAAGTCGAATAAATACATTTATTAATAAGAAATTCAAAACAACTAAAGATGGTGTTAATTCGGCTACAAACGAAATAAATTAAATATTTAAAAAAGCAGCACATAAAAGTGAATTGAAAAAGAAAGGCAAAAAAATACACTAAAACTACTCCAAAAGATGAAAAATGGTTTGACTCAGAATGCAAAACATTAAGAAAACAACATCATATCATATCTGAAACAAAGAACCAAACAAAACTGAGATAAGAACTGAATACTTTTCTAAACTAAAAATATATAAAGACACAATTAGAGTGAAAAAGCAACACCATCTGACCAAAAGTATAGAAGAATTAGAGCATTCAATAAATCAGAATCAGTTCTGGGATATGTGGAACAATCTGAGCACAACGAAACCACAAGACCTGCCAATACAAGATGGAGAAATTTGGACAAATCATTTTGAAAACTTATATAAAGAAATCCCATCAAACCAACTTAATGATAATTATAATCTGATCAAACAAAATCTACAAACTCTTGAAGAGACACTTAAAAATAATCAAAATCCACTTGACTTCCCAATTACACATGAAGAATTGACAAACAAACTCAAAAGCCAAAAAGGAAAGAAATCTTGTGGTCCTGACAGCATTCTAGGAGAGATGCTGAAACACAGCACACCTGAGCTGCAGGCGGTGGTGCTCAAACTGTTCAACACTGTACTTAGTTCAGGCTGTTTTCCTGACATCTGGAGCCAAGGACCTATTACCCCAATTCATAAGAGTGGAGATAAATTGGACCCTAATAATTTCAGAGGCATTTGTGTGAGCAGTAATCTGGGGAAGTTATTTAGCAGTATTTTAAACAATAGAATTGTAAGCTTCCTTAACGAACACAATGTCCTGAGCTCGAGTCAGATTGGCTTCGTTCCAAATCACAGAACTACTGACCACATTTACACCCTACACACCCTAATCAATAAACACGTAAAACTGACCAAAAACGGAAAAATATTTGCATGCTTTGTCGATTTCAAAAAAGCATTTGATTATATTTGGCACAACGGATTATATTATAAACTTTTACAAAGTGGTGTAGGGGGTAAAGTTTATGACACTATAAAATCAATGTATTCAAACAACAAATGTGCAATACGAATTGGCAACAAACACACAGAATACTTCACCCAGAAAAGAGGAGTGCGGCAGGGCTGTAGTCTGAGTCCAACGCTGTTCAACATCTACATTAATGAACTAGCGGTGCAGCTGGAGCAGTCTACAGGCCCTGGACTCACTCTACAAGACAGGAGCATCAAGCTCTTGCTGTACGCAGACGACCTGGTGCTGCTGTCACCCACTGCACAGGGACTACAGCAGCACCTGGACCTGCTGGAGAACTACTGCCAGAACTGGGCCCTGGCAGTCAACCTCACCAAGACCAACATTATGGTCTTTCAGAAGAAGCCCAGATGTCAGGAACACAGACACCAGTTCAGTCTAGGCAGCACCGCCCTAGAGCACACGATGCAGTTACCTCGGCCTGGTCATCACTGCACCGGGGAGTTTCAGTATGGCAGTGAATGCTCTCAAAGATAAAGCTCGAAGAGCTCTATACGCAATTAAGAAAAAATTCCAAAACACTGAATTACCGATTCCAATCTGGTGTAAAATCTTCGATAGTGTAATTCAGCCCATTGCGCTGTATGGAAGTGAGGTTTGGGGTCCACTCAGTGATCAGAGCTACACTAGATGGGACAGGCATCCAACAGAAGCCCTACACACTGAATTCTGCAAAATGATCCTAAAACTACAAATGAAAACACCCAATAATGCATGTAGGGCAGAATTAGGCCGATTCCCATTGATTATCAATATGCAAAAAAGATCCCTCAAATTCTGGATGCATCTAAAATCAAGTTCCACAGAATCGCTACATTTTAAAGCACTACAAACCCAAGAACTGAACCCCGAAAAGAGTCTCCTCAGTCAGCTGGCTCTGAGACTCACTAACCGGACTAACCCTACTAACACTGACCAGTCTCAGACCAGCACTGCTTCTCACACACACATCAGGATAAACCAAATTATCAAACACTCTAAAAATACATATCTGGAACATTGGGATCAGGAAACTAAAACACAAAGTAAATTACAATTCTATCGAAATCTGAAATCAAATGATGAACTCGAAGAATATCTCCAGAGTGTGAGAGACACAAAGCAGAGACGGATCCTGAGCAAGTACAGGCTGAGTGAACACAGTCTCGCCATCGAGACGGGCAGACACAGGAAGAGCTGGTTACCCCGAGAGCAGAGGGTGTGTGTTCACTGTAGGACAGGAGAGATCGAGACAGAGACGCACTTCCTCCTTCACTGTCACAAATACAGTTCAGTCAGAGAACTCTACTAAACTGAACTGAACTAAACTGTGGCTAAAAATCTTTGACAGCATCATCAAACCCATCCTCGTATACAGGGCCGGTTCTAGACATTTGGAGGCCCTAGGCAAAATTCATGTTGGAGGCCCCCCACCCCCAATAAAAAACACTTGAAACAAATATGATTCCTAACCTTTTTATTTATACAACATTTAATTTTAAATTTAGTATATTTTTACTTACACAGTACATAAGTTTGGACAAATTACTATTTTTAATGTTTTTGAAAGAAGTCTCTTATGCTCATCAAGCCTGGATTTATTTGATCAAAAATACAGAAAAATAATATAGTGAAATATTATTACAATTTAAAATAATGGTTTTCTATTTTACTATAGGCCTACTTTAAAATATATTTCTGCGATTCAAAGCTGAATTTAGTGTCACGTGATCCTTTAGAAAACTTTATAATATTCTGATTTATTATCAAATGTTAGAAATGGTGCTTAATATTTATTTTATAACATGTGATACTTTTTTTCAGGATTTTTTGATTATTAAAAAGTTGTTTAAAAAAAGTCTTCACTATCACTTTTATATATTTAACACATCTTCGCTGAATATTCCTGTTTTTTTCTGTATTTTGATCAAATAAATGCAGGCTTGTAGAGCATAATAAGAAACTTCTTTCAAAAACATTAAAGATAGTAATGGGTCCAGACTTTTTAATGGTAGCTACTACATCAAACTTTATCTAAGGTAATCTCTTTTTTGTTTAATGAAGATGTTATTGTTCTTGTTGTTATTTTGCTGTTTTATTCAGTTTATTCACAGTTCCAGAATCCCACTTCAGTAGATGAACATGAACCTGCTTTTATAATTGTTTTCATAGCTGCGTTATGGGCAGGATTTTTCCCTCCCATTTAATCAATATTGACTGCAGATATTGTCATATATATCAGTAATATGATATTATGTATTGCATTGCTACCTTAAATATGCTATACACAAATCAAGTGGAAGAGAAAGATACGATCGCTACTGAGCAGGAAAAAAATTCTAATCTAATATTCGTATAGGCTATGATGTCAGGGTATTATCTAATCATCAGCATCAGAATATAGAAGATAGACCCATAGATATGAGATCCTTTATTTGAAACATTTAAAAATGTTGCAGTGTGTTGGTTTTTTAACTTTGAATACAAACGTCTTGTCTTTTACTTTTTTGTAGCTTTTTACTAGTCAGCTCCCAACGCGATGTTATTCGTTGTACGCGCAAATTCAAAGCGTCGCGTCTGGGCACGTTAGACGCTCGCGCTCTTTTAAACTCGTAGACTAGACAAACAAAGCGGTGAATGATTTTTCCAGAAATACGCTGATCTACAGTAGCCCACACGTTTATATTTAAAATACATTGCAATCACTCCAAAATCGATGACCTGCATTTCGAGCTGTGCTTCTTTGCGTGCCTATAAGGCTTTTGCTTCGCACTCGTAGCACCTGATGGATGCGTTCGTTGACCGCCTCTGACCGCCGCTGACGTCCCCTCGGACTTAACTGGCTGGCGCCTCTATATATACAGTCATGGGCTGGCGTTAATGTGATGTAATGTAACAGTCTATGGTTAAGATAAACATCGTCACTATTTTTAGTTAATTAATACATTTTGAAATAAAGATAGGACATTTGTACATTTTTTTTTTTTTGTCCCTCTGTCTGGGCCCCATCCCGCCAATCGGGCCCTAGGCACGTGCCTAGTTTGCCTTTGCGTTAATCCGGCTCTGCTCGTATACGGCTGTGAAATCTGGGGCCCCAAATTTAAACTAAATTACGATTCCTGGGACAAAACCCCTGTGGAAACTTTCCACCTTGAGTTCTGCAAAAACATCCTGGGATCTCACAGAAATGCTCCGAGTCTGGGTTGCCGGGCAGAATTAGGCCGATTCCCCCTCCTATCTGAGATCCAGAAGAGAACCGCAAAGTTCTGGTTCCATCTATCAGACGCGCAGACAGAGAATTACCATCACTGCGCTCTCAGATACAGGGCAGGACACCTTGAGAGCGACCCCATGACACATTTAGTGGAAAAACATCAACTTAATTCAGCAATTCAGTTCAGACACGCAAAAGTAAAAGAAATAGGGAACATAACCAAAGAAGAATACATACAATATTGTCAGATAAAGGTCACACAAGTAAATAAATTAAAAAACTTCCACAAAATAAAGTCTGATTATAAATTGGCACCATACCTGACCGATATCAGTAAGTATGGTCAGAGAAAGCTCCTGACGAGGTTTCGCATTAGTGACCAGAGTCTGTGTGTGGAGACGGGCCGACACAAGCCGAGCCGGAGAGCCAGAGAGCTCAGACTGTGTTCACACTGCACTGATGGAGCCGTAGAGGACGAGCTGCACTGAGACAGACAGAGAGAGAGAGCCAGAGAGCTCAGACTGTGTTCACACTGCACTGATGGAGTCGTAGAGGACGAGCTGCACTGAGACAGACAGAGAGAGAGAGAGAGGGAGAGCTCAGACTGTGTTCACACTGCACTGATGGAGTCGTAGAGGACGAGCTGCACTGAGACAGACAGAGAGAGAGAGAGAGGGAGAGCTCAGACTGTGTTCACACTGCACTGATGGAGTCGTAGAGGACGAGCTGCACTGAGACAGACAGAGAGAGAGAGAGAGAGGGAGAGCTCAGACTGTGTTCACACTGCACTGATGGAGTCGTAGAGGACGAGCTGCACTGAGACAGACAGAGAGAGAGAGAGAGAGCCAGAGAGCCCAGACTGTGTTCACACTGCACTGATGGAGTCGTAGAGGACGAGCTGCACTGAGACAGACAGAGAGAGAGAGGGGGAGCTTTTTTTTATTGTTCACTTTTATATATCAACCTGTACGTATATGTTTGTATATGTCTATTGCTTTGGCAATATTGTGCTATTTTACACAGTCATGCCAATAAAGCTCATTTGAAATGAAAATGAAATGTGGGAGAGGGAGAGGGAGAGGGAGTGTGTGTGTGTGTGTGTGTGTGTGAGAGAGAGAGAGAGAGTGAGTGAGGGAGTTTGTGTGAGAGAGAGAGAGAGTGTGTGTGTATGTGTGAGAGAGAGAGAGTGTGTGTGTGTATGTGTGAGAGTGATAGAGAGTGTGTGTGAGAGAGAGAGAGAGTGTGTGTGTGAGAGAGAGAGAGTGTGTGTGCCCTTGTGTGTGTGTATGAGTGAGAGAGAGAGCGAGAGTGAGAGTGTGTGTGTGTGTGAGAGAGAGAGAGTGTATGTGTGAGAGTGAGAGAGAGAGAGTGTGTGAGAGTGAGAGAGAGTGTGTGTGTGTGTGTGTGTGAGAGAGAGAGAGAGAGTGTATGAGTGAGAGACAGAGGGAGAGTGTGTGTGTTTGAATTTTAATTAGTTTATTTTCCTTTGATAAACAAGAAAATCTCAAATTTATTAATATTGAATACGACTCATAAGTGTACTTTAATGTTTTGTTTCATTATTTGTGTGTGTGTGTGTGTGTGTGTGTGTGTGTGTGTTTTCTAGTGTGGATCACTGTGGAGAGTTCATGATGACATCAAGACTACACAGATGTAAGTCCTCAAACACAGGTTTAGTGTGTTGTTGTTGTAAATGTTGCTGTTGTAATGTGTGTGTTCTTGTGTTCAGATGCCGTTGATCTCACACTGGATCCAAACACAGCACACACTCATCTCGCTCTGTCTGAGGAGAACAGAAAGGTGACGTTTGTGTCTGAGAGTCAGTCGTATCCTGATCATCCAGAGAGATTTGAGCATTATTATCAGGTTCTGTGTGGAGAGAGTCTGACTGGACGCTGTTACTGGGAGGCTGAATGGAGTGGAGATTATACTGGTATATCAGTGTCATATAAAGGAATCAAGAGGAAAGGAGCGAGTGACTGTGTGTTTGGATGTAATGAGAACTCCTGGAGTCTGAGCCGCACTGATCACGGACTCACTGTCTGTCACAATCGTAACTCCACTGATGTTTCTGCTGGTTCAGGATCCTGTAAGAGAGCAGGAGTGTTTGTGGACGTGTCGGCCGGCACTCTGTCCTTCTACAGCGTCTCTGACACACACACACTCACACACTTACACACATTCACACACACATTCACTGAACCCCTCTGTGCTGGATTTGGAGTTTATAGTGTTAACTCTTCAGTGTCTCTGTGTCACATTAAACAACAAACACACACTGACTGACACACACACACACACTGTAACAATTTCTCATTTTTATCAGAAGTATGAAATTACATAAACACATATTCACACACACACTAAAATGCCATTTTTCCAGTTGTGTAACTGATTGTGTGTGTTACTGCATTATCACCGTTATTGATATTCACACACTTTATTTGTGCACAATGTGTTATTAAAATCCTTCAGATGATCTGATTAAAACTGCTGGATCTGAAAGGATTATTATAATCAATAATGTGAGATGAATAACACATCATCTATATAATCATAGAGATAACTGTAAAATGAACATTAATCTACTGTCACCTCCAGTATTTTACTGTTAATTCACATGTTTTATTACAGTTTAATCATGTTATTGTAGTTTATGGTCAATAAACGCTTGTTCCTGTTTCAGTCTGAACATGTTTCTTCAGTTGTTGATCTTTGACTGTTATTTTCATTCATGATAAACGTTTGTCACCCAGAGTTTCACTGTTTTTACACGTTTGCTTTTTAATGTCCAGTTTTGACTGAATCACTTTATGAATCTTCATCAAAAGAGAGTTTTGTCATGATCCACAAACAAAGGAACGGGAAAAGGAAAGATCCAAGTGCAGTAAAGATTTATTTGGGTAATCCAAAATCGTAGTCTTCCAGGCAGAGGTCAAAATCCAAATAATCAATCCAAGAAACAAGAACACAAACAGGAAATACAGGGAACGGAAGTGGCGTGATATAAGACAAGGAATCCGTGACAAACACTAGACAGGCAGGGTATATATAACAAGAACTAACAATGAATAACAGGGAACAGCTGGGTACAATGATGACAGGGAACAGCTGAGTGCAATGAACAGTGATTGGTACTGACAAGGATTGTGGGGAATGCAGTTCATGAATGGGATGACACCGTGGAGACGAGGACCTCTAGTGGACACCAGTGATACACAAACAGACACTGTGACATAACCCCCCCCTCAACGGAGCGGCTACCAGACGCTCCAAGACGTGACAACAGACAAAACAAGAGTCCAGGCGGGAGGTGGAATGGTGAAGGATCAGGGGGAGGGATGGAGGGCCAGGTCCATGAAGGGGAACAAGGACAAGGGTTGACGGCTTAGCCGACGGCCAGGGCAAAACAGACGACTCATCGGGCGGCCAGGGCGGAGACAATCCTTCAGGCGGCCAGGGCGGAGCAGACAGTCCATCGGGCGGCCAGGGCGGAGACGACTCCTCGGGCGGCCACGGCGGAGACTTCGACTCAGGCGGCCAGGGCGGAGGAGCAGACAGTCCATCGGGCGGCCAGGGCGGAGACGACACTTCGGGCGGCCATGGTGGAGACGACCCCTCAGGCGGCCATGGTGGAGACGACCCCTCGGGCGGCCATGGAACATGGTACGGAACAGGAACAGGCTCAGGAACAGGAACAGACACAGGCACCGGCTCAGGAACAGACACAGGCACAGGAACAGACACAGGCACCGGCTCAGGAACAGGCTCGGCGGCGGCCATCTTGTCCGGAGACACAGGCTCGGCGGCGACCATCTTGTCCGGAGACACAGGCTCGGCGGCAACCATCTTGTTTGGGGACACAGGCTCGGCGGCGACCATCTTGTCCGGAGACACAGGCTCGGCGGCAACCATCTTGTCCGGAGACACAGGCTCGGCGGCGACCATCTTGTCCGGAGACACAGGCTCGGCGGCAACCATCTTGTCTGGGGACACAGGCTCGGCAGCAACCATCTTGTCCGGAGACACAGGCTCGGCGGCGACCATCTTGTTCGGGGACACAGGCTCAGCGGCGACCATCTTGTCCGGAGACACAGGCTCGGCAGCAACCATCTTGTCCGGGGACACAGGCTCGGCGGTGGCGGTCCGGAGACACTGGATCGTCAGACGTGACCTGAACAGCCTCTGGATCGTCAGATGTGACCTGAACAGTCTCTGGATCGGCAGACGTGACGTGAACAGTCTCTGGATCGGCAGACGTGACGTGAACAGTCTCTGGATCGGCAGACATGACGGATCGCTGGGGTGGCGCCGGCAGGGCGAGCAGCTCGGGCGGGGCCGGCAGAGCAGGACGCCTGGGCGGTGCGGACAGAGCAAGACGCCTGGGCGGCGCGGGCAGAGCAAGACGCCTGGGCGGCGCGGGCAGAGCAAGACGGCTGGGCGGTGCGTCAGGAACGGCAGTCACCTCCGGGATGGTCTCCATGTTATTTTTTGTTTATTTTTTGTTTATCTGCTCATGTTTATTTTTTCCGACAGTCATTATTACATCAGGATTGAAACAACATGAATATATGATGAATCTCTCTCTCTCTCTCTCTCTCTCATATTTATTTATTGTGTTGAAATGTCCATTAAAGCGGCATTTGCCATAAAAGCGTTTTAAATCCAAATGCATTGTAAAAGTATACAAGTATATATTATATCTATATTAATAAAGCTCAGTTCCAGTCCTTGATTCTGATTTCAGAGTAACACTGACAGACACTCACTGGTTCAATCACTACGATTCATAATGTCAATTATTAGCTTTATTTCACATGTACAAAGTTGCATCAAATGAACGGTTGTTGTTGTTTTCAATGGAAAGAGTTTCTCATTTCCCCAGATTAGTGTGTCAACATGCCCCATTACAAGATCAGTGTGTATTGTTAATAATGCGCTGTTTTCCCCTGTGCAATAACAGTGAAGATGAGAGTGATGTGTGTGGAGAAATGAAGCAGATGTTTATAACTCATGACTGCTCAAAATAGTCTAAACTTATGAAACCTACATATTCTTTTCCCAACAAAACAACATCAATATTTCTCAGTAAAATGAACATTTTGTTTGTAAACATTTCATTAATAAACTTTTACTTGAAAAAATGAGATGATAAACAGCTTGAATCTTTTCATGCTGCAATGGTTCATCAATAGTGGCAGCAAAGTGAAATGTGGACTTTTGTGGGAAATGTGGGACTTGAAAATAAGATAACAAATAAAAGATAAAAAATAACAAAATTGCAAAAATATTTTTTTACAGTGTAGGAAAGAGGATAAATGTATTTTACAGAATTAATTTGAGACAAATCTAACCAATAGATGAAAAACATCAGCATAATTTCATGTGTAAAGCTACAGTTCACTTTCAGGTCAATACAGACCCGAACGCAAAAGCCACAGTTTTAAAGGTTAATATTGCTTACATTTGTTTAAAAAAAAAAATCTGATTTTGACAGTCTTAACAAACCTACAAAATTCCATCTTCGTAATAAAAACTATAGATTAATAAAATAAATAAAATGCTTGTACCTCTTCAGGGTCAAAATGCCTGAGGCTGAGCGGGTCGTAGTCGACGGGGTGGAGAGCCGATGTCTCGTCTGATGGACAAGATCAAGAAACTCTTCCAGGTGATCCTCTTCCAGCATGACAGCAGGGAAATCCATGATAGACCAAAAAAAAAAAAAAAAAAAAAAAATAGAGACAAGGCGTTGCGCACAATGGGAAGCGAAGAAAAACAAATACACACTGTAAAAAAAATATCCTAATTTTACAGAAAATAACTGATTTTTTTACCATCATTTTCTTTAATTTTAAATTGTACTCAAAACACTGTAAAATTACAAATAATATCTGTAAAATAAAAATTCAGCTGTTATTTTCGGTATTGTGACATTAATGACAAATTCCAGTAATTCACATTTTTTATACAGAAAATAGATTTTTCATACAGTATTTTTTCTGTTTTCTTAAATTACATAAAAATGTATGTAAAATGTAATATACATATATTGTATATACAGTGAGGAAAATAAGTATTTGAACACCCTGCTATTTTGCAAGTTCTCCCACTTGGAAATCATGGAGGGGTCTGAAATTGTCATTGTAGGTGCATGTCCACTGTGAGAGACATAATCTAAAAAAAAAAATCCAGAAATCACAATATATGATTTTTTAACTATTTATTTGTATGATACAGCTGCAAATAAGTATTTGAACACCTGTCTATCAGCTAGAATTCTGACCCTCAAAGACCCGTTAGTCTGCCTTTAAAATGTCCACCTCCACTCCATTTATTATCCTAAATTAGATGCACCTGTTTGAGGTCATTAGCTGCATAAAGACACCTGTCCACCCCATACAATCAGTAAGAATCCAACTACTAACATGGCCAAGACCAAAGAGCTGTCCAAAGACACTAGAGACAAAATTGTACACCTCCACAAGGCTGGAAAGGGCTACGGGGAAATTGCCAAGCAGCTTGGTGAAAAAAGGTCCACTGTTGGAGCAATCATTAGACAATGGAAGAAGCTAAACATGACTGTCAATCTCCCTCGGACTGGGGCTCCATGCAAGATCTCACCTCGTGGGGTCTCAATGATCCTAAGAAAGGTGAGAAATCAGCCCAGAACTACACGGGAGGAGCTGGTCAATGACCTGAAAAGAGCTGGGACCACCGTTTCCAAGGTTACTGTTGGTAATACACTAAGACGTCATGGTTTGAAATCATACATGGCACGGAAGGTTCCCCTGCTTAAACCAGCACATGTCACGGCCCGTCTTAAGTTTGCCAATGACCATTTGGATGATCCAGAGGAGTCATGGGAGAAAGTCATGTGGTCAGATGAGACCAAAATAGAACTTTTTGGTCATAATTCCACTAAACGTGTTTGGAGGAAGAAGAATGATGAGTACCATCCCAAGAACACCATCCCTACTGTGAAGCATGGGGGTGGTAGCATCATGCTTTGGGGGGGGGGGGGGGGGTTTCTGCACATGGGACAGGGCGACTGCACTGTATTAAGGAGAGAATGACCGGGGCCATGTATTGCGAGATTTTGGGGAACAACCTCCTTCCCTCAGTTAGAGCATTGAAGATGGGTCGAGGCTGGGTCTTCCAACATGACAATGACCCGAAGCACACAGCCAGGATAACCAAGGAGTGGCTCTGTAAGAAGCATATCAAGGTTCTGGCGTGGCCTAGCCAGTCTCCAGACCTAAACCTAATAGAGAATCTTTGGAGGGAGCTCAAACTCCGTGTTTCTCAGCGACAGCCCAGAAACCTGACTGATCTAGAGAAGATCTGTGTGGAGGAGTGGGCCAAAATCCCTCCTGCAGTGTGTGCAAACCTGGGGAAAAACTACAGGAAACGTTTGACCTCTGAAATTGCAAACAAAGGCTACTGTACCAAATATTAACATTGATTTTCTCAGGTGTTCAAATACTTATTTGCAGCTGTATCATACAAATAAATAGTTAAAAATCATACATTGTGATTTCTGGATTTTTTTTTTTAGATTATGTCTCTCACAGTGGACATGCACCTACTATGACAATTTCAGACCCCTCCATGATTTCCAAGTGGGAGAACTTGCAAAATAGCAGGGTGTTCAAATACTTATTTTCCTCACTGTATATATATACAAATATAATCTGTAATTAAACAGTAACAACAGAACAGTTAAATGATAAAATGGTCAAATGACTGTCAGCCCCCCCAAAAACTGTAAAACATCCTAAATTAAATAAACTGAAAAAGACTGTTATTTTACAGGTATTTCCTGAATAATCATGATCAAATACCTTCATTGTGTAAAAAAAGGGTCAAATGACTGGCAGCTGCGGCTGCCAAACAAACACCATAAAATTAAAGTAAAATATGCTTATTTAAATAAAGTGTAAAAAACTTTAACATAAATTTGATGTCACCATGATTGAGATCAGTGTCTGCTTTAGTTGGGCTCATGACCCTTGAGTTTTTAACTCTTGTGTTTCTCTGGCTGCTTTAACTGTGTATTTGAGACACATTTGTTATAGCAATAAATGCAGGAGAAGATATCAGATGATCTTGGTCATTCATTAGTGATGTTATAGTCATCATATGATGATCTGATTCACTGATATGACAGTCAAATCTATGAATATATTAGCTGAGGTTACACAATATATAGATGGAGTTTAGCTTTATACAAATTCTATGATTAATGTCATAATTTGTTACATGACCCTTGAAATATTGTGGCATCAGTATTATAACAATCTGAAATAAATAAAAAATATATATATTATACAGAAAAACTTGAACTGGTTCATTTTTTTAGTAGTATAGACAGGGCCGGTTCTAGACATTTGGAGGCCCTAGGCAAAATTCATGTTGGAGGCCCCCCACCCCCAATAAAAAACACTTGAAACAAATATGATTCCTAACCTTTTTATTTATACAACATTTAATTTTAAATTTAGTATATTTTTACTTACACAGTACATAAGTTTGGACAAATTACTATTTTTAATGTTTTTGAAAGAAGTCTCTTATGCTCATCAAGCCTGGATTTATTTGATCAAAAATACAGAAAAATAATATAGTGAAATATTATTACAATTTAAAATAATGGTTTCCTATTTTACTATACTTTAAAATATATTTCTGTGATGCAAAGCTGAATTTAGTGTCACAAACTTTATAATATTCTGATTTATTATCAAATGTTAGAAATGGTGCTTAATATTTATTTTATAACATGTGATACTTTTTTTCAGGATTTTTTGATTATTAAAAAGTTGTTTTAAAAAAGTCTTCACTATCACTTTTATATATTTAACACATCCTCGCTGAATATTCCTGTTTTTTTTTTTTTCTGTATTTTTGATAAAATAAATGCAGGCTTGTAGAGCATAATAATAAACTTCTTTCAAAAACATTAAAAATAGTAATGGGTCCAGACTTTTTTCTGGTAGCCTACTACATCAAACTTTATCTAAGGTAATCTCTTTTTTGTTTAATGAAGATGTTATTGTTATTGTTCTTGTTGTTATTTTGCTGTTTTATTCAGTTTATTCACAGTTCCAGAATACCACTTCAGTAGATGAACATGAACGTGCTTTTATAATTTTTTTCTATATAATTAAAAATGTATACTTTTTATACTTTTTTCAGTATAATTCTATACTGTATAGAGACATCAAGAATCAACATATGAATCTCAACGATGGTGACAGCCAACAAAGCTTTTTTGTGACTTTATAGTAGTTCAGAATTTTTTTCATTGTCACCATTGTTGCGATTCATACGCTGATTATTGATGTCTGAGTGAGTCTATATGATCCTGTCAAAACATTTTCTGTATAATGACTTCATAAAATCTGAGTATCACAGCACTGCAGGATCTTCTATAGCAGTGGTTCTCGAAGTGTGGTACGCAGGCTCCGTCTAGTAATACGCAGAAGAAACACTGAATTTCACACGTAAAATCAAACCGGTGTGATCTTTTGCTGTCGTGCACAATATCATTTCCGGTTAACTTCCGTGTATTGAGTGTGCGGTCGACAACTTCCGGTAGGTCGTGTTGTTGTGGAGATTGTGGAGTCGCTAGTTTTGAGTAGACAAAGTTTCAATATGAGCGGATTTCAGGTAAAAGAGAGGCGGTTGGTGTATTAACGCGTGAAAAAGGCCGCACTCCACTGTTGTGTTCCCCTTTGTGCGAATTCGTCCAGGTACAACCGTACTATAAGCTTTCATAGCTTTCTAGTGGATGTGTCGGTGAGAGCCGAATGGATGGTAAGAGTACGGCGGGACGACTTCACCCCAAGCAAGACGAGTCGTGTTTGCAGCAGGCATTTCCAAAAGGACGATTTTGTTAACAACCCGGGGAAATTGAGAAGGTTGAAGAAAGGGGCCATTCCTGCTCTTTTTTCTTGGAATAATTTTCAAATACCGGCAACGAGGGCGAGCGTGTGGGAGCGGAGACCCAGAGCGGATAGCCCTCCTCCTGTCCATGACATCGACTCAGAAGAAGAGATGGAGGTGGCTACCCTGGCACCAGATCACGATTACTGTATTACTCCTACAACAGCAATGGTCGCAGATCAGTTCGCTGAGGAAAACGATACACTTCGCCTGAAAGTAAAGGAGCTCGAACTACAAATTCAGGATCTCCAGCTGCGGAGTTGTTTTGGACTGATTTTATGCCAGGTAAGTCATAATTAAGGTGTTTTAAATTGCAGGAAGCTGATGTCTTGAACCATATTAACAGCGATGGACAAAAAATCACGCAAGTCATGTACTTTAGTGAAAGTAAAGATGGGCCACTACACATGTAAAATGTTGCTCCACTAAAAGTCCACCTTAAAAGAGGTAGAGTATTTTGTGTATACAAAACTTCACAAATTGAAGTGTACATCAAATATCAAAAGTAAAAGTAATGTAATTTATGATAACTGATCATGTGTAACTAAATTAGACTACCATGAGTTCTAAGTTTTTCTCCGCACAATTAATTTTTTTTTTTGTTTTTTTTTTCATTTGTTTATTTATTGACATGAAAATTAATTCAGTCACAGATTATGCAAGCTTTATTTCTATATAAATTTTAGCATACTCCATAAATTATATCTGGCTAGCACCATTTATAAAAGCATGACTGAGGATGGTTAGCACATCCTGTGTAAAGTATAATGATTAAGAATCATTTATCTACATGCATGCTAGTTGAAATATATGTATTTAATAAATAAATTTTGAGACCTTATTTCAGACACATTTGTGTTAAGCAGTGTTGGTTTGGTTTAAATGTAAAAAAAAAAAAAATCTGTTTGTTGTTTTTAAGGCCTTTTCTTCATGTAAACCAAATGTAGTAAGTTAAAGTTAAGTTAAAAATTAAGATAATTGATCATGTGTAACTAAATTAGACTACCGTGACTAACAACAATGTTACTTTTGTGTATTTTGTTTAAAAGCTTCCATTCTTATGACCACCTGATGGCATTCTGGAGGCTCATCGAACCAGCAACATCAAGGACGATCCGTGTGACAAGTGTGGCAAGAGAAGCACCGGCCTCTGTGGCAGAGAAGACAACATCGAACAGATCAACTAAGTTGCTGCCCATAGATGAGTTATTTCTTTTTCTAAATTATCTATCAACCGGATGCACACAGAGAGAGCTTGGCCACCGATTTAACATCCATCGGACAACAGCCGACAGGATCATCACAACCTGGGCCAACTTTCTTTACTGTGTACTGGGAGCTGTGTGTATCTGGATGACACCTGAAGAAATCACAGCCAACCTACCTCCTGAGTTCAAGGAATATGCAGACACTCAGGTCATTGTTGACTGCACAGAACTGCGGTGTCAAACTCCATCCTCACTTGTGCTACAGAGTGAGGTGTACTCGCACTACAAATCACACTGTACCTTCAAGGCCATGATTGGCATGGCACCACATGGTCCTCTGACATTTGTTTCTGCACTCTATGGGGGCTCTATCAGTGACCGTGAGCTCTTCAGATTGTCGGGCATCATACCTCTCCTGTCCCCTGACATGGCTGTGATGGTGGACAAGGGCTTTAGGGTGGACAACCTTGTGCCAGGAAAACTTCACAGGCCTGCCTTCCGCTCCAACAAGGAACAAATGGCAGCACAGGACGTCCTGGAGAACCAGTCAATCGCGCGGCTGCGAGTTCATGTTGAAAGGCTAATCAGGCGGGTTAAGGAGAACAAACTTTTTGACACTGTAATCCCTTTGTCTATTTCAGGGAGCATTAGCCAACTTTTCACTGTAGCTTGTATCTTGTGCAACTACCAAAATGGACCTCTGGTCAAAGACTGGAGAGAACATAAGAGCCAGGTAGAAATCTGACTGTTTGCTTCATGGCTGGCTGCTCCTCTTCCTCATTTTCCTTTTTTTTTTTTACAAACAATATACTGATTCACACCACAATTTCGTTTAGGCTTACATTTACTGACTTTTTTAATTAATAAATGATTTATTTGAAATCTATATTAACTTGGTTTCCCTTTGTGTTGTTTAATTTCCTCTCAAGTGTGCCTGAATCATTGACTATTAGTTTAACATCTAGCAATACACTGGTATGGGTTCACCTTTGCTGTGTACACTTTAATTCAAGTGGTCAATCCTAAAAGTGTTACAACTCTGTTTAGCACATATCTTCTGATTAGTAACTTGACAAATTTAAATTAACTTAAATTTAAAACAACCCACTTGAAGGCCTCACACTATAATGAGATATCAACAAGAACAAGACAGTTCATAGAAGTTTTTACTGATAATTCAATTTATTACAGCAGATATTTATGTAGGTATGTAGAAAAAAAAGAAGTCTGCTCTCTCTCTTATTTTTTGCATCACACCACTGTCCCGGTATATTCTTTGAATCAGGGTGTCTTCCTCCGCAAACACCACAAAAAATCGCACCACTCCATCCCTGTTAGGAGCAGCTGACCCTGCACCTGCCAGTAGTAGCCATGACCCTGCTTCAATTCCAGGTTGCCGTCTTTCATTATCAGATGTGGATAATCCACATAGCTCTTAACGTTTGGACATTTTATTTCCACAAGGCCGAATTCAGTACTTTCTGTTGGGTCAAAGACAACCCCATCTGGGGATGTACCTAGCCATGGAGTGTCAGGGTGTATAATGAAGCCACAAGGGTAGTAGTTCACCCTCTTGAGCTTGCAGTACTCTTTGATGGCATCAGCTTCCATTTCGAGACCCCTCTTCATTGCTGCTGTCTGACGGACCCCTTTGAGCAGCCTGTCTGCCATCTTATCTAAGGTGCATGGTTTAGCATGGCATATTTCCCCAAAATGTGAGGAAGTGAGTCTGGGTTTTCTCAGTCTATGCCAGTCTGCTGATGTACTTTGACTCCTAGTTGCATCCTCTATTTTGTTAGCCATCTCCCAGGTAACCTCAAGTGACTTGAAGTGCAGCTATTGATGCTCAGTGAAAACGAACATACTGCATGATGTCTCCAGTCTGCAGCCAGCCAATGGCAAATCTGGGCGTGGTGGAGCGTCATGGTGAGGAAAAGGGCGACTTCTTGCCTTGGATTGTTGGTATGACAGGGGACTGCCTGCTTGTACCAAACCGAGTGCAGAGTCCACTAGTGGCACCTCACAGGTGATACCCATTGTACAAATGGTTGGTGCAGAAACGGGTGAACTCTTTGTAGATCTCTGACACTCTGAGAATGGACAGGTCCAGCAACTGTCCACTGATGGCTTTGTACAGTGTGGACCTATTTGAAACAAATTGAGAAACACCAGTAAGATACATCACTTCATAACTACAAGTAACAAAACTACAGTTTTCTTGATTTGATTGAGAAAAGTAGGTCTAACAAATTAATTAATAGATTACTAACTACTAGCCAAATTCTCACCTTACTCCCTCAGCCATGGTCCTCTGCTTTGGTTTGGCAGACATCACAGATCTTCTCGACAGGACCTGGTTTAACACCCTGTGAATATAGGCCATAAACAGCGATGAGCGTATGTGATGTGTGTGTGTAGATGTAGTATTGGAATTATTGTTACATTATTCCAAGACTTGCCAGGGCTCTTGGCTTGTGCCACTGTTGTTCACTCTCCGTACAGCTCAGCACTGGTGGAACAACTGGAGTGTCTAGCTGAGAATAATGTGCAGACTGGAAAAGTAGAGCTACACAATGGTTACAGAGCACTGATCCAGCTACACATGAACAGCTGTGATGGGCCAGCTCAACAGGGATTGAGTCCTTCAGCCCCACCTGTAACAAGATGTTAAAAAATATATATAAAAAAAAAGAGTAGCATAACTGATTTGTCATATATGTATATGGACCACTCAAGTAAGCTACTATTTATTTTGTACACTGTTAGTTAAAATAGCTAGTAAAAACGTAACTTTTTTTCTTGTAAACACTGTTAGCAAAGGGATTAATAATCTTTTTCTTTTTATGTGGTCAGTGGAGCACGTCTATTTGATTTGCAGGTACACAGAATCCCCACTTAAAAAGTACCAAGATTGCAGTATACCTACTAGGGATGCCACAATTCTCAATATAATATTGAACCGTTCGGTACCACATCCACGGTTCAATAGAGCTCGGGATCGTTGCGTCACGCCGCAATGCATTGTGGGAATCACGGTACGGAAGTAGATGTACTGTATAGTAGCGTATAGTAGGCAGTAGGTAACGTTGTTCATTTGGTCATTAATTTAGGTTATTTTTTGGAAAATGGTTCAGTATTGCTGTATTGTGAACTGCTGTAATCGATCTCATGATCGACAGGGCAAACGCCTCATAAATCATATTAGTTTTCCCTATTTTCGTCGAATGGCTTGGGTCGCCGCTGGTCGTCAACCAGACGAAAACAGTGGATTATTGCACGTATGATAAATTTCTCCTGAAGTGTAACAAACCCGCATAAGCTTCGTAGCTCACAGAATCTGACAAGTGTGTGTGTGTGTGTGTGTCACCACTGATGCTTGGTTCACGGTGCGAACGATTGTTTTCTCCGCGTTTACTTTGTAGATCTGCAGATCTTGCACTCATCCATTTGTGAACTGCAAGTGAGCCTCCAGTGACAAGTTTCTACTTTTCTAAAAGTGTCTACTTTTAAACAAACAATTCAAAACGAAAGAAAACAGACAGCGCTCTGCTTATGTAAGTTAATCCGTATGCAATTTGCATTTCTCTCTGGCGCGTTCACTTACAGCGAGGATCGCCAATCAGCATCGTCAACCTCATCTTTGCAGCTGACTGTGACAAAAAAAAAAACCCATTTGTTTATTAAACAATTAAAATGTGTGTGAATGTTTGCCGAGGGCACAGGAAATTGTAAATCCGGCTCTGGATCGGGTGTAAGCGCTCACTCCACAGACCAGGTAGGAAAATATCAGGGAAACTGAGGCTTGGTATTAGCCTACTCCAGACTTTATTCATAGGGTTCGATTCGCCTATAGTGAGATACCTATTAAGTTGGTCAGTATACGGTATAGGCAACTTTTTTTGTCACGGCCCATAACTTTTTCTCTTTCTTTCTCGGTGCCGGTGGAGACCGGTCGACTACGCTATTACTTTATTCCGAACGCTTCTGCGTTGCCTCTAAAATGGCCGCCGTCACCCACAATGCATCATTCCATAACGTCTACGCCCGAGCTCTATACGCGCTTGTGAATTGCGATTTTCGGTTTTACGTTTAAATAATTTATGTGCGTTTTATTTCTCTCCGAATTGACTGTTTGTGTGTGCCTGTAAGTCTACGAGCTGATAAGGAAATTCCCCGCGAGTAAATATTCAATCACTATGCTCTAAATTTAGGGGGCGCTTAACCATCATTCCACACTTTAACATGGCGAGCGGCGGTGAAGTGAGGCTACAGTACGAGGAAGCGCCGGCGTCTTTCAAATCCGTGGTGTGGGGACATTTCGGTTTTGCCGTTGAGTATAGTGCCGAGGAAGAAAAAACGGTAAACAATAAAAATAACTATGTGCAAGCATTGTTTTACACGTGTAGCCTACTCAAACGGAAACACTTCCAACATGACTGCACATCTGCGGCGCCATCACCCAGCAATATCACTGTCTGAAGGCACAAATATGTTTATTTGAAATGGTCAATTTAAAGGGGTTGCACACCGGACGCGCAGCGCCACGTATTTTAAATTCGAACACATTATTCTCTATGAGTGTACGTAGCGCCCCAGCCAACACAGCCATGTGGGGCCCAAATGGGTTTGACCTGGGCTATCTAACTGGGACCCAGCCAGTTTTGTCCTCGGTTTCCATGTAGGCCCCACATGGGTTTGCCCAGATGAAATGAACACTGCTTAGTGTGCACAGTACAGGCTGTTAAATGTAACACTGAATCAGTGTTGGAGGTAATGAGATAATTAAGTGATTGAATAATGATAGTGCATTAATGATGAACACCTGCTGTTAACAAGCATAATCACTGAAGGAAAGAGAAACACAAGAACTACTTCCAGCCACTGCCTTGGATGAAATCAACTGAAGATAAAATACATTAAATCTCTCAAGATCTGATTAAACAACTCCACAAACAGCATTACCAGCTTCACTTATTACTAAGCAGACTGACTTTATTTATGTCAGACGTCTTCAGAAATTCTTATTGAGAATTAACAGAGGTTTAGATGTTGATTACTTATTTGAAAGTAATAGTTTGATTTGATGTTACCATTGTGGCGATCAGTGTGTGCTTTAGTCAGGCTCTTGACTTTTTAACATTAGTTTTTCTCTGGCAGCTGTGTCTGTTTGTTATGGTGAGAACAGCAAGAGAAAATGTAATCAGATGCTGTAAGCTGATTGATGATAAGAATATAATCATCATGTAGTGGCTTAGCTCATTGATTATGTGTGAGGTTCATACGGGTAGTATGATATTCATTTTGTTTTATTGTTGTGATTCTACAGCAAGAGAATAATAGAATTTAATCAGAACGTCAAATGATTTTTAACACCACTTACATATTTTAGGCTCCTCCTAATCTTGCTCACACACAGACATCAAGAATCAGCATATGAATCTCAACAATGGTGACATGCTTCATGGTGCAATGCATTCTGGGAGCTATGGATAAGTTTCGTATGATGCACCCAGAATGCATTGCACCATGAAGCATGTCACCATTGTTGAGATTCATATGCTGATTCTTGATGTCTGTTTGCGAATACAACTTTCAGTAGTCCAACATGTGTAAATGGGGTTTTAAAAATAATTTGATGTTCTGAATAAACTGTGCTGGATCTCTTGCTGTAGAATCACAACAATAAAACAAAATGAATGACATACTACCTGTACAAACCTTACACAAAATATCAGTGAGTTAAACCACTACATAACAATGCCTATATTCTTATCATCAATCGGCTTACAGCATCTGATTACATTTTCTCTTGCTGTTCTTGCCATAACAAACAGACACAGCTGCCAGAGAAAAACTAATGTTAAAAAGTCAAGAGCCTGACTAAAGCACACACTGATCGCCACAATGGTAACATCAAATCAAACTATTACTTTCAAATAAGTAATCAACATCTAAACCTCTGTTAATTCTCAATAAGAATTTCTGAAGACGTCTGACATAAATAAAGTCAGTCTGGTTAGTAATAAGTGAAGCTGGTAATGCTGTTTGTGGAGTTGTTTAATCAGATCTTGAGAGATTTAATGTATTTTATCTTCAGTTGATTTCATCCAAGGCAGTGGCTGGAAGTAGTTCTTGTGTTTTTCTTTCCTTCAGTGATTATGCTTGTTAACAGCAGGTGTTCATCATTAATGCACAATCATTATTCAATCACTTAATTATCTCATTACCTCCAACACTGATTCAGTGTTACATTAAACAGCCTGTACTGTGCACACTAAGCAGTGTTCATTTCATCTGGGCAAACCCATGTGGGGCCTACATGGAAACCGAGGACAAAACTGACTGGGTCCCAGTTAGATAGCCCAGGTCAAACCCATTTGGGCCCCACATGGCTGTGTTGGCTGGGGCTACACACACCATCGGCGCCCTTCGGCGTCTGTCCGCGGCGCCCAGCAACGGCTCGGGACCGTGTTCAAAATCCTGCCGCGCCACAGAGCGCCATCTACATAGTTTTACATTAAATGTAAATGTATTTGTCTCAAATCGTCGTTAATGTATATACTGACTTCACCCTGTGCTGCAATATACATTTAGTTTTACATTCACTCACAGGAATCAGCTGCTAGAATGAAAATGGCTGATGTTATCGGATTTTCAGGTGATATTGTCAATTCATTATGCTCTGAGGTAAAGTGCTGAGACTGCAGACTTAGCAACGATTGTATTTAAATTGTACAGTACAATCATAACATAGTACAGGCATTATCTTAATTTCATAATGTCCTTAAACATAACAATATTGCTGGCCATAAACTGAGAAAGTGCGCGTCCAGTGTGATACCTCGAGTTGTCCTAGACTGACCCCCTTTATGTTTACTAACATGTAGGCTAGGCCTATGTTTATTTTCAAAATGGGCTACCAGCAGCTGTGAGATGTCAGTGTTAATTGTATATTATACAATACACTATAGGAACTAGTGGACTTTGCTTAGCTTTTAAGTAAAATAAAGGAGTATTGCAATAAATCGTTTTTATTTTATTTTTATTTTTCTTACTGTTCCTATTGCCTAAGCACAGAATAGCAAAAAAACACTCTTATGTGTCAAGCCATCAGAACCGAACCGAACCGAAAACCGTGGTTAAAAAACCGAGGTGTGTATTGAACCGTGGGCTAACTGTATTGTTGCATCCCTAATACCTACTTAGACTTAGCAGATTTACATACACTTCTATACCTATCTTATGTGTTTCACCTTTCACATGGGATGTTCAGCATACCTGGAAAAACAAACTATACTACACCACTGATTGCAGTTAGTGAAAACATAGTAGTAACATAGCACTAAGCTTACACTGGTCGTTTTTAACGTGAATGGGGGACATGGTCAACCAAATGAACATGGTTAACCTAGCCCTTAATCGCTGTTTGGGGTCAAAATGACCCCAATGGACTTTTCCTTCATTTTTTAAAAGTGTTACCTTCATCTCAGGGACATGAAACTCTGTGACTTTTCCTAAATAATCTATCTAAACATGCACAAAAAAACTGGGCTTGATTTGGTTGTTCTAAAGGTGTGTAAAAAAAAAAGTACCATTTAAGCTGTTTGGGGTCAAAATGACCCCACATTGAAAATGAATGGGAAAATGAAAAAAATGACTTTTTAAAATTTTGTTTGTCAAAAAAATAAAAGTAAATCCATTATAAATCTGAAATTTTTTACAAATAAACCAAGGTCTGGTCCTAGAGCATAAATAAAAAGTAGAACGAACTTTCTATCTCATACACACACACTCACACACACACACAAACACACACATGTATGTGACTGCAACAGAGAGCATTTTTACAGAAATTGGCAAATAAAATAAACATAACTGGCATAAATCTAAAAAAAATTACATTTAAATAAAGGTCTGGTCCTAGAGCATAAACCCAAAGTGGAACGAACTTTTTATCTCATACACACACACACAAACACACACAAACACACACGTATGTCACTGCAACAGAGAGCATTTTTATAGAAATTGGCAAATAAAATCAACTAAACTGGCATAAATCTGAAAAATGTCACATATGCAACATGGAACAAGCTTGCCCCCACCCACACCCCCACACACCCATACAACTTTTAATTTAATTAAGATCATCATTTAAGTGATTTTTTCTTTAAAAAATCTTTTTTCATGAGCCAATTTATGGCCTAGTTATGTAATTGTGCAGTAAATAGGTAAAAAACTTCAAAATTTCCACAAAAACACAGCATAAATGTATAGTTGAGAAGTAAATAAAAAAAATGATATATAGTTTTCCATTTAAAAAATGTATATTTTCCTTATGCAATCGCTCTTTAAAAGTTTGGGGTCAAAATGACACCTTTACTTACATATCCTAGGAATGACCAGAAGCCTCGAATTTAGTGATCTTAAAGGAACACTTCGACTTTTTGGGACTTTAGCTTATTCACCGTATCCCTCAGAGTTAGATTAGTCCATACATATCTTTTTCATCTCCGTGCGTGCTTTAAGTCTGTTTGACGCACCCACCGCTAGCCTAGCTTAGCACAAAGACTGGATGTAAATGGCTACAGCTAGCATACTAATCCCAATAAGTGACAAAATAACGGCAGCATTTTCCTATTTACATGTTGTGATTTGTATAGTCACAGTGTGTACAAATAACAAGGTCATATGAGACACAGAATTTTTTTTAACGTTTAAATACTGGGAACTATTTTCTCAGAAGGCGAAGCACTGCTACTTGGGCGGAGTGATTAGCGCAGCACCCGAGAAGCGCCGTGGTGAGGAGCAGAGAGTTCGCTCAGAGTTGGAGTAATAGAGTCAGCAATTACTAGATAGTAAATGCAAAGTTTACAATCATGGGTGTTCGCTGTATTGTAAAGAGCTGCGACAATAAACAGGGGAATTCCAACCAAAAACGCTGACCTGATGAATCAATGGATACTTGCTCTGGATATAGATCCAATAACACGTCATCAAGGACTATCGCGTTTGCTCAGAACATTTCACTGAGGACGACTATTTTGAAAAAATTTTATTTGCCACACGGAGCATGAAACATGTGCTGAAGGATAACGTTACGGCCATCCCATCGATAGTAAAGACAGGACAAAGTGGATCACCTGCGGCTGCGGTAAGTGTTCCGTTATGTTTTTAGATGACTAGCCTACTGTTACAGTGCCATTAGCTAACGTTAGATGTAATGTAACCTTCGTGACACTATAACATGAATAGGGTGCTCACTATATATTACAGTTGTTCCCGGGCTCCATGTATCCCCTGTAATGTTAGTATTGTGTTGTCACAAACGCGCTCTATCGCCCCAGTAACAAATAAGCGGCGCTAAAGGTAACTTTCAGGACTGAAGCCTTCAACTTATAATGAATTGGAGGGTGGTATGGGCAGTTTTCATTTTTGAGAAACAGTGACCTTGTTTGTGAAATAGTAGGCTACTCCTGTTCTGATTCTCCCCTCGACCTCAGTCTGTTCGGCATTGTCTATCAGCTTCCAAAGTTTGTAACTCCTCGTCTGTGTATTCTGGCTCAAAACGATATGGTTCTGGATCTTGGTTTGATACCAAATAAAAATCCTCTGACAATTCATCAAAGTCAGCCATGATCACGAATCACGTTCGCTACTAGCTAGTCACGTTGGTTTTGTTGACGGAACGGCGCTTCTCGGGTGCTGCGCTCATCACTCCGCCCAAGTAGCAGTGCTTCACCTTCTGAGAAAAAAGTTCCCAGTATTTAAACGTTTAAAAAATGTCTGTGTCTCATATGACCTTGTTATTTGTACACACTGTGACTATACAAATCACAACATGTAAATAGGAAAATGTTGGCATTATTTTGTCACTTATTGGGATTAGTATGCTAGCTGTAGCCATTTACATCCAGTCTTTGTGCTAAGCTAGGCTAGCGGTGGGTGCGTCAAACAGACTTAAAGCACGCACGGAGATGAAAAAGGTATGTATGGACTGATCTCACTCTGGGGGATACGGTGAATAAACTAAAGTCCCAAAAAGTCGAAGTGTTCCTTTAAAGAGCGCGATGGATTGTAGGGCGATAGAAGTTCCGTTAAATACCCAGGAGCTAAACCATTTAGGGCTTTATAGGTCATTAGTAATACTTTGTAATTGATACGGAACTTTATAGGTAACCAATGTAGAGATGATAGAATAGGTGTTATATGATCATATTTCTTTGACCTAGTAAGAACTCTAGCAGCTGCATTTTGGACTAACTGTAGCTTGTTTATTGAGGATGCAGGACAACCAGCTAATAAAGCATTACAGTAATCTAGTCTCGAGGTCATGAATGCATGAACTAACTTTTCTGCATCAGAAACAGATAGCATGTTACGTAGCTTAGCAATGTTTCTAAGGTGGAAAAAGGCTGTTCTTGTAACATATGAAATATGATTTTCGAAAGACAAGTTGCGGTCTAATATAACACCCAGGTCTTTTACTGTAGAGGATAAAGTAACAGGACATCCTTCTAAAGTAAAGTTGTATTGTAAGAGGTTTTGTGGGCAGTTTTTTTTTTACCAATAAGTAATACCTCCGTTTTATCTGAATTTAATAGCAGAAAATTACATGTCATCCAGTATTTTATATCTTTAACACACTCTGTCAATTTAGATAATTTATTGTTTTCATCTGGTCGTGATGAAATATATAACTGAGTGTCATCAGCATAACAGTGGAAATTAATTCCATGTTTTCTTATAATGTTACCAAGTGGCAGCATATATATTGAGAATAGCAGAGGGCCTAACACAGATCCTTGCGGCACTCCATAGTTTACTGACGTTATCTTCGATTTTTCCCCATTTAAACAGACAAAATGGTAGCGGTCTGATAAGTACGATCTAAACCAGTTTAATGCTTGTCCTTGAACACCAGTATAATTTTGTAGTCGATCTAAGAGTATTGTATGATCTATAGTATCGAACGCAGCGCTAAGATCAAGTAAAACTAGTATTGAGATATAGCCTTGGTCAGAAGCTAGAAGTAAATCATTTGTAATTTTAACGAGCGCAGTTTCTGTGCTATGATGCGGCCTGAATCCTGACTGAAACTTTTCATAGATGTCATTTTCTTGCAAGAAAGAGCACAATTGAGCAGACACAACTTTTTCTAGTATTTTAGACATAAAAGGTAGATTTGAAATGGGTCTGTAATTTGCTAGATTATTATGATCTAATTGTGGTTTCTTAATGAGAGGTTTTATAACTGCCAACTTGAATATTCTTGGAACATGACCTAAAGATAAAGACGAGTTAATAAAATTGAGGAGAGGCTCTTCCACTACAGGTAACAGTTCTTTCAGTAGTTTAGTTGGTATTGGATCTAATAAACATGTTGTTGGTTTAGATGCAATGATAAGTTTATTTAGCTCTTCCTGTCCTATAGTTGTAAAGTGCTGTAGTTTTTCTTGAGGAGCGATAATTGATGCTGAATCATAAGACACCATTAAAGATTGTACATTTACAATTGTGTTTCTGATGCTTTCTATTTTCTCAGTGAAGAAATTCATGAAATCATTACTACTAAACTGTAACGGAATATTTTGTTCAGGTGACGCTTGTTTATTTGTTAGTCTAGCCACGGAGTTAAATAAAACCCTTGGATTATTTTGGTTATTTTCTATTAGTTTGCGGAGATGCTCAGCCCTGGCCGCTTTTAGTGCCTTTTTATAACGTGACATACTGTCTTTCCACGTGATTCTAAAGACCTCTAAATTAGTTTGTTTCCATTTACGCTCTAAATTACGAGTTTCTCTCTTGAACATGTGTAGTATTGTTATACCATGGTGCTTTAGTTTTCTGTCTAACCTTTCTTAATCTAATTGGTGCAACAATGTTTAATGTACTAGAGAAAATGGTGCTCATAGTGCTAGTCATTTCCTCTAGTTCATCTGTTTGTTTGGGTTCACTGAGCAACTGAGATAGATCAGGTAAGCTATTTGAGAATCGATCTATAGTAGTTGGAAGGATTGTTCTGCCTGGTTGATAACGCGGCGCAACGTGACAAATTTCAGCAATACGTAGTATGCAAGTTACCATGTAATGATCAGTGACTTCATCACTTTGCGGTATAATATCTATATCGGTTGGATTGGTTCCATGTGATATAATTAAATCCAGCGTATGATTAAGGCGATGAGTGGGACCAGTGACGTTTTGCTTGACCCCAAATGAGTTTAATAAAACTGTAAACGCAGCCCCTAACGCATCATTTGTGTTATCGACGTGTATGTTAAAATCTCCAACAATTAATGCTTTATCGACATTGACCAATAGATCTGACAGAAAGTCTGCAAACTCTTTTAGGAAATCAGCGTAAGGCCCAGGCGGTCTATATACGGTAGCCAAGGCTAGAGATAATAGGGATTTCTTTCTTACATCTAAGAGAGTAGATGTAAGAAACAATATATCAAATATCAACAAATATCACAATTATTCAGTGTTTTTTAACCACATAATGTTTTTTTTAGGTTTCAGACATTTAAATTCACATAAGTACAAAAAAAAAAAAAAAAACATTTAGAATTTGTAAAATACACACTGATGTATTTTTTTTTTTTTTGAATGTTGTATTTTTTTTTTTTTTTTTAAGCTTTATTCAGTAACAAAACATACAACAATTAAATACAAAATAAAATAAAATAAAACATATAAAAAATATAGTATATAGATATCAATATTAATAATAATACAAGTAAATAAAATAAAAAAGCAATATAACAAAAATAAACAACTATATACACAGGGGTATTGAAATCAAATCCATTTCTCTAACCACAAAATAATACAAAGGTCTTAAAAAGGATAACATTTCAAGGCTTTACAATAGTCTATAGTCTTTTTTGCCTTGGTGTTCCTCACACCCTCCAAAGATTTAAGATACTGACAGAGCTCGAATTTAAATTGTATAAAACTAGGTGTAGTTTTTGCCCATCGACATTTATGAATGTGATATTTCCCTAAAATAATAAACAAATTAAGAACAAAACAAATTTTCTTTTCTAAAGGCTTATCGTAGAAAAATATTATAGTCTTATCCTCCAGAGTAATGTCAATTCCAGAAATCCCCTTAAAAAAGATCTTAAAGTCACACCAAAACAATTGAGTACAAATACAATCAAAAAAAAGATGACAGACAGTCTCGTCAATTAAATTACAAAAAGGACATTTCAAATCAATATCTTTCTTAAATCTTTTAAAAATGACCTGATTAACTGGATAAATACAATGAATGATTTTAAATGAAATCTCACGAATCTTATTAGTGACACAGTATCTCCTGGAAACCATAAAAACCTCCTCCCACCTAATGTCCTGGAAGCGTGAATTCCAGAAGCTTTTAGCTGGAGGAATTCTAAATGAACAATAAATCTGTTTAAGGAAATTATTGTTGCATTTTTTATCAACAATACTTATTCCCTCTAACCTCAAATTGAAATCAAAAGTTACATTCAAATCAACAGCATTAGCAGAGCGCAACAACTGAAGGAGACCAGAAGGTATTGCATCAAAAACTACTGCATAATCCTTTGCAGATATCGGAAGTTTGAATTTATCCAGAAATTCTCCATATGAAAGCAAATGACCATCATGGCGAAGTAACTGTGTCACCAATAAAATATTGTTTCTAAACCAATATTCCAAAAAAAGTGTTTTATTCCTATATTTAATATCTTTATTATTCCATATCAAACATCTATGGGGAGAGAAATTGTGTTTGTATGCCAGCAACCAGGATAACAGAGCTTGCCTATGAAAGTTAGACAGCTTAATAGGGACTTTATTAATATCAAAGTTGCAATTGAGGAGAAACTTAATACCGCCAATTTGATTAAAAACTAAATTTGGGATATAATACCACAACTTGTTATTAGATTTGATACAATTCTGAATCCATTTACTTTTATAGACAGTATTAGAAACTTCAAAGTCAATGGCATTTAAACCACCTTGATGAAATAAATTGCCTAATATACCTCTATTTAAGTAATGTGGCCTATTCTTCCAAATAAAATTGTACATTTCCTTATTAACTTGCCTAATAATTGACTTTGGAGCATCTAAAACCATTGCTGTATAAGATAATCTAGACAACCCTTCAGCCTTTGATAGCAATATTCTACCAGTCAAAGATAAATCTCTAATTAACCACATATTAAATTTCTTATGCACTTTATCAATTAATGGAGGATAATTTAGGTCAATTCTTTCCTTTTGATTTTTACATATTTTGATCCCCAAATAAGAGACTTGGTTTTTAACTGGTATTCCACACAATTCCACCACACCATCAGGTATATCTTTCAAAGGGAACAATTCACACTTATTAATATTTATAATTAAACCAGAGACTGACGAAAACATATCTAAACACCTAAGTGCTGCATCTATTTCTTTATCACTTCTTAAAAATATGGTTGTATCATCTGCAAGCTGTGAACATTTTATTTCTTTGTCAAATAACCAAATACCTTGGAATGGGTTCTTTTTAACATGAAGGCACAACACTTGCATAACTAACAAAAATAAGAAAGGAGCTACAGGGTCCCCTTGTTTTACACCTCTAGAAATGTTAAATCTGGGAGTTGTTCCAAAAGGCAATTTAATAGAAGTATTGCAATCACTATACATTGTACGAATTGCTCTAATAAAATTATTACCAAAGCCAAAAAAAACAAGAGTATCCATCAAGAATGCATGGTCCACAGAGTCGAAGGCTTTATAATAATCAATGAATAATATATAACTTTCATCTTGAATTAAGAAATTATAATCAATTAGGTCCAAAACTAGACGAATATTATTTCCAATATATCTGCCACGCATAAAGCCAGACTGGCAATCATCAATAATTTTATCCAGACAAAGTTTCAGCCTCTCTGCAAATATAGTCGATAACAGTTTAGCATCATTATTAATTAAAGATATGGGCCTCCAATTTTCAATACTAAGTGGATCTTTACCCGACTTTGGAATAAGGGTTATTAAACTCTGATTCATTGTAGGCAGCATTTTCTCAGCTTCCAATATCTCCTGAAAAACATGTAAAAGGAACACAGAGAGATCTTCCTGAAAGGTTTTATAAAATTCGGCGGTTAAACCGTCATTACCCGGTGATTTATTATTCTTCAATTTGGCAATATTTTTATTAATTTCATCCAATGTAATTCCCCTATCACAAAAATGTTTTGAATCTTCATCTATTACTGTAGAATCAATTTGAATATTTTCCAAAAAAGTCCTTGCACCTATAATACCTTCATCTTTTGTGTATAATTTTTTATAAAAATTTGTTACAAACTGACAAACTTTGATACCAATCTTTCATTTGAAAGTCACGTGTCTAGTATCTGTAAAACCGCATTTTTCCATCTTAAAAATATATCTAAATTACGTCATATGCTCTCATTGACAAATGCGGAACAATTAGTCCATGCGTTCATGACCTCAAGGCTAGATTATTGTAATGCTCTACTGGGTGGTTGCCCTGCACGCTTAATAAACAAACTACAGCTAGTTCAAAACGCAGCAGCTCGAGTTCTTACCAGAACCAGGAAGTATGAGCATATTAGCCCGGTTCTGTCAAAACTGCACTGGCTCCCTATTAAACATCGCATCAATTTTAAAATATTGCTGATTACTTACAAAGCACTAAATGGTTTAGCTCCGCAGTACTTGAGCGAGCTCTTAACGCATTATACTCCTTCACGTCTATTGCGATCTCAAAATTCCGGCCAGTTGATAATACCTAGAATATCAAAATCAACTGCTGGCGGTAGATCCTTTTCCTATTTAGCACCAAAACTTTGGAACAGCATTCCTACCATTGTCCGGGAAGCAGACACACTCTGTCAGTTCAAATCTAGATTAAAGACACATCTCTTTGACATAGCGTTCACATAATACATTATAGACTTCTATAATTAAATATTAGGCTGCATAGATTAGGTCAGCTGGAACCGGGAACACTTCCCATAAATCCTGATGTACTTGTTACATCATGAGAAGAATGGCATCTACGCTAATTTTAGTGTCTTTGTTTATCCCAAGGTTTTCCCGCAGCCTGCCGGATCCAGGCCGTTTCCAGATCTGATGAAGGATCTTCGCCTGGACCCGGTGTCAACGCAGTGCTGAAGTGCCAACTAGTCTCTCCCTATGGAGGATCCCTTTCCCACTCTACAGATAACGCGTCGTCGGGAAAACTCAATTTGCGTATCTACCCCGAATTGATAAAATAAAATAAAATTCTGAATCAAAACTATAAGGAAACACCAGTAATTTGTTTAGGTTTGGTTTGCAGGGAATTCCAAACCTGCACACATATATTCAAACGCACATAACTATAGAACCCGTTCTTAATGCGCATCTGAACGCCATCAGCGTTTCTCACAGGTTCGCGTTTAAAGTCTGTGTAGAGAGAATGGTGTCGTCTTGGCGGCCCTAATTTAAAAACAAATGATCGTTGCGACGGAAGCGAATCAATCAAAACTAACTTTAGCTGGAAAATAACTTTATTAAAGCACCGCTATAAAGCCAAAACAATCTTACGTTAAATTATACATTTATCTCTGTAAAGCTGCTTTGAGACAATCTACATTGTTAAAAGCGCTATATAAATGAAAATGACTTGACTTGACTTGACTTGAGAGATCTCATTTAAGTCCGTTGAAACTTTAGCATCAATCATAAGCCTTTTAAGAGAGGACAATTCAGTATTTCTCTTTTCGAGATTAAAAAAATATTTTGAGTTCTTTTCTCCCTCTTCCAACCATTTACGCCTTGTCCTCACAAATGCTCCTTTTGCCTTATTCTCAAATATTTGATCCAATTATAATTGTAATTTAACTAACATGTCTTTATCTATTTGAGATAAACTATGTTTTTCATAAATAAGAATAATATGTTTAATGATGGAATCCTCCTTAACCTTTTTGGCCTTGGCCAATTCTTTTCCAAACCTGATAGCAAACTTTCTTATTGAATACTTCATAAATTCCCAATGTTTCCCATACACTTTAGAAGCATTTGCCTTACTATAAGAGTCCTTAATAATATTTTTAACAACTTTTCGAAATTGTTCATTTCCAAGGAGAGAGTTATTTAACTTCCAATAATTAAACCCAGATCTTTTTTCAGCCAAACTATCGAAACCAAACATAACGTGGATCATTTTATGATCAGTAAGAATGGAAGGTATTATATCAATTTCCTTAACTTTTTGTGCTAGTTCTTTAGACAGTAGCCAAAAGTCAATTCTGGATTGTCTGGAGCCATCTTTATTACTCCATGTAAACTCAACTTTACCAGGATTCCTATCTCTCCATTCATCAAGACAATTAAGATGCAAACACAAGTCACTAATATAAGAAAAAGAATACTGTCTAACCTGTCGTGGAGGCAGACAGTCCAACAAGGGATCACTGATAGTGTTCCAGTCTCCACCCAAAACCAATTTAGCTTTAGAAAATGTTAACAACATCCCTGAAATCTCCTCTTCAAAACTCTGCAACAAAGTCTGATTCTCAGCTTTGTTATTATAACCATAAATGTTTCCTAAAATAAAAATATTAACATCTATCTCAACTATCAAAATGATCCATCTTCCAGATGAGTGTAAATTACTTTTCAATATTTTTCCTTTAAACATTCCTCTTAAAATCGCAACACCAGCAGAGTTACTGCTTCCATAGGACAGCCAAAGATCATCTCCCCATTGATTCCTCCAAAACTTGCAGTCAGAACCTAAAGCGTGAGTCTCTTGCAAAAAGTAAAAATCGGCCTTGAATCTTTTAAGATATAGAAAAATAGCTTTTCTTTTCAACATGTCACGAATACCCCTCACATTAAACGAATATAAACATAATGACATTGCCCAGAAAAACGAGCAGTGAAGAAAACATCAAACGCCGTCGAACAACGTAACTAAAGAAAAAAGTCAATTAGTCCCGTGTGTACCTTTAAAGAAATCTATCAAAGAAATGTGAAACATCATAAATGTCATTTACCTTAGAGTCCAATGCTCTCATAAACAAAAAAGAGCTTAAATATGAATATCTCAAACAGAGATGGCGATTAACAATCACGTACAGCGTAGCGAGCTATTGCTCACACTACACTCGAACTTCTTTTCCATCGATTATTGCTTTAGCTCCCACATAAAAAGCTCTTTTCCCCTCTTTGCGTGCTGCATCGATTTGCGGCCACAGCTTGTTACGAGCCTCTTTATCTTTTGTCGTCAGGTCTTCCCCAAACCGCAACTTCCTTGATTTCAAATATTCCGATCCTCTGGCGTTCTTCCAAATGAGATCTCTTGTTGACCTGGCTACAAACCTGATGATAACTGGTCGAATCTTCTCCACACTCTTTCTGCCAACCCTGTGGCTGACATCAATGTGCTGTTGACAGGCCTCCTCATTTTCTGGGATGACAGAGCGGCAGATTTCAACCACCCGGGATTTAACATCCTCTCCTTCCTGTTCAGCCAGTCCATACAGCCTCAAGTTCCATCGTCTTTGGTTCCTCTCCGTATCGTTGAGCTTGTCCTCCAGTTCAGTTATCCGTTTCTGATGATCTTCACCCATCGTTTTCATATTGGAGATGACTGCCTTTACATCCTTCAATTCTTGAAAAAGAAATTCTGTAGCCTCCTTCAAAGAATTAACACACTCTCGGTTTTGCTGTATTTCTTGATTGAGAACAGCTGTATTCTGACTCATCTTCTCCACTAATATCTTGACGATATTATCTTGTACCTCACCGAGTGTGGGTTCAGGCCGACTTCTCTTAGAGTCTGGAGTACAAGGCTCAGATTCGGGCAGGGGTATAAGACAATGCACCTTTCCGTGCATATGGGTGCATGTTCGTCTGATCAGGAGAATCCTTTGAGCGCCCAGACGCCGTTTTATCTTTGCTCTTTGCAGGTCTTTTCTCCGCCATTGCGCAAACAAATGTATCAAATACAAAATAATTTGAAAAAAAACTCGAAACATAAGACTGTTTCCTTGCTATGTCTCACAAATTAAGACTGCACACCATTAAACTATGAACGTTATCGTTGTTCATATGGCGTAAAAAGAAAGTTACTTTGGAAGTACAGAAATTGCGTGTGTCTCGTTCGCCATCTTGGCCACGCCTCTCCACACTGATGTACATGGAAGCGGAAATAATAATAATTTCCATTATAATTAGACGACACGTTTTATTCAAATCAGATTGTGTAAGTTACACATTGTGTAAGTAACTTTAAAGTTAACTCTATTCTTTTCCCAGCTCACCAGCCACATATACTTTCATGTATTTCGGGAGAAGTGGATGAATTCACGTGCTGTAAATCCAACAGATCCGATTCTCTGAACAGTGGCACAAACTGACGGCGCATATAGCTCAACTAACGCGATCGTTGTAAAGGTGTTTTTAACAACATAACACTTCCACTTGCATATATTTGACAATCGGAATATCAAATATTTCATGTCATAGCTAACAAATTTGTGAATATTTTGAATAAAAATATGAAATAAAAGCAGATCATTAGTCATTCAGCGCTATTGTGGCTGCGGTGTGTCACGTGACAAGCAATGACGCGTCACCATAGAAACAGTAAAGTGATCAGTTCTAAATAATGATCGCCTTGAAAAACTCACAGGGTCAGCCAGAATATTTTAAATGTATGTTTAAAAAGGTTAAATATGAATACACAGCCTGTGTTTTTTTTAATTAAGTACTAATATTTTTTACTTAATATTTTAAATACAGTAGGCTACAGTTTTTATTTCACTTTTAGGTGCAATACATTTGAATTGAATCATTATTTAAGTTTTTTATTTACCTGTATGTAAGCAGCACAGTGCAGTGTTAATGTTCAAACTGTGTTTTTACAATGTTTAAAGTGGCTGATAATAATAAATATTCTTATTAGAAATTAAGCTGCTTCATTTTTGAGCTGTGCATAACTGTAGCTGAATAGTTAGGCCTACTATGCTACTGTATTGTCATATTGGTCACTATGGTGGTACTTGGAGAGCCAAATATTTTCTGATGTGGTACTTGGTGTTAAAAGTTTGAGAACCATGTGTTACTGTTCTATAGCAGTTTTGTCATGCAAATTTAACGACTAATATTTAACGACTTAATCAGACTTCCAACATCAGTGACCAACATCATCTGATCTGAGTTTCTCTTGGATTCCTACCATAACAAATATGCATATCAGAGACACACAGGTAAAGCAGCCAGAGATAAACTCATGTTAAAAACTAAAAGGTCAAGAGCCCAACTAAAGCAAACACTGATCTCCATCATGGTGACATCAAAATGTATTCTTTTCAATAAAACTTAAACTTCTAAACCTCTGTTAATTCTCAATAAGAATGTTAGTATGAAAGTAATAATGTCTGGATTGTAATATGTGAAGATGCTGAGATCCTGAGAGATCTGGTAGTGTTTAATGTTCTGTTGGGGTTTAAAGTGTTTCTGTATGGTGTGTTTTGTGTGTCACCAAAGAAATATATTTGACATCTATTTTCAAAATATATTTTTGGAATATATGCAAATATTTGAAATTGAAATTGAAATAACACACAGAATGCAGAGTTTTTTTTCCCTATTTTTACAGAATTGAATACAGTTATTTAATAGTGTGTGTATGCAGTGTTAGACACTGAGTTCTATCTATTGTTTAAGTGCACTTCACTGTTGGAGTGTCACTGTTATACTTGCATCATAAATATTGTGCATATTTTCAATATTTAAATGACTTCAGGAAAGATGTCAATAAAACACAACAATAAATCTAATAATTGCACTTAGTGTTAGGTACGTGCCACCTAATATGGCCTAATAGTCCTAAGCAACTATCTGTCATTTTACATTGCAGTCATTTAAATGTAAGTACAGTATTTATTATAGCTGTGTGTCATAATACAGTAGTGAAATATGGTATCCTACTATTGTGTATAGGGGAAAAGGTAGAGGAATTACTATGATCAAAATACATTTTCGACCCTTCTTTAGCAAGCTAAACATTTTATGACCATATATTTTGTCATATATTTTACATTACATGTTATAAATGTAAATATATTTCACACTTAACATCATATATTTTTGTTATATTTCAGAATATATTTCAAAATGATAAATATAAGTGAACAACAATGCAAATATATTTCAATGTATTTGGAATATGCCACATATATTTTTGACACTTTAAAATATATTTCAATATATTTCTTTTGTGTATTTGTGTTTTTGTTTTGTTTTGTTTTTTACAGTGCAAATGATTCACCGTTTTACTTTGCTTTTCTTTTTGGGTCGGGTCTTCTGTCACAGGTTGTGTGGTAAACAAACGCCCAACAAAGATGATGAAGAATAACAGTCTTTTAATAATCCACACAGTAAACTCCAACAGAGGTAGCAGTCCAACACAATGCAAACACTGATATACTGTATATATATATATATATATATATATATATAAAACAACACTTAATAGATATCAGTACTGGAAATGTAAAATGTAAATGTTTTATGTGCATTTTCTCTCACCTGTTGAAATGAGGAATGTCTCCTGACAAAATCAAGCCCGGTTAACAAAAGCTCTACACTAATACATATCCCACTATATACAGATGAATCTATTTACACAAGATGGAGAAGAACCAACCTCGTCGCTGAGGAGAGCAAATGAACCACATTGAGTGATCGCAGCAGAAACTGAGGTGAGAGAATCATGTAGATTCAGTGTTCAGAGGCTTCTGCTCTCACTCCATATACAGCTGTGCAGGAGAGATGGAGGAAAACCACACAGTTTCTTCATCCAGCATGAGCTGAGAGCTGATTCCTCCTTCACCCTGGACACAACTGGAGTAATACAGACAGACTGATGTGCTTTAATGTGTCTGAACGAAACACTCTGGGCTTTAGAGGAACTGAATGGCAGTAACAGGAGCTCAAACTCAATGAATCATAAGAGGGATTTGAGCGCTGATGAAAATGAACTTTGGGACAGTTGTCATCAGCGCGGGTCTGTGCGGGCTGCTCAGTTTCATCCTGCTCGCCGTGTCCATCGGCACTGAATACTGGTACATTATAGATGTGGATGAAGGCAAGAACTCCAGCCGGGAATACAGCAGCTCTCACTCCGGACTCTGGAGGATTTATGAAGGTAAGATGCTCAACACACATAACTTAAGATCAGTTTTATGTCCGATTGTACGATTGTATTGTGCAGCTGTTGCACACATTTATATTCTTCCAATAATGTGTATATCCAGACTCATTTCTCACTATACACAAATATACACATATGAATATTCATTTAACATTAGGCTAAATACTGAGTATTAATGAGTATGAAGTACAGTGTTCCATTTGTTCATGGCCATATTAATGAGTCAAGCATATAGTGACATTTAATGCGTGTAACACATTTAATATATATAATAGGTGTCTCCACATCTCTCTTCTCTTACTGTTTAGCTAGTCATTTCATGTGCCTCATTAGATTAAAGTATTTTTTATCTCATTTTAATCGCAGCATATAAACCGGCAAACGGTTCTTCTGGCTGCAAAGAAAGTCATTTCTCAGATGTTCACAGAGACAGTCCTCATCACCGGCTGAGGCTCCATTATGTACATAATTAATGTCTCGTCCAGATCTGTTGCTGTTTCATGGCACTAGAGACTATTAAAAAGAGAAGCAGTTCATCACAGAACTGTAAATGTTTAATGTTACACACGTTGTGATGACAGTTACTAAATCTGTCGTATGAAAGAATACTGTTTTCCATTTCATTCTAATTGCTGTAACGACGATGTCTTCCCTCTTACACAAATGCTGCTTTTCCTTTTACAAAAATAATCCTTTAAATGATATTGAATGCCTTGAACTTGTTGGCTGTATAGTAGTATAGAAGAGATTGATTTGCGGTCAACTGTGTGAAGCATAATGTGTGTTTCCAGCTTTGACTTGGTGTTTCAGTGTCCCCCACAGGAGAGAATGGCAGTTATCATGACATCTCGCTCTACACGGACACCTCCGACCACACTGAGCAGGAGAAGCAGCTTTAAGTGAGTCTCTGAAACTGCCATCTACACATTAACCACAGTCAGAGAATGGCACTGGGAATAGGCTTGTTATGTGTGGTTAGTGTGTCCGTCTCTTTAAAGGGTCATGAAACCCCCCTCTTTCAGCTCAAGTCTAGCTCACAATCTTTTTGAAAAATGCAACTTAATTGGGCGTGGTGGCTGTGAGAAGAAGGGAGGGAAGTGGGTGTGGTATGGCACGGCAGGGGAGAAACTGTCATCGATCGCCAGTGGCCTGAATGCACTGCTACATATTAGCCTACAGTAATCATAATTGTATTTAAAACATATAAATGTACATGTATATGTATAATTATATCATTATAAAATATATATTTGTTTATATACACACTATAAATGCATATATTTTAAAATAATACATTTTCCGCTTAAAAAAAATAAACGTTCCATACATAGCCTAGATCTACGCGCCCCCTAAACCCACATAATGGACAGTGACATAGAAATGTGCACAAATTAAGCATACGTTCCATACAATTGAGGTATTATCGAAATTTTAATAACGAGTGATTATTTAACAAAAGGAAAGTAAAACGGTCAGGGTTACATTTTAGACACACACACACACACACCTCTGAAGCGATAGAGAAGTCCTCGGGACCGCATCACTCGCAACCTGCATTGGTGTACAAGGCCGAAGTCCACCATTCTCCAGTTGAATGGTTGCTACACACACATAGTTTAGATGTGTCCGTGGTCGATGGCCAACCAACCGCCCGCAGCCAGAGTCTAGCCCGGGCAGCATCGCGGGGAAAGATGCACTGGAACTTTTGCACCACGAAAACAAACCCGCGTCCATCATTGCCTCTCTCATCTACTACGCAATATCACAGTTCATTGGAAAGTTCCATGTGGTGTCATGAATAATTAAGAGAAAGTGTATTCTCATTGGATAAGAAAACTCAGTCATGAATAATTATGAGACACCGTGGACACGATGAAGATGAAAATAGCGGAAAAAAACAAAAAATTAACCATTTTCCCCCTACTATTAAATCTAACAGATGCTAACATTGTCTTCAATGGTGTTCAACACACATACCTCTGTTAAAATCTCAGAAAATTTGGTTTAGGGTTTCATGACCCTTTAAGAGCTGTATTCCCAGCACGACATTCAACCGTCCCGGCCCTCATTATACAGTAAGGAAGATCGAGCAATGATCAAAGCTGATGATCTGTGATTAGTAGTGTCACACTGGGGGGTTTGTGATATTGACCAAAAAAAACATTAGTTGATATTTTTATGCTGTGTGTTTTTTGTGCCTTGGCTGGTTTAGGCCTGTCGTGGACAGCCGACTCCCGAAGCTTCTCATATTCTTCACATTCACAGTAGTGATATGAATATAATAGTGATATAGTGCAGTAGTGATAAAACAACTTTTCCAGGGGCATTTTTACCCTTTATAAGGATTTTTTCTAATTGTATTAGATATACATCATTTTTTATGTGAAATTCTTACATTTAATCAGTAAATTCAATTAGAATAATAAGACATAATAACAAAATAGGATGTTACCAAATTATCAGCAAAATTCATTTAGTCAGAAGTGAAACAGAAACAGCTTTTATATGTATTTACAACTGCATAAACATAATGCTATGAAATATACATAATGCATTTTTTTTTTTTTTTTTTGTAATATGAAATATTTTTTAAATGAAATACTTTCATTTTCATTCATTGATTCGTTCAAAAATGTTGATTAATTCAGGAACGAAACGCCACTGTGTTGCTCAGAGACACACAACGGCTCCAATCTGGCTTTGTTTGGAACTCAAAATAGAGCAAAAATATAGACAATATTAACAATAATGTGTGTGTAATTCACAATATTAACTTATTGTTAACTAATATTAACTATAACTTAACATCATATGATCGAAATATAAGACAAAAACTCATACTGAGGCTTGAATTTTGGGGTCCTTCTGACTGAATTGTAATCTACATCACACAGTGAACGCATTGCAAAGTGAGTGACATACTCGTTAATGTCAGCCTCTACATGGTTAAAACAACAATTACGATATTATTGTAGACAATACATACGATGCATTATTACTGTACACACCCCTAGTGGTCACTCGCTCAAACTCACTGAAAGTGAAAGGGCAAATTGTCCCTGAACTCCAGCCTTCTTTAAAGTGTTGAGTTTGTGTCATGTAATAAAGGCTTGTGTCTCTCAGACTTGCACAGGGTCATCGTGGTCCTGCTGTCTCTCAGCTGGTGCTGCTGGTGTTTGGGGGCATCTTCGGTCTGGTGGCGTCTTTGGCTCAGAGCTTCTCTCTCCTCTCCTGCATCGCTGCACACTTCCTCGTCTGCAGTGAGTGTCATAAACAGCTACATTACCCGTTTACAGATCGCAGCTGAAATGAAGAGAGGTCTCAGTGGAGTTTGTGTTGTTGTGTATGGGTCAGTGAGAGATGTGTTTCGGTGATCAGTCAATGCCACATGGATATAAATCACAATGGGAAAGAAAGAAAACACTAAATGTCCGGCGCTCCAGCTGAGTGCAGCTGTTAGGTGAACTGGACACACAGAGAGAGCGTTTAAATACATATGGAGGTTTTTAGCTCGATAATAAATATACACAAAGCCTGCAGGAATGAAATGCAGTAATATTGAAAAGATCTATTTGATGTGTTTAAAGTTTTTAGAGGATTTATCCTTTTCAGAATCAGATTATATTCCAGGGACACAAGTATGTAACAGCACACACATGTGAACCGGGAATGTTTGGTTCGGCACGTATATGTACCGAATGAAAGCAGAGTTGTTGTAACCACTGAACTTGCTGAACTTCAGTTTGTGCAGAACATGATTTGAATCTCCCGAATTTAAACTATAGGACGGACGACCCTCTTTATATCGATACTCTGATGTTGTGAACACATCTGATAAATATTGGACACAGAGTGAAGCCGCTGTGAGAAAAGTACACAATCCACGTCCTAAACATGAGACGTGCTTTATATTAAAAGAATAGTTCGCCCTAAAGTGAAAATGAAGTCATAAATTACTCTGCCTGATGTTGTTCTGATGACGCGTGAACTTCTTTCTTTTATAGACCACAAAAGGAGCATTTTTAAAAAAGTGTCTCAGACTCGTCCATATAATGGCACCCAGATAGCAACATTGTTTCGGCCCGGATCCGGCCCACATCTGGCACTTGTGGAATGCGGATCTGGCCCACATGCGGCGTGGAATGACGGCACTTGGGCGGACCGCTCCTGTTTGCCAGATCTGGGCCACAAGCAGGCCATAGCAATGCCACATCTCAGCCAAGAGCAAAGAAATAAACCAGAACTGGACCTTATCTGAGCCAAAAAGTCTGTGTATATTAAATATGAAGTCATCTCAGCCTTAATAAGCCTGTTTACAAGCAGAATCACTGAAGGAAAGAAGAGAACAGAAAAAGAGACGAGCAGAAACACAAGAACTGCAACTGACTTCAGACACAGCCTCAGATGAAATCCACTGAAGAGAAAAGAAGACATTAAATCTGTGAAGATCTCAGCAGAGGAGGATTAAACAACTCCACAAACAGCATTACCAGCTTCACTTATTACTAACCAGACTGACTTTATTTCTGTCAGACGTCTACAGAAGTTTTTATTGAGAATTAACAGAGGTTTAACTCTAATGTGTTTCATTTAAAGTCACCATAACAGTGATTCATGTTTCCATTAGTTGGGCTCTTAACTCTTATTATACCTATTATCTTTTTTGGCTGCTATGACAGTGTGTTTTGTCAAACACATTTGCAGTAGCAAAGAAAGCTAAAGTGAAATGAGATCAGGTGATAATGGTTACCTGTTAATGATTTTATAGTCATCATGAATTAGCCTGTTTCACTGATGTCTTTGGAATATAACAATTGTGTTGATCCAGTAATATTGTTACATCACAAACCCTGTGTTACTGCAGCATGAGATCCAGCAATATAATAACAATAAGTTAGAAGACTTTATCAAACATGAGCACGAAAAAGTCAGTTCAACATGACACAAACAGACATCAACAATCAGCGTATGAATCTCAACAATGGTGACAATCACAAATATTTAGATAAACAGATTAATTCAGAACATCACTGAAAAGCTTATAATTCATAACAAAAACAACAACAACAAATAAAAGCAAATATTTAGAATCAAACAAAATTATAGGACAATTCAGCTGCATAATTTATTCATGTTGCAATGCATGCTGGGAGTTTTGTACTATCCTGTAACCCAGCATGCATTGCAGCAAGGTACTTTTGATTGTCACCATTGTTGAGATTCATACGCTGATTGTTGATGTCTGTGTGTGTCATATTAAACTGACTTTTTCGTACTCATGTTTGTTAAAGTCTTCTAACTGATTGTTATAATATTGCTGGATCTCGTGCTGCAGTAACACAGGGTTTGTGATGTGAAAATATTAATGGATCAACACAATTGTTAGAGTCCACAAAACATCAGTGATTAAAGGTTATTTCATGATGATTACTAAAACCATCAACAGGTAACCATCATCACCTGATCTAGTTTCACTGTAGCTTTCTTTGCTGCTGCAAATGTGTTTGACAAACACACTGTCACAGAAGCCAAAAAAGACATAAGATATAATAAGAGTTAAGAGCCCAACTAATGGAAACATGAATCACTGTTATGGTGAAAAGAAAGAAACACATTACAGTTAAAACTCTGTTAATTCTCAATAAAAACTTCAGACGTCTGACAGAAATAAAGTCAGTCTGGTTAGTAATAAGTGAAGCTGGTAATGCTGTTTGTGGAGTTGTTTAATCCTCCTCTGCTGAGATCTTCACAGATTTAATGTCTTCTTTTCTCTTCAGTTGATTTCATCTAAGGCTGTGTCTGAAGTCAGTTGCAGTTCTTGTGTTTCTGCTCGTCTCTTTTTCTGTTCTCTTCTTTCCTTCAGTGATTCTGCTTGTTAACAGGCTTATTAAGGCTGAAATGACTCCATATTTAATATACACAGACTTTGTGGCTCAGATAAGGTCCAGTTCTGGTTTATTTCTTTGCTCTTGGCTGAGATGTGGCATTGCTATGGCCTGCTTGTGGCCCAGATCTGGCAAACAGGAGCGGTCCGCCCAAGTGCCGTCATTCCACGCCGCATGTGGGCCAGATCCGCATTCCACAAGTGCCAGATGTGGGCCGGATCCGGGCCAAAACAATGTTGCTATCTGGGCAGTGAATAGCGACCAGCATTAAGCTTTTTAAACCAAGACACAAAAGTATCACAGAATGATCCCATGCGACACATGTCGTATATTCCAAGTGTTTAGGGTGTATATGATATGAACTTTAATGTATTATTCACTGTAAATCCTGAGCTTGGCCGTTGGTCTTCAGTGCACAGCTGTGCGACTGCATTTGTGTGACTCTATTAGCGCCGCAGTTCACTCCGATTCACCCAGAAAAAGCACACAAGTTGTGGGAAAGCAGGATGAACAAAAACACGACAAGATTAACAAAAACAAAAAAGTGCCTCAAACTCATGAGCCTTTGAGTCCTCACGGTTTGAGAAGTGCTTGCCGTCGGATCCAGCACAGTTGGCTTTGCTTCGTTCCTTAACAAGCTCAACCTGCATTAAACTGGGCCTGGTTTACAAAGCAGTCGCAGGAAAATACTGCAAACCAACAAATATACCAAGGATGCGATCAGGGACTTGGTTTACTCTTTCCATTGACAGAATTGTCCGGCTTTCCACTGTTATACGGTAGGGGGTGCTATGACACTTCTTCTGAAAGAGTACTAAATCTCCTGATCAAAACACAGGCAAAGAAGAAGCAGAAACAAGCCATAACATAAGTAACAACACAATCACCAACATTACACAGCATATGAATCAAAACTGCCTAATGTTACTGAATGAAATGTTGACCCAGGACGAGTTATAGGACTGAGAAGCTTTAGTGGTGTTGATGGACTCAATCTACTCCATCTGTGTTTTGATCGTCGTTCTGAATCTGATCCAGACACAGTCTTTGACAAAAAAGTGATTTTCTCAGCTTTTTGCTCAACATGTTGCTTTTCTTATGAAACTTACCCACATTAATGTGTTGATAAAGCTAGAATAAAACACTGGCTGCCAACCCCTTAACGCCTGAATTTATAAAGCTGTATATAAAAAAAAAAATTCTGTGTGTTTTTGACTTTAGGTAGATGGTAAATAATGTTGAGATTATCAATTTCACTTTTGCACAACAAATAAATAGAAATTTTGGTATGTTGCAAATTTGCGACAACAGGCATTTAGGGTAATTTTGGTATGTTGCAAATTTGCGACAGTGGGCATTTAGGGTATTTTTTTACAAAATGGAAAAATTAATAAAACACATTTTCCCATCTCAGGAATGTAGATTTTATTCATGGCACAAAGTTGTTAGAACTTATAAACTTTATACTTATAAACTTTGACAAATTAATGAATCTTGACAACAGCAAGAAACAAAACACTCTCCTACTCCCTAACATTGACAGTAGTTTTTATACATTCCATGTTACACTCTGTTTAACTCTTTCCTTGTTTCTCCAGTGCATACATTATATATTCTTATAGTGTTATATCCTAACATGCTATTTTTTGTGGGAAAAAAAAAAATATTTTTTTTTGGCTGAAACCATCTAAATACAGCATTATTATAATATGTAGCCATTAGCCCAATCCAGCCGTTATGGACCAATGTCGCAAATTTGCTACAAACAGAAATCTACAAAGTACGTAAAAAATATTCGTCACATGAAGTCTATATGAATAACATAGCTATAGAAGCAATCAATAAGCTGGTACATATTTTTATCTTAGCACAACTTAACTCATTTTGGGAAATTTCTCCACATTTGCGCACTTGATATGCGGATTTTGCAAAACAAAATATTAGCTTCGGTGAACCGGATGTAGTTCCCACTCCGACCGCTCCTACGATAAACCAGTGCGTGCAAAATGTTCCTAGGTATGTATCGAATGTGCACAAACAGGCATTGGGGGAAAACACACGCTATCTCGCCTGCAGTCTGAATGGAAGGGGTTTGTTGCAAATTCGCGACAGTGGGCGTTAAGGGGTTAAATCAAACACAGACGAGGAAAGAGTTAAAAATAAAGCTCAGTCACGTGATTACGCTGGAGTCCTGTGGATGTCTGTGCAGAAACTACACTTTCACAAACAGCACAACGTATTTTTATCATAGACTGTAAAAAAAGATGGACGACGCCCCTTCGCTCTCTTCCATTGATGAGAACTGAAGCCGCCAGAGTCCCGATATGGCGCTGACATATTGGAACTTGAGTCTGCGCAGTAGCGATCTCGGGACCAGACCTGCGCAGTAGTGAGCAGGAAGTAAAGCCGCGAAATCAACGCTCCGCCCTCACTCTCGCCGAATGCACTCAGGGAGAGTGGATTCTGCACACTTTTTAAAAAATTGATTGCAGTACGACAAGAGGCTTGTTAAAATAAAGTAAATACAATCTCCTCAGTCCTCCGAAGATCCCGAAAAAAATGTCCGTTGGTGCTTCAGTGACTACTTCGCTCGAGAACCTGTCAATCACAGCTGTCAATCATGACGTACACCACCGCATCACGTAACTAACTAAAAACCAACTTATTTTTGAAACAGACACTTGAACTTACATCAGCGTGATAAAAACGACAGCAAATGAAAGAAACCACCTTTGGAAAAAAGATATTTGAAGTGTAATTTAATTGTTTAGTTGGTCTCACGTCCCTTTGAATAACATGGGGAGGCGGGGCTTATGACCTATACTAGGACCAGTCACCGGAGGGCGATCGAGACGTTTTGGCTTCACTTTTCAGGGCTTGTGCGGCACGCTTGATTTTTATCCTCGACAACTTCAACTTTCTCTCTAGTTTAGCAGTGCTTTTGAAAAGCCTGACGTGATCTGAAAACCTCTCAGCGCTTGACTTCAACATTCTCTCGTTCCCTCACTGCCGCTGTGGGCCGACTGAACTGATCAGGTCAAATAAGCTTTAAAGTGTTGTTGTGGAGGCTGTCAGATGGAGGCTGGCATATTGTAGAGAGTAGGGCTGCGCGATAAATCGATTTTATCGATTAATTCGAATGTGCAGTTTACGTCGATTTTTTTGAATGAAAATCGGTTTTCTCTGAATCATTCACCGACGCTCCCCTCTGGGCTCCCGTAGCTCCGAACGGGCTCAGCTCTTCCCCCGCGCGTTTGGCATAGAGATACACAAACAACACGGCAAGACCGCGACAGCACAAACACACCCGCCAAAAAACAACCTACAGTCTTACAAACTGAATCCGCAGAGCTGCCAACTCTAACGAATTCACCGTGAGACTCACGCAATGGTCACTTTTTAAACGCTCTCAGGCCACACATCCATTCACGCAGAGAAAAGTCGCGAAGCAAAGAGGACACTGACACCGACAGACAAGACAGAGAAGGTTACTATTGCTATGAAACAAATTCTCAGCTCTCAGATTCTGTCGATTTAATCACGAAATTCAAACAATAAACACCGTTTTGGCGCTTGACAGATCACTGACAGAGTTCAAGCGGCACGTGAACCGATCATCTGTTACTCTTTACTAGCCTACTAGTTAATAGTAGGCTAAATAAACACGAATGATCAATAGGTAATTTGAAACATACAGTTCAACTTACCGAAATGAAATAAAATCGATCGATCTGTGTTTTTCAACTGCGGAAAGAGGTCTATAATAACAGCTAGAGGACAATACGTCATGTAAAGTTACTTTTACCTCTGGAAAGCCCATTAATGACCATAGCACGTTAGTTGGACTTTAAAATAATTGCTGTATAGAGTAGTATTTTGCTAAATATGATAACTATATTACATATTTATTATATTTTTACCTATATCATTAAAATATTATAATGTTGAACTTGTTATTATAAAAAAACGCATAATATTTAATTTGAGATGTTATTTTTAACCTTTAATAATAATACCAGCTGACAGGGCTTTAAATTAACATGTAGCCTATCTACTTAAGGCCGTGACAAGACCGAGACCACGTAAAAGTGGTCTCGAGACCGGTCTTGAGACCAAGACCGGTCTCGAGACATACATCACTACCGCAAGGTAACAGTGAATTCAATGTTTTGAGGCAACAGGTCATGTCTCCTTTGCTTCTCTCTTGAAGCTCCAATAAAAAAAAAAAAAAATAGACTTTCACATAATGCAGGCCGAGTAGTTTGGGCATAACATCTTAATCAGTACAAAAAAAAAAAAGATTTAAAGGGGTCATGACATGGTTTTTTCTTTTGTTTTATTATTGTTCCCTTAGGTGCAATTATAGTATTACTATAGTTTTTTGGACAAAAAACGTCTAAAATTGAGTGATTTATGACCTTTTCCCACCCTGTTTCTCATCCTCTGATTCAAACAGTCTGTTTTGGGGGTGTTTCCCCTTTAAGAGTTCAGTGTTAACGCCCACTGTTATGATTGGCTAAGGTCAGTGCCTATGCATCAATTGTTAACGCCCCCTTGTCAAAACGTGCTGATTTTGCGGAGCTGTGTTTACCGTTACCATAGTAACGGGTGATGTGTGCGAGGCGATGGCGATTGCAATGATGTTTGAGTCGGAATCAGAGGAAATGAACCATCAACACAACTAAGAATGCATCAGCCCGTCCACATAGAAAGTGTGAAACTATTTTGTCAGTTTAACAGCCTACATCTTTTAATAGTCTACGGGGCATGAACATGACGGTCATGAAAACAATAAGTAGGCTAAACTAAGTAAAAACACTGTGATTATTCATAATGAATTAAACTGCAATTAACGTTTTAAAAAAGTTTTAAGTTTTAAATAGCCTACATTACTTACAGTTTGCGTCGTCGTTGTTGAGCCCAGAATAGTCCACACGGCCTTATCTTATACAAAAGTTTTCTGGCAAAGCCAGCATCATACTGCGATTGTTCTCAACTGTCACTCATCCTTGAAATGTGGAGAACACACGCTTAAATGAACACTGCCGTGACTGGGACGTCCGCAAAAAATAAACTGCATCCATCTTCCCCTGACGTCTGGATCTTTCAGCAGCGTATATTATTCAAACATGTTGTTTGTCCACAGCCAGGAACAGCACATCTGCGTGACATCGCAATCTTCTTGTAAACAGACCCACTCGCTGCACGTCGGCTGAACACATGTGAAGCGCGTGACAGATGCGATGATGAAATGAGGCGTAGTTATCTTGCGCTTGAAGCGTAGTTGTCTACACTGGAGGCGGTCATATGCAAACGACTGCTACGTCACTTCGTACCGTGACGTCACTTCATACCATGGATCCAGAACGAGCTGTATTTAGAGCTTGATTAAATAAATGATTCGTTTATAATGGGGAGGACGTCTTAAGCTATGAAACTTGCAGGACGTTTTAATGGTACAAAGACCTCTTATATACCAAAAGATCAAGGCAAATTTGGTTTCTCATGTCATGACCCCTTTAAGAGAAAAAACTAAATACAGTGTCTTAGTAAGGTGTTGGGCCACCAAGAGCCACCATAACAACTTTCTGGACTGAAGCTGTTATGGTTTTGGACACCACCGTCATCAAAACACCAAATGAAAGCATATATTTTGGACGAATGGAGCTCCCCAGATTTCAGAGACTTAGAGAATCTATGCCAAAGAACATGAAACTCTTCTGGTGGCACGTACTAGCCCAACACCTTATTAAGACACTTTGTGTTGGTAATAATAATAATATATTTATGAACTATATAGACAAATCTTACCTTAATCTTACCTAACATATGTCAATAGTTTGTGCATGTTAAAATGAATTGGCTATGTGTTACCCATGAGAAGTCGTACATACCAGAGTTTGCATGGCTCCCACTCCACTTGCTTCCATTTGTTTCAAATATTTGCCATGTTTAGCAGTTATACCAATCACCAATACTTTTTCAAGACCATTACACCAATAAATGACCATTATGTAACCTGTATAGTGTTTTAGTGGTATTTAACCTTGATAACTCTGTATTTGGCAACCCTCTTCACAGGGTAATAATCCCGGCTCCCTGTCACTGTATGTCGGCATTCTGAAAGGAAAATATATTATTCACACAAAGCTTAACACTACAATAAACAAGCCATTATAGAATGATAATTAAGCTAGCATGGGTTGTACTTAGTTATAGTTTTCATATTGTAGTTATTATGGTACAGAAGTTGTATTGAACACTGGTAATTTACTGTAATCAACACAAACTGTAGGGTCGGGCAGTTGTGACAAATATATAGGCAAACAAAGACAAGTTAAATCCATGAATTCAAATGAATCTCTATTGTGCTGCCTGGGAGTTGTTAATCGCTTTCTCATAGCAGAGACTAACATGCTTTTGACTGTGAAAACCAAAACCAAAACCAAAAAATGTATGTTACTTTCTGACTATGCTGTTACGTTGCCAGATAATTGCCAGAAGACTGTAGCTAGATACTGCAGCTCATACTCATCCATTTTGTGGCATTCAGTCCACACTCCTATACAGAAAGCTGGACAAGCAGTTCATCAACACACCTTTCCTTTTATTTGGCCGCACAGTAGCAGGAGCAGGGCAGCCTCTTTCCACACCTTCATCTGTTAAACACAGGGAAACATTTAAAATATGTAAAAGATATTTAAGCACAGTTTATAATGAAGACTGGACTTTATTTGTCCAAATGTCTTTCCATGAACAACTAAAACTTTGTTTCAGGGATTTAAGGCAGCACACGGTCAGCACTTGATACATAAATGATGCATTATGGGTGAATTATTCCTTTAAGGATAACCAGGTCCTGCCATTAGCAGGCTAAAGCCGCTGAAGGACTTGTACAATCAGTCTGGAATAATGTCATCACAGTGAAGTAATCACAGCTGAAAATAGCCTATCATTCCACAACTTTATAACCTTGAATAGACAGTTAGATCTTGCAAATCAATTTCCATCAAAGTGCCTAATTAGGGTTGCACAAAATTGACAAAATGGGATATTGGAATATTGATCATGAATATTGTGATAACGATATTAATTTAGATATTCTTAAACAGATGTAAAAACACAAAAATTGATTGGCCCCATTTCTGATATCTTTCGCCTCCGATCTCCATAGTTTTGTTGTGTCCCAGAGCCGCACTCATCATGTGGTGCTCTATAGGGTATGCAACTGGCCAATGAAACGATTACTCTATAGGGTATGCAACTGGCCAATGAAACGATTACTCTAAATCGAAGACAACTAAGCCACACAGTCAACGGACGCATCTCTCCACAAAATAAACAAAATACTGCATACTTTCTGCAACATTTTCATATGATATTGCAATAATGATACTGAGTGAATATATTGTGCACCACGAATAGGAAGACACCGAAACACCCAAACAATGTCCTAAAATATGGGCAAACACAGGCATTATTGAAGTAATGAACTGCAGCAGTTCATGGAATCTGATGAGAGGTTCTGATCATATAATCGCTTTAAAATGTATATTCAGTGGTGGCCAAAATCATTAGAACGGTTAGATTTTTTTAATGTTTTAAAAGAAGACTTCCGGTCTCCAAGGATTTATTTGATCCAAAATACAGCAAAAAACAGCAATATTGTGAAATATTTTTACAATAAAAAAAAACTGTTTTCTATTTGATTATATTTTTTAAACGTAATTTATTTCTGTGATCAAAGCTGCATTTTCATCATCATTAGTCTTCAGTGTCACATGATCCTTCAGAAATTATTCTAATATCATGATTTGATGCTCAAGAAACATTTATATATATATATGCATTTGGCAGAAGCTTTTATCCGAAGCAACTTACAGTGCATTTACAGGGACAATCCCCCTGGAGCCCCTGGAGTAAAGTGCCTTCACTGCCTTGCTCACGGACACACTGTGTAATTTATTATCATTATCAATGTTGAAAACAGTTGTGTAATTTTTTTTTAGGATTATAATAATAATAAATGTTTCTGGACTCTGAATTTGTTTACAGTTTCACATTACACAAAGTAAGAGTATGGTTTTGTGGGGCTTACAACTTATTTTCAATACTCTTCATATAACTCCTTTTTTGCTTACCTTTTTCAAGAGAAACTGGGGAGGCTGCTGAAGGCCCTTCTGGGGAGTGGGGTCTGTTCCCCAGGTTCTGGGACAGCTGCTGCTGTGGTTGTACTGAGGGTGCTAAAAGGGACACTGACTGTCCAATTGGGGACTTCGGTGGTCCAATAAGTGCTGCTGGGGGTCCCGTTGGAGCTGTTGTGGGATTAAGCAGGGCCACTGTTTCCTGTTGATCTGGTGTGACCATTGGTGGTCCTGTTGGGGGATCAACTGGGGCTGCTGATGAAGGTTCATTGAGTTGTTCTGCAGCAACTTGTGGGGTCCAGCCTACATTGTAGAAGTACAGAATTATTTAGAAAACATTGATCGACCTTTTTCACAAATTTACGTCATTTTATAGAACAAACATCTAATCGATTAATTTAAGGGGAAAAAAACGACAGTAGAAATAATGGTTGGTTGCAGCCGTAGTAGCAAAAAGAGATGTGTATAGACCTAACAAGTGCTGTTCTACCAAACTACTTCTACCAAGCAGTATTGATTTAATAGGTGAATGTTCTGAAGACGTGTGATGGATGTTTGAGTTAGTCTGGTGGTTGACCAACTGTGCCATTTTTTTTCTACTGGAATTTTGTAATTAAAATTATAGCATGGCTAATTACCTTGTCTTCCGATTCAATGTCAGAGTTCGTTATAAACAAACAAATAATAAAATATAGGCTATCGTGAAGTTACTCTGCTAGGACCAGTTTTAATTGTAAGCGAAAACCATCAATGATAACCTGAATGATCTATTAGTCAAGAGAAGGCAACCACAGCCTTACCTGTGACAGCATCAAATACAGGACAATTAAAAAAATAAAATAACAGAATATTCTTACCTTGAATAACAATATCATACAGGCCCTTAATTCTTTCCAGGCATGTATGTGATGTCACATTCAGCTGACAGCGGGGTGCCAAAACCTCTGACACCCAAGCATTCGGCTGTTTTCCAGGCTTGGACAAAAGTAAAACCCCCTTAATCCCAGTGCCTGCTATTTTTCAAGCTAAAAATACAAGGACACACACATACAAAGTAACATGTATTATTTGCACTGCAAAAAATGCTGTTCTTACTTAGTATTTTTGTGTTGTTTCCAGTCCAAAAATCTAAAAATTCTTAAATCAAGAAGCATTTACTAGAGAAGTAAAACTACATAAGAAATTCTATTTTGTTTTCAGATAAACAGAAAGTATCTTAAGTGATTTTTGCTTAAAACAAGCTAAATTATCTGCCAGTGCAGTAAGGAAAATAATCTTGTTTTAAGATTATGTTTTTATTAAGTTTTTTTGAATTAAGTTTTTTTTTCTTACTGCACTGGCAGATAATTTAGCTTGTTTTAAGCAAAAATTACTTAAGTTACTTACTGTTTATCTGAAAACAAAAAATAATTTCTTATGTAGTTTTACTTCTCTAGTAAATACTTCTTGATTTAAGAATTTTTAGATTTTTGGACTGGAAACAACACAAAAATACTAAGTAAGAACAGCATTTTTTGCAGAAAATATATATAGCAACATTTGGAAAATAACCTGCGTAACCTGCATAAAAACAATGAAAGCAATCGCATACCAACAACACAGCTTCACCCTGGATATGAGAGGTGGTGCGATGTTGTTTCTGCATATCCTCCCAGCTCTCCCTCTTCTGATCACATTGTTTTAGTGTTTTTTTTAGCTTCAGCTTATGTGGCTGTTCTTCCTGGCATGTGTTGCAAGTTTTGCAGGCCACATTCATTTCTGTATGGCAAACCATACAATTTCGCCTTGTTGACCCTCGGCCTGGCATTTCTATCATAGATAGAGTAAGCGGGAGAGAGTGACAAAGACACAAAAAGATTTTGAGAAGTACTTCTTTCACACAAACAAAACAGGACGAGACTTAAATAAATAAAAAAGCAATACTTACTTGAAGACACCAGGCTTCTGGAAGAGAGGAAGACAATGTGACAATGTTATTAACGACAGCTTGTTATAGGACTGCATAAGATATGAGAAAGAGAGAGTGGAGATTGCACACCACAGAACAGGAAGTAGACTACACTGGATACTGCAAAATTTGGTATTGATCCGAGACCAAGTAAATAAAGGGTTCAATAACGCTGATACCGATACTTTTTACTTTTAAAAGCATGCACTTTGGGTTGATATATGAGGTCAATACATTTTCATGACCTCTAAAATAATTTGTGATTTGAGCACTCAATGCGCCTGTAATTAGTTGTGTGTGTGGTTACCGTAGTAAAACCATTGTTAATTTTTTTAAAGGGCTGCCAGTGTTGTTGTACCCCAATAGGTAAACCTTTTGCAAATTAAAAACTACATTTCTAAAAATGTTTTGGACAGTGAGAGAGAGAATAAGGTAAAAGAAAAATAAAGAATAGAGTAACAATACTTACTTGAAGACAGTGAAGCTTTAGAAGAAAGAAATGGAGATAGAGAGAGAGAGAGAGAGAGAGAGAGAGAATTAGAAATAGAGAGAGTGTGAGAGAGAGAGAGAGAGAGAGAGAATTAGAAACAGAGAGAGTGTGTGTGTGTGAGAGAGAGAGAGAGAATTAGAAATAGAGAGTGTGTTTGAGAGAGAATTAGAAACAGAGAGAGCGTGTGTGTGTGAGAGAGAGAGAGAGAGAGTTAGAAACAGAGAGAGTGTGTGAGAGAGAGAGAGAGAGAGAGAGAGAATTAGAAACAGAGAGAGTGTGTGTGAGAGAGAGAGAGAGAGAATTAGAAACAGAGAGAGTGTGTGAGAGAGTGTGTGTGAGAGAGAGAGAGAGAGAGAGAGAGAGAGAAATCTTAAAGATGTTGCCCTCGGCCGAACCCCTGGCAGTCCCTTAAAGAGTCAGAGAGAATCCAACAACCCTCGACTAACGAGACGCTTCGTACCAGCACCAGCACACAACGTCTTCCCACCGCATCCACCTGAGCCCTGGAGACTCCATCGCCCCGGCCCGCTGTACCCACAGCCTGAACCCCCACGCCCTCGCTTCCGGCCTCCACACCCACATCCCATACACGAACACCACCGTCAGCATCAGCAACACCAAGACCCGAGGCCACCATACCAGCGGAGGAAACAGCCAGGACCCAGAGAAGCCCCGGCGCTGGATAACAACACCTCGACAGCGCAGAGGTCATCAGCCCCGCAGCCAGACGTCCACAGACCCGAGCAGGAACAGCTGAGCTACGCCGCAGCCCTGAGAGGCCCAAACGACACGCACAGCACCAGTCTGAGAGAGATCAAGGACATGCTCAACCTGATCTGCACACGGCTGATGGACTAGTCGTGAGTAAAAGACACCAAATTCAACAGGTGCACCGATTAATATATATGCATGTGTATACGCATGTATAAAAAAAAAATTTAAAAAAAAACAACACTAACAATAACACTACAAATATGTAATGTATGTATGTTTACATTTTAAACGGGTTCAAGTTGAGTTGGTTCTATTCTAGAGGAATGTTAAAATTGTTTATTGACCGCATGAAACCACTGACAATCACAGTTTGGAACATCCAAGGCATTAACTCATCAAGTTTTGGATGTAAAATCAAAACCTTAGATTTTAAGAAAAGTGTTTTAGATATAGACATAATAATCTTACAGGAAACATGGCGCAGAACTGATGAGGTCACTCTCTGTCCCCCAGGATATCGGGAAATACTCATATCGTCCCAAAAACACAAAAAAGTCACACGCGGGAGAGATTCAGGGGGCATCATAATCTGGCACAAACTTGAAATTAATAAATACATCCAACTAATCAAAAAAGAAGAATCTCATATCTGGCTCAAAATTAATAAACAGCTCAGTCAAACTACACGAGACATATTCTTATGTGCTCTGTATATTCCTCCCTCTGAATCTCCTTACTATAACGAGAACATCTTTGAGACCCTCCACAGCCAAATCAACCACTTCCAGGCCCAGGGAAGTGTTCTGATGTGTGGGGATCTCAACGCCAGAACAGGATCCCTACCCGACTACACCACAGACAACGGGAATAACTATATATTTGGACAGAGCTTTCAACAAAACAGTGTTAACTTTTCAAGGACTAACTCTGATACTCAGGTGAATAAAACCGGCAGGCTTCTACTTGAGCTCTGTCGAAGTCTCGGTCTGTACCTCGTCAACGGCAGGGTGAGAGGGGACTCTCTAGGGAGATACACCTACAGCTCATCTCATGGTTGCTCAACAGTTGACTACATGATCACAGACTTAGATATATTCTCTTTCAGAGCATTCACGGTCAAACCACTAACACCCCTATCGGATCACAGCCAAATTACTCTGTATCTAAAAAGGGAAGAAAATACTAACATACACCCACAACCCAGTAAGCTGTACAACATCCAAAACATCTACAGATGGGCTCAAAACAACACTGAAAAATACCTGACCGCATTTGACCATCCCCAAGTGGGCTTACTCATGGATAACTTTATGGATTATGATTATCCTCATAATGAAGATGGCGTAAATCTGGCTGTAGAAAACATAAATTACATATTTGATTATCTGGCAACAATATCTAATCTTAAAACCACTAAGAAAAACCCTAAGCAAAAACAAAAGAATGAAAAATGGTTTGATTCGGATTGTAAAAGAATAAAGAAAAATTTAAGACAGCTTGCAAACCAAAAACACAGACAACCAGACGATTCAGATTTGCGTCTTCATTATTGTGAGGAGCTTAAAACATATAAAAACACACTCAGAAAGAAGAAAGAACAGTACATCCAAAATCAGCTCAAAACTATTGAAGATTCTGTCCAGTCAAACAGTTTCTGGGACAACTGGAATCACCTAAACAATAAGAAACATGAACAAATTACAATACAAGACGGAGACACCTGGAAAAATCACTTTGAACAACTCTATAGCAAATTAGACATGAATATAAATCAAACACAAATATATGAAAAATTAAACCATATAGAAAACATAATTGGCAAACACCAAAATCCACTAGACTACCCAATCACAGAAGAAGAGCTGATGGATAAAATACAGGCTCTGCCAACAAAAAAGTCAAGAGGACCAGACGGCATCCTAAACGAGATGCTTAAAAATATAAACCCCAAATTCAAATTGGCCATCATGAAACTGTTCAACTTGGTTCTGAGTGTTGGTCATTTCCCTGACACCTGGAATAGAGGACTCATAACGCCCATATTCAAGAGTGGAGACACATCAGACCCCAACAATTACAGAGGCATCTGTGTGAGCAGCAATCTGGGGAAGCTGTTCTGCAGCGTCATCAACACGAGACTCGTCCACTTCCTCACAGAGCACAATGTCCTGAGCAAAAGCCAGATCGGATTCCTACCAAATTTTAGAACATCAGACCACATCTTCACCCTGCATACCCTGATCGATAAATACGTCATCAACCAAAACAAAACCAAAATTTTCGCTTGCTTTGTAGACTTCCAGAAGGCCTTTGATTCGATTTGGCATGAAGGCCTTCTTTCTAAACTTCTAGAATCAGGTATTGGGGGCAAAACATATAGCATTATAAAAACAATGTACTCAAACAATCAATGTGCAATTAGAATTGGCCATAAACGAACCGAGTTCTTCACTCAAGGGCGGGGTGTGAGACAGGGCTGCCCACTATCACCGACCCTCTTCAACATCTACATTAATGAATTGGCGAAACTCCTAGAAGAATCAGCAGCCCCTGGCCTCACACTTCACGACTCCTCTATAAAGCTCCTGCTGTATGCGGATGATCTGGTCCTGCTGTCTCCAACAGAAGAGGGTCTACAGCAGAACCTGGACATCCTGCATCAGTTCTGTCAGACCTGGGCCCTGACCGTCAACCCAACCAAAACTAAAGTAATAACGTTTCAGAAAAGACCCAGATGTCAGGGAAAGGGACACAAGTTCACCCTTGGTATGACCAAACTTGATCATGTCACAAGCTACACATACCTCGGGCTGAAGATAAGTGCAAACGGAAACCTAAATTTGGCCGTGAATGAACTGAAAGAGAAAGCAAGAAGGGCCTTCTATGCCATCAAAAAATCTATCCAAATTGAAATACCAATCAGAATCTGGCTCAAAATATTCCAATCAGTCATAGAACCAATTGCATTATATGGCAGTGAAGTTTGGGGTCCTCTCCTAAATCACCAATTCGACAAATGGGACAAAAATCCGATTGAAACCCTGCATGCCGAGTTCTGTAAGAGTATCCTGAGAGTACAGAGGAACACGCCGAACAACGCATGCAGGGCAGAATTAGGCCAGTACCCTCTCCTAATACATGTGGAGAAACGAGCCATCAAATTTTGGAAACATCTAAAAATGAGTGACCCCAACTCTTATCATTATAAAGCCCTTCAGAACCATGAGATGAACCCTGAGAAGAGCCCGCTCATTCAGCTGGTCCTGAGACTCCACACACAGACTAACACCACTAACACTAACCAGCCTCAGGACACTGACACCCTCATCCACACAATCCGGCCCAACCACATTATAAAAGCTCAGCGAGAGCATTACCTGACCTACTGGACTCAAACAACACAAAAACAGAGTAAACTAGAATGTTATTTGGCCCTAAACAGAGACTACACAACCGCAGAATACCTGAGTGCAGTGAAGAACTGTACACTCAGAAGAAGAATGACGAGGTACAGACTGAGCAACCACAGCCTGACTGTAGAGACGGGCAGATACAGACAGAGCTGGCTGCCCCGAGAGAGACGCCTCTGCCCATACTGTGACCAGGGAGAGGTGGAGACAGAGCAACACTTTCTCACCAGCTGTCCCAACTATGAGGACATTAGAGGGACTTTTTACACAAAATTTGAAATACTTTGCCCTAACTTCCTAAAGTTGAACAACAAAACACAATTTCAACACCTATTAGGTGAAAAAAGAGATTGTATCCTACTAGCGGCAAGATACATCGATGCCTGCCACAAGAAGAGAGAGTTGACGACTATTCAATGATGCGCTCACACACACACACACACACACGCTTGTACACAAAACAAACACACAAACACTTACACACTGAATTCTAAGTTGTTCACAGAATTTTGAAATGTTCATAAACTGTTTTACTATTTTTATTTAATTGAATTATTATTATTTATTTTTTTGTACTAAATGTTCAAAATCATTTTATATGTTGTTTTCATGCTTTGGCAATACAAATGTATTTTTGTCATGCCAATAAAGCTTTATTGAATTGAATTGAATTGAGAGAGAGATCGCGGGCGCGATCGAACAGTGGAAACAAAAACATTCTCCGTTTTGTTCAGGACATCATTCAAACTGCAAAGTGTTTACTTATATTTGTGTACACACTCGCAATAAAACAAAACATTCTGCTTGCACAATTACTTAATTTCATTATTATTAATTATCTGCTTTTGTGAAAAAGTGGATCTGTGACCGGTTTTAACGGTGTTTTTGCACCCAGCACAAACGCAGTAATTCATCGTGAAAATACGCCTGCGTATAACTGTTACCTAAATAACTAACTAACTAAATAAATGTCCTAATCACTAATTCTCTCGCTCTATCACTCGTACAATTATCAACACAGCTCACAAACTTCAACTCTGAACCAAAGAGTATAGAAGTCTGAACTGGGGAGACGTCTCCCTCTTATGACGTCAAGCGATTCGTTTGGGGGGAGGAGCAGTTTTAAGCGAGTACTGAAAATAACGAACTTTTTCATCTTATATTCTGCCTTTAGGTATCGAAAAACATAAAAAACAATACATCAACTTGTCAAATGTGTATTTCCCCTAACTATTTTGTGTTCATCTAAAAAAAATTTTTAACCTGACATACACACTTTAAATGATTTCATGGATAGTTTTTTCTGTAATGTGTGTGTGTGTGTGTGTGTGTGTGTGTGTGTGTGATGCAGGTTATGTCCTCAGTCTGGAGCAGATGACGTTCAGCAGATGTCGTGTCTGGTTGAGTTCAGCGGCTGCAGGGTTCTGTGGTTGTTGAGCGGCCGCTGCGTAGCTCTTGTGTTGGGATGGAGGTCCGGCGGTCCGTCTGGGCTCTGCTGGAGGACGAGGGCTTCTTGGTGGCTGAGAGCTTCGGCTGTTATCGGAGTTTCTGTTGTTTCTTGCTGTGTTTCCAAGGGCTGTGCTTTTCAGCACTCTGGCGAAGACTTTCACTCCTTGCTTATTGAGATGTACGTGGTCATACATATGATGAGGCTGTATGTCTTTGTGATGGGCGAGATGAACATTGGGAATGAGTGCGCAGCTTCTGGAGAGTCCACATTATTCCCGTGGATCACGTGGAACGGCACATCGGTGCGTGGCAGCAGTGTGGACAGAGTTAGTCTAGCCTCTGGGAAGAGTTGTGTGGCTCTGATCGCCACCTCTCTCATCACAGGAGCCACACGGCCCTTCATGGCCCTTAAATCATTCGTCCCTGTGTGGATTACGATGTGCTTGTAGTTTTCATGTTTACTCTCAGACAGGATCTGAAAAGCACTTCTAGTGTTTGGGCACCAGATTTTCTTGGCTCTCATGTTTGGTAGTAGAAGTCTCTCATTGACATATTTCCCATTAGAGTCCGTCAGGATAAGAGCATGTGTTTCTCCCGGGTCCTGTGCAGAGGAGCTGTGGATCTGGGGTGCTGGATCAGTCGAGCAGTGAGGCTCTTCTTCCACTGGCAGCTGTTCAGGTTGAGGGTTTTCCATGAGCATCTCTGGACGAATCAAGGGTTTGGCAGAAGACTCTTTAGGTGCTGAAACAGAATTGAGTCTTTCTTTCAGATCTGTGATGAGTTCATCTTTGGTGTGGAGTACTGACTTCAAGGCCGATAACTCCTCCTGCATTTCTTTTCTAACGTCTGTTAGTTTTCTTCCTAAAGTTGATTTTACTTCCCTCAGTTCATCTTTAGTTTTCTGAAGTTCTTCTGTCATTTCTTCTCTGTGTCTCTGCAGATATTCAACAATGTTCATATTCTTGTCCACTTCATCAGACAGTGCCAGCTTTTTTAATGAAGACCTTGAGAGCAGACTGGACCATGACAGTGCCATTTTGATAGAAGTTCAGGGTCAAAAATCTTGTTTCATAATTTTTTTTCAGCATCTTCAAATGCTAAGATCTGTCTGCCTTTACAGATGCCTCTTTTCTTGGTAAAGGTGAGATGTTGACAGAAGGCAGTGTGCCATAAAGGGCTGTGTTCGGTGTAAAAGAGCAGGTTGTTCATGGCACTGTGGTCCTGTTGTTCAGCAAACAGTGTGTCGGGCCTCTCCTTCATCTGCTTGTGTCTGAGCATCAGCCTGGAGGCCTCAGAGCTCTTCTGAGGGTAGATGAAGGGGCGGGGCCAAGATGATGCGTTGGCCATCATTGATTTGGAATGTAAACAATCAACTGAAATAACTGCCACTGTTTTGAATTGTTTTTTTTTATCATCTCCCAGTGGAGATATAAAACTGGTAAAAATGAGTAAATAAGCCAAAAATGGGCAAAATATGACTTTCACTGATTTCTTTAAAATTCCAGTTGTGTCCAAAATGTCCAAGAATGTTTTTTCTGTGCTGTTCTTTCAAACAGGAATCAAGCAAAAGTCCAAAGAGAGAGAAATAGCACTGTCTATTCAAAATGTTTTTACCTCTCTTTTCCTCCAAGTTTTCTTATAGTGGCTGTTGTTGTTGTTTTGCTTGATGTTATCCTCTCCAACATGAGTATCCTCTTCTGCAGAGGTTATCCTGTGATCAGCTTCTCTTGAACTTTTCCTCAAATTCAGGTGTGACAGTGTAAAAAAAAAACCTGTCCAGATTCAACAAAATCTTTGTCTGAGATGTTGTTGTATGTTGAATCCTCTCTTTTCTATGGAAGCTTGTTTCCGCCAGAAAAAATAAAAATAAATAAAAGATAATTGCGACTTTTTATCTCACAATTGCGAGTTTACATCTCGCAATTCTGACTTTATTTCTGATATAAAGTCGCAATTGCGAGAAAAAAAGTCAGAATTCTGACTTTATATCTCAGAATTCTGACTTTATATCTCGCAATTGCGACTTTATATCAGAAATAAAGTCAGAATTGCAAGATGTAAACTCGCAATTGTGAGATAAAAAGTCGCAATTATCTTTTATTTATTTTTATTTTTTCTGGCGGAAACAAGCTTCCATACTTTTCTTTAGCTTGTTAGCAAATAAATCTTATTTTTCTTGCAATTTATCTGGAGCTCAACTCAAGTGTGACTCGTCTCCTCAGAATCCTCTCTCTCTCTCTCTCTCTCTCTCTCTCTCTCTCTGTCTCTCTCTGCGTGTGGGTTGCATGCTGGGAGCGGAAGTGTGGTGGGGGGGTTGAGAGCGGCACATTTTTTAATTTGTTTTCAAGTTTAAATTTATTTTACTGTGGTTTAGTTAAGTTTTTGTTTTTGTTTTTTGTCACATTTTTTATAATTTGAAAAAAGAAAAAAAAAATCTGGGGTGATTTATTTATTTTGATTAAGGCCATGGCGTCTCTCTCAGGCGAGGGAACGCCGGGGTTATCTATTAAGAACGGGTGTAAAGTGTTCTCGGATCAAGCATTTACCGTAGAGGATGTAGGCCTACTTTTAGCAATGGGTGAGACTGTAGGGCACGGAAATATAGCATCGGCATCTAGAATGAACAAGGCGGTGGTGGTGTTTTTAAAAGAGGAAAAGTTTGTAAACAGCCTTGTTGAGAAAGGAATTGTTGTTGCCGATTCCCTGGTGCAAGTAACGCCTTTGCGCGCACCTCCTACCAGGGTTACCATTTCAAATGCGCCTCCGATTATTTCTAATGAACAAATTATAAAAGAACTGTGTTGGAAAGTTTGCTGGATCCATTAAAATGTTGCTGCTTGGGTGTAAAAACGCAGCTTTAAAACATATTTTGTCTTTTCGAAGACAAGTATTCATGTTTTTGAACGCGCAATCTAAGGAATTGGATATCTCGTTTCGCATTCAACAAGGGGACAGTTCCTATATGATTTTTGCAACGACAGATAGCTTGAGATGTTTCGAATGCGGTGATTTAGGACATAAGAAGTTCACGTGTCCGCATAGGAAACAATCAGAAAATGAAAATAACAAAATAAATAAGGATGAGCAAACAGTTCAAAGCGAAAAAAGCGAAAGGCAAGACAAAGAAAAACGGCCCATAGTTGCAAAGGATGGAATGAGTTCAGGGAAAAAACAAAAGATAGAAGCGGTAAACGAGAAGGATCCGGAGGATACGGTTTCGGCAGGTGAACCCGGCGTTATTCCTCAGACTGGATCCCCACCCGAGAAGAGTGCTTTAGATCCCAGTTCAAAGTCAGAGGTGAGTGAGTTTATTTCATCTATGCGAGCTGGGGATAATGCTGTAGGCCCGACTGTTTTGGAGGATGAAGTTGATGCTGTTAAGGAGAAGGAATGTGTTCATGGTAAAGAGTTTGCGAGTGTTAGCGGGCTACAGAATAATGTGAGTATGGAGAGTGAAAACAGTGATGAAGAATTGGAGGATTGTGACAATTGTTCGGAGTTTCCGGAGTTTTGATTGTAGTCAGGCTTTGGAGGATGTGTATTCGGTCAAGGAATTAAATGATTTTCTGGACTTAACTAAAGGGAAAAAGGTTGATGTTGCGAAATATTTCCCAGATGTTAATAAGTTTGTAAAATCCGTGGCGAAAGCACAGAAGACGCCGGGCTATGAGGTCATTTCAAAACAGAAACGATTTCGGCTGAAGAAGTTTCTAACAAGCGTTCGTAAAACTCAGAAAGAAAACGTAAAATTGTCAAAATGGAAAAAATAAAGCACATGGGTGTGGGATCTATCCTAATTTTTGTGTTGCTTCTCTGTCTTTTGTTCTTTTCCCTCGCCCCTGCCATGCAGACTCTTAGACTATGGATCATTGAATGTTAATGGGTTGAGGGATGGAGGAAAAAGGGTTTTACTCTCTGAGTTTCTTAGGCTTAAAGATTCAGAAGTAATATTTTTACAAGAAACCCATAGTGATATCAAAAATGAAACAGAGTTAAATTTGTGGTGGGAAGGAACGCTTTGTTTAAGCCATGGCACCAATGTAGGTGCAGGTGTAGCTATTTTATTTGCAACTCACATAAATGTTAAAATTTTATCAGAAACGGAAATAGAGAGACGACGTATTTTGATGGTGAAAGCTAAAGTTGAAAATCAGATATTCGTTTTTATAAATATTTATGCTCCAAATAAAGGGTCAGATAGAATAATCATGTTTAGAAAATTAGGAGAGTTTTTTAAAAGTTATACTTTAGATGGTATGTTGATCATGGGTGGGGACTGGAATTGTTCTCTTAAAGGAGAACTCCGGTCAATTTTAACATTGAGCTAATTTTTTTGTACATTTGGAGTGCTGTCAATACAGAGAACAACGACAAAAATCGGTGTTGCCTACACCGAGTTATTCTATTTTTAAAATTTGCACCCTGTTGACTTCAATAGGGCAAGTATTAAACCTGCTTTTAGCCTCTTAACATCCTAGATGTGTCATTACAAGTGCACAGGTCATGTGAGTGATTCCTTCAGAGTGAACACGAGTGAATCTGACTGCAGTAGATGTGAAAGATATGAATAAAAATGATGTTATTTAAGCCAGCGCAAATACCTGTATTTACATCCTGTTTTCGGTTGAAGCCCAAAGTAGTCGATTACCGAGTTCACGCGCGTGATCATAGGTAACTAAACCTATGCGCGTGAACTCGGCAATCAGAGACCGTATTCCCCAGCATCAGGGTTGGTGTAAATGTAGGAGACTGGCAGGAGGGGGATGGAAGATTACTGTCTTTTACAACACCTGAAATTAGTCTCTTTGACACAATATCTAAGAAGGCTTTTTATCTTGTTTGTGTAAAATACTTAAATTTAAGAGCATTGTAAGATCTTTCAGAGACCAAATGGACTAATTTAGTTGAATCAGGGGCCTCTCCGAAAGGATGTTGGAGGACGTTGTATAAGAAACCAATCGAGAAAAGAAGTGGAGATTTGCAATGGAGGATTTCTCATTGGATTTTAGCAACAAACCGTTATAAAGTTCATCTAAATCCTTTGCAAGGAGAAGAGTGTTTGTTTTGTGGGCTACCAGAAACAGTGTCTCATATATTTATTGAATGTTTTAGGCTAGAAGGAATTATGGGTGTGTTAAAAGACCTGAGTCATGATTTTGGTTTCATTTTTACAAATAGTTTTTTTATTTTTGCACCTCAAATAAAAGCAAAATTGTCTTGATAAATGTTTTATTTGGTATGGCAAAAATGGCTATCTGGCTGACAAGAAAGAGAAAAATGCAGCTGAATAGTGAAAATGACCCTTTGGACATGTTCAGAGCTCTGGTAAAGAGTAGGCTGGTTATGGAGTATAAGTATTATGAGCTGGTGAATGATACCGATTCTTTCTTCTACTTATGGGGGATTGAAAAAGTTTTATGTAACACATTAACTGTCTTAACATAAATATTAACCCTTATAAATGAAATATGGTTCTTCAAAATAAATCCTCAACAGGCAATGAGAGCCGGCTGTCAGAGTGTTTCTGTTGAACACAAGCACTGAGACCCGGGGGAGAGAACAGCAGAGAACAGGAGACAGACGCTGGTCATTTTTATTCAATTTGTGTAACGTTACATTTTATTCATAAACATTAAAAACACACTCTTTTGTGGTAAAATACGAGCAAAGGTAAAAAAAAAAATGGAATTCCAAAAAATTAAACGGAAAAAAACGAAATTTGGAAAAATAAATAAAACGAAATTTAGGAAAAAATAAAACTGAATTCATTGGGCCCTACATAACTCCGACTGGTTTTGAGCAAAGTATCTGAACAAATAGGGTCCGTGTATCATCCGATCATTCAATTATTCCATTTAATCTGGCAAACCAAAAACGAAATAACGAATCAATATTTTGTTTTTCTGTATGAACCAAATATGAAAACTGACGTTTGTTTCATCGCTTTCAGCTCGAAACGGGAAATATAATAAACAAGGAAACCAAAACGAAATAATGGATCAAATTTACGTTGTCTTTATTTTTCTTTATTTGTAGGTCTAACCATTTCCCACGGTGCCGTCCTGCTTGCTTTGCGCATGCGCAGTGGATAGTTTCAAAGGAGTAGGTCGCTGAGCGCCAAAAGCGGAGGGTCCGGTCCCAGTTGGTCAAACTTTCCAGTTCAAATGGCACTCGAACCATACATGTCTTTTATTGAGGACATGTTTATGAGTGGAATGCCATATCATGAGATCTCAGTAAAGATGCGAGAAATGGGTGTCCAGCGAGGAAGCTCTGAGGTCAGCATTCGGAGACTGCCAAGCATAATATGCGGAGAAAAGGACACACTTCTGATTCAGACCTTGACATTGCTGTCTCTCTCGAGCAATAAATGAGGTAACGTTACGTGATATAAAAAAGTAAAACATGTAGCACACTAGACCAGTGGTGTAGTCTACGTGATGCGCAGGTAGCCTGCTGTATACCCACTAGGAACGGTCAGAGATTTCCGTATACCCACTTAAAATAGCGAGATGATATGTAACAACATTGTTCTGTGACACAACTTTCACGCGTTCATTCATAAATTCACCCCGTCTGGGTTGCGAAGCACTGAAATGACGTTTTCGGCTTCCATAGCCTGTGTGTGTGTGTGTGTGTGTGTGTGTGTGTGTGTGTGTGTGTGTGTGTGTGTGTGTGTGTGTGGGGTAGAAGTAGCAGTTCCTGGATGCTTGCTCATGCATTTCAGCTGATACAGTAGCTACATAACCTCAGTTTGACAATGGTTTTGGCCGATAAGTGTGCTTGAGATGATGTGGACACTTTTTGTGTTCTCACTGTTAATAATATTGTGTAATGAATGAGTGTTGGTGATATAACTGCACACAGGCCTATGTTCACTGTTATTACTGCTACTGATAAGCCTCAGCTTTCAATTATTGTTATTAATAGTTGCAACTTACACTCTTAAATGTGCATTGAAAATTGCCAGCTGATAAAACCTGTGCTCCAGGGACCAGTTTCATAAAACATCTAAGACTTCATGTAGCTCCTAACTGGCTGAGTTAGATGGTGATTAACACTAAACTTTAGAAAATCAGTCTGTTCTCCCCAGCACCTGTAACTGTCATTGGCTGTTAAAGTCTGTGCAGTGTTGACAACACACAGCCTAAGCGGTCCTTCAGGATGCTCCATATTACATGTACATGCATACTGTATGTATTAGTGAGTGTAGTGGTGCTTATGGGACGTCGTTCTGGGACGGGGTGTATGAGGCTGGGAGGGAAAAATCACAGTAAACTCACTACAAAAAACTAGACTACACCTGTCAGGATACAGAGGTAAGTGAATCCAAACACAGCTTTATTCAAGCAAACAAGAGTGCAAGGTGAGTATTCAATGAGTTCAGGTGCAGATACGGTGAAGATCACTCGGTGCGGGGCAGACAACAGGTGAGCATGTTCTCTTCAGGTTAGTTAATGTCAAGCAGTCACAGTTCATTAATACTTGTCCTTTCTCTTTCAGATGCAGTCGTTAGCAAGCAAGCTCGGAGGAAACACAGGAAGCTCGGGAGGATGCAGGATCACAGGTAACATGGAGTCGAACAGGATTTCTGGAGTCAGCGGATCAATGATACAGAGGTTAGTGTTTCACAGGGGAGCATACGTTACATCTCGAAGTTCAGGAGACAACGGATCATGGTCTGTTCCTGTTGGAGGCTTGACCAGGACTGACATCACAGTGAGTGTTTCATGAGTTGGCTGATGAGGTAATTGATGATGAACAGGTGTGTGTGATTATTAATCCGGAGAGAGTGAGTGCAGGTGCGCCAAAGAGGATTCTGGGAATTGTAGTGTATGACAGAGCCAAGGAGAACCAGGGAAACCGTGACAACACCACTGTACTAGACCTAGGCTATTTGATGGTAGACAAACAATTGTGTACCTGTGTATGTGTGTATTTTAACAGACTGGATCAACGTATGGTCGTAAAATGATGGCAGGCTACCTGTCCTCAGGTGGGGTACGTGCAGGGGAATGCCGCATTGGGAGCGTTCTGAGAGCAGCCCAAAAAATGAAAGTTCAGGGAAAACTTGTCTTCCGTCTGCTGTGGCTGTCAATCATTCTCCGTTCAGCTGCAGCATCCCAGCGTGCCTCATGCGGTTACGACAGTCAGCACGGTACAACTCTCTCTGATATGATATGATTCCTCTATAATGCTTGATCTGTATATAAAGGGCTGTGGATCTGCATAAAATGACTTCGTCTTGCTGAAGTGTGTAATGCGGTTTCTAAACGATGTCGTCACTGCTACCGGCGTCTGTTAGGCCTCGTTCAGACTCTCAGTCCATCACACTAACGTACACTAACTGGCATCATACGCAGCATAACTGCAATTTAAAACTGTAAAGAAACGAATGATCTATAAACTGTTGGATAGATATACACTAGGATGTGTATTTTTCATACATTTCAATGCGCACTGTGACTCCATGGGCAAATTGCAAACAGCAATGTAACTTAAATTGTTTTTAATGAATGTATTTCATAAGTATACATATAGTAATTTGTATTTTATTATTAACATGTGAAGATTTTATAGAATTACTGTCCAAAGATTTTTTCAAGAATTGCTGAATTATACACTCACTAATCTTTTAATACTTTCTTTAGGACATGGATGAGGATCTGTTTCACAGTGCCATTGAGAAGACCACCATGGGGATCTTTGTGATAAAGCACATTGTTAAGAATGAACCCCGAGTTGTGGGAATTGTCCTTGAGGGTGTGATTGTGCTTCAGGACCTTGAGAATGTGGCTTTTGCAACTGCAATGTTGTTTGGTCTCATTTATTCTCTTAACCTGAAGCACCCCACAACGTTGCGCTACACTTTTGAGATTTTGCAAAAATCATCATGGAGTTGGATGGGGGTGAGCTCTCTATCAAGGCCCAAAACTTCAAATCCAAACTTCACCTGTGAGATGTACTGCTTTTTCGCAGGATACATGAACTAACAGTTCTGAGTACTGCCTTTTCTTAGGCACTTACAGTTTTGAGGTTTCTTCTACACATTCAGCACAAGTTCTACACATTCAAGTTGTGCAGTGGAGTCAGAGGACAGTTTTTTTATTTCATGAAATCAAATTATTTGTGCTTCAATGTTCTATTTGTTTATAAAGACACAGTTTCATGAATGCAGGTATGAGCTATAACTCATGTTCATGATCTAACATGATGTTCATGATCTTGTTAAAACATTTCTTATGAAGAGTTCACGTCTTCGATCTAAAATGGGCATGTATGCATATTGCATAGAACAGTACTTTTTTTTTTTACATACTAGTTTAAGTCATGTTGATATTTAATCACCAAAGAGATTCTAAAAAGATGTTATTTCATAGTCATTTAAAGATGTCATAAAATTTTGTTCAGTGCTGGACTGACCGTTTTGATGTTTACATTACACAAGGTCTGCACATTAAATGTGTTGAAGAGAGTCTGAGAGAACAAAGTTCTCTTTGAATTGTGCAAAATTCAGTTTTCACAGAAATATGAGATGTTATATTCTTATCTATCTATGATATGAATCTGATGGTCTTCGTAAATTAGATTATATGTCTAAAATAGAGACTGTCACTGCGTACATCAGATTCAGTACTTTTTGTACGTTTTTACATGCATAATTTTGAATTGAAGTGAATGAATGTTCAATAAATGAAATAAATTGTTTAAATGAATGCTTTTTTATTGTTTACTACAAAAACACATTTAAGTAACAACATAAACCATTAAAAATTTAACAAAAAAAATTTATGTAGAGATAACTTGATTAGATTGTGTAGAATTAACATGATCCAGGCATGTATCTAAAATAAAAGAATAATATTCAGCTAACATGACTGAATTATGTTAGATTAACTTAAACAGAGCATGTACACATTACTTCATTAAAATACATGTGATTAACACAAAACTATTGTACAGAAACTATGTGAATGTGTAGGATACTGTGAACCCAAACAAATTATGTGGAACCAGTGTCCATAATTCAATTGAGTAAATCCAATGAATTTTTTTTTTTCAGTGTAGGCTAGTCCTGAATTTTATATGTTTATAATAGACAGGGTTTTGCCCAATAGGGTCTGACTGCAGACCTCCTATGTGGAGCTCAGGCAATCTGGCTGTCATCTTATCTGTCCGGATGTAAATGTCAAGGTTTTTATGGCAAGCCCTTTTACCATTTATTCTTTAAAACTTACTAGTTGTTATTTAAATACTAGTAACTAATTGCACATTTTTGCCATTGCAATCTATGGGGCTCTGTAGAGATCACCTTTTCATTAGTTACTAGTAACTATTCGAATAGTTATAGAATAAAATATAAAAAAATGTGCAATTAGTGACTAGTATCTAAAAATAATTACTAGTAACTAATGGAATAGTCACTAGTAACAAAAAATTACTAGTACTAGTATGTAATCATTTGTTACTAGTAAAACGGGGATAGTTACTAGTAGCTAATAAATAAGTACTAGTAGTTTTTAAATAGCGACTAGTACGTTTTAAGGAATAAATGTTTAAATGGCTTTCTATAAAGGTTTAAGATAACAGATTGGGATGATACACCTCCTGTGCATTTCATTAGCCAACGCAAAGTCATATCATTAAACCGTCATATAGCCTAAGTTAACATTAAAGTTCGGCAGTTAAAATACCTTGTAAATCATATCTTATATCAACATATTCTGACCAGTCGTGAAATCTACAGAATTAGTCTTTGTGTTTTGTGGCCTTTTATCCATGCACATCCAGATAATATTTTTCAATTAATTCTGTGCATTATTGTATCAACTTAAATATTTGACATGAACTGTTTATGTATTACAGTGGTTACCTTTAGTTTACAGAGTTGTGGGTGATTCTGATGTAATTTCCATCCTGACAGATGGGATGAGTCCCACAGAGTTCTGCTGGCAGACCCTTCTGGCCATGTAGCCTTTACCATGCGCATGTATACCTAATAATACCTAGCCTATATCTAATGCTGACTAATATATTTTCTTGCTTGCATAGGGTTCCCGTAACTTTAACCCAATCCCATATAATGCTGAGTATATGGGACACAAGATGCACATGGACCAAAATGAGAAATTGGTCATGTTTGGAGTGACTCGTGTGATTGCTGTAGATGGATACAGCAAGAAAATTGTTGCAAATGCAACTACGCCTGTAAAAAACAATCTAGCCATCTATGAAGAGGTGTACAGGTCAGTGTTGTATGTTATGTTTGATCGAACATATTTTATCAATTGTAATAATATTAATAATTGAGCGTTTCATATGTGTTTATGTAGACCTGCAGTAACACATTATGGAATGGGGGATCAACCTCGTGTGGATCATGGCAAAGAGTTTTACCTGTGCCTCTACATGCAAGAGAGGCTGTCAGAATATAGACACAACCAGCAAAGACAGCCATACCTCCAAACACAGTCACCAAGGGTAATGTCAACCATCTGCATTTACATTACACCATTGGTGAAATGTAACTAAGTATATTAAGCCAAGTAATTCACTTAAGTACAAGTCTGAGGAACTTGTACTTTACTTGAGCATATCCTGCTACTTTATACTCCACTACATAATGAGTAATCTAATCATTTCAAATATATCAATAACCTGGGCCAATTGTCAAGAGTGGTTACAATCAGTACTTCAGATAATACTTATTCTAGGATTTTGAATACAGAACTTTTTCTTATGATGTTTTCAACATTGTGTGGTCTTGGGGATTTTACACAACAAGGTTATTCTTAGTCTATTCACTAGTTCCCAACTGTTAATAACATAGAAACACATTGTTAACAGACCTGTATCATCTCCTTTAAAAACAAAAAAACACAGAATCACACAGTGGAAAGGATGTGGCCAGAAATTAACAACAGAGTGAATTATCCACTAAAGGAGGCCCTCATCCAGCTACAAGATCAGGAAGCAATAGATATGGAGGACAGTCTGACAAGGTTCTGCACATCTAATCTGACCTGCCAGATGTGCCAGATTGGCATAAACATATTTGTGCAATGCTCACAGGATTCCAGGTATGTCACATTTCCCTTACGAGTTATTCAGTTTAAGTGTTTTATCATTGAACATCACAACAAACATTTCTTGTGTTGTTAAAGAGAGAGGGATACCAAATCACCTAGCAGGGACTGGAACACCAAGATAAATCACAACCGATCTTCTACCAGATGCCACAGCTGACATGTATGACAGGGACATGGGATTCTCCCTCACCAGAGTATCTTCATTCGGAAGTGACCCCTTTCTGTCTGAGGCAGACAAAGTGAGAGCAGAGCAGCACTTTGCACATTATTACCCCGACCTTTCAGTTATTTTTGACAGTGCTGTCAATTACAACTATGCTCCCTTCACAGAGGCCTTGATCTGCCTCATTGATGTAACAAAGACAAAGACAAAGACACTGGATTGTGAGGAGCCTTGTTACAGATTGCTGGACATCCGTGTCTGTGGACACCATTATGCAGTTACTACTACAACAGTAGAGGGTGTAAGTATACCGTCTGAAAACACAATACAAGATATACTAGATGAAGAATGAAAAATATTTTCCAATTGAATGTCAGACAGCGTTTCAAAAAGCATCCTTTATGTAACTGAGTCTATGTATGGCATAAGTTCAGTGAGAATTAACAAATTCCTTTCTCTGTCTACAAATGCTCCAAGCACACCCCGTACCACTTAATATCACAGATGTGAATTCCTGAAGTATGCTTAAGGAATGGCTCTTTTTTTATGGATTGGTTTCCTTAATTTCAATTGGCTATACAAAGAACACCAGGAGCAGGACACTTAAAAGAACCGTATGTAAGAAATGTATTTCAATTAATCATAAAATGGCCCTGATATGTCACTAGACATTAAGAAATCATGTTCATTTCAAATACTTATATCACTGACAACAGTAGTCCGGCCAGGATATTGTCATTTAAAAGTGAAGTTGCAGCCCTCAACTGATGTTGATGTTGTCATGCTGTGTTTTGGCCTGATGCCCCACCCTCCACCTATCTACCAATCACGAAGTCAGTAGTGTTTCGGCATCCGGGTTGCCAGCTCTGCTCTAGTTACCACAGCTGCAGCTACAAACGTGTCGGATAAAACATCTGCCTATCTGGCAACCTCGAGTCAGGGGGGGGGAGGGGATACACCGCTCTACAGTAATTTGAAAGTGATTGCAGTACCAGTTTTGGCCACAATCTTACATACGGCTCCTATAAGCTTTTAAATGACCACTACATCACAAATTCCACCAAACAACAACATGTTTGTCAGGGTGAATACATAATTGTTTGTCTTCCTAAGGACAAGACTTACCTCTGCAAACCAGACAAGTGAATGTATCCCTAACATTCCTGGACTGTTCTTCTGTCAGTACCAATGTTGTGTTCCTGTTTCGATGGACCACGTCAGAGAGTCCCTGAATGGCAGTTGTCACCTCAGACAAACCCTGAGCCGCCAGGACAAGCTCCTCGATCTTCTCGAACACACTGTCCAGTCCACCCTCATCATCTCTGCGTCTGTGAAAGAGAAACATCACATGTACATATTAAATAATTAGAAACTGTTAATGTATGCAAATGATGTGACATGCCATTACATTCAGATTGATTATGGACACAAAAATGATTGCTTTTGTGCCAATCAAATATTGCATAAAGTGTCCATTGACTGAAGCTGTCCAATTGTAGGAGATATAGTTGTATCAAAGAAAAGACTCAGATAAACATGGCAGTGTTTCTGGACAGACTGACGGAGAAATGTGCCATTATTTTAGGTGCTTTCATGTAGTCTCTTTGAATATGTTGTATCAGACCAGCTCTGCTCTTTAATTCAGGCCATGCTTAGCCTTTACAGTGCCTGATGTCAGGAGGATAAACTGAGGGGATGTAACAGAAGCCACTGGTAGTCCGACTTACGAGATTCTTCGCCTCTTTTGTTGCACAGCTTGGAAATCAACCTCTGGTACAGCCATGATTTTTCACGAGTTCTGCTTCCAATAAAAGGTGCCTAATTGAGTACAAAATATACAGTATGCATGAATAAAAGCTCACTCTTGAAGATGGACAAGTGAATGCATATTCATTTAGTTTTTATCTGAAATGGCAAAGGTTTGACATTGTTTATGGCTCCAGTTTAAAATGTGAGACTTTATAAATGTTGATGTGACAATTTATAGCCCAATATATTTGCCACTTAGCTGTGAAGCAACTTAAAGTTCATGCTCTTGTCACAGTACATTTTCAAGACACAGGGTTACCTAAACTATAATTTGAGATGGTAAATAAAATTGTTCAAATGAAGCACCTCTTGTTCCTTCTGAGTCCAATATTTCCACTCCATTGTGGTCTGTCAGGATGAGTTGTTCATTGCTTCCTAAGGCATCTTTTACTTTGGCAATCATGGATGGGACACTGGCCTCCTGCTCAGTAAATCTTACAACCACCATTCTGCTGTTCACAAGCTTTCCACTCTGTACCTCTCCCAGACTGACAGTCCTGGAGTTCAGAACAGCTAGATTTAGGTTCATTCAACATTTTTAACATACACGAGAACATTTATATTTATATTCTATTGGCAAGGGCATGGGAATTGAAAAAAATGTGCCTTACCTTGTAAAGTATTACACAGAACCTGGGTGGCACTGAGGGGCTTGCTGAGCTAGCCAACCTGGAGAAGCGAAACTGGCCGCTCGAGGAAGGAGTAGGTAGTGGCCCCGCAGCAACGTTAACACCTGCATCCAGCACAGCCCCGGCCCTATGTATTTCGTAATGGGCCTTGTCCCTGAGGTCAAATGAACTGAAGTGGCCCTCTGCTCCAGGGAAAACTGCCACATTGGTATCGTCAGTGAGGTACAGGCTCTGGCTGGTTACCTAAAAAGTAGTAAGATTTAGGCAAAATCCTGGTAATGGAATTCAATAACCGTATCCACTATTGTTAGGTGCATAAATCCAGTACTATTATCGGTTGCTAGTTTATTAGGTTCACCTAACGTAAGCTAAAATTAATGTAATCCAATACAACAGTCCTGCAAAAAAAGCATGCACAGTTATTATAATGCAAAAGTTATAATGCCATAAATTTATACATTTTTGTTGAAACTGTTTTAGAGAGGCATTCCATCAACTGTATGATCATTTTAGAGGATGGAGCTTGTGGTGCTATTCAGAGCCGGATTATCCATAAGGGCACTTGGGCCAGTCCCCAGGGGCACCAACCATTCACAACCACTAGGGGGGCACCACATGACACAAGCTTTAAATATATTTTTTGCCCAGGCACCACACTGTCTTAATACGGCCCTGGTGCTATTGAACTGTATTTCCTTAAAGGTGCATTGCGCATCTTTTCATGTTAAAAATACCCGTTTTCTAACCCATACATGCTTAAACAATTGCCTGATGGGCTGACTGAGCCCTTCTCTGATCACTGCGATTGCCTCTATAATCCTGTACAGTAAAATAAATAAGAGGGATTCGGGTCGGAATCTGAGACTGGGCGTGACGTCATGCGCGTTCACGGCACGCTCATATGTCTGGCAGGTTTGTGATTGTATATCAGGGGGGAAGTAAGTCGACCGGAAGTTGAAGTCGGCCGCGTGCCGCCATCTTGTAGCAGAACTTCACCTGCGGTTAGCATCCCATTGACTCCCATTCATTTTGGCGTCACTTTGACAGCGAATAACTTTACATCTGAGGCGTTTAAAGACTCCATTTGTCCATTATTTATTTCTAAAGAAACACGACAATGTATAAAATGCTCCATTACCTTGTAGCTTATGTTATGGCCCCGTAGAAGCAGTTTTTGTAAAAGTAGGCTAACGATTGCGTCATAACCACGCGACTCTCTGTCGCACAGTAGAGAGATTACCGTATGGACAGGAGGAGAAGCTCGCGGGCAATCGGGGGGACGTGGAGGCAAAATGACAATATAATTAATCAGAATACCTAGCAAAAGTTGCTCCTGCTCCAAGCTTATGGACAGCTCCTACTCACACTCTCCGTCTCTGCAAGATTCGGAAGGGAATGATTCAGATTTCTCTTGGCACAGCTACTAGAAGACAGACGGGTTGCTCACGTGGTCCGTGTAAAGCTTTGCTCGGTTTGAGTCTGCGCGTCAGGAAAGGAAGTGCTAAGAAATCGCTAAAAATGGGCTTCACTTGTCTCAATTGAGTTCCAATGGGGTCGCTGTGTCCATTTCTTTTACTGTCTATGTTGTATATGCGCCGACGCCGCCATTCTCCGTAGAAAATGGATTCTAAGAGACCGGCTTGTAGTTCATTTCAAACACCAACGCAAACTCCACGTAAGATAAAAAAAAAGAGAACTTTTGTCTAGTGCAACCAAAAGGTCCAAATTGGAGTCAGACAGGCGTCGGGGTAAGACGAGAGTAAACATAGGGAAGGCTTTCAACAAATGGAGAGATCTCCGGTCTGCTCTAGGGCTCAAACGGGATCCTCAGTTGGCTTTTTTCTTGATAAAAAGGTAAGATATATCCCATTCTCTAATGTCTGATACGGCCAATAATGACAATAAATGACGATCCATAAAATGTGTAATGCTTTAGCGTAAGCTAGATAAATGTACAAATTACTGCTTAATTACGATGTATTGCTATTGGAATATGCTACTTAGCTGATCAATAAAACAGGCTAAACCCCCGCAAATCTTCGGCGGATTAGCCTGTTTGGCTTTTATGGTAACGTCATAGTGCCACTTGATTGTTTATTACCTTGAGACATTTGGGTGTACTTTGTTGACCGACTGTGTATGGTATGGTATCATGATTACAATTTTGAGCTTTTACAAAGTTATAACTTATATTGTTCATGAACGTGTTTCCATAATAATAGTCATAAGTGGATACAGTAAACACATAACACAGGTCAACATGGAGATAGATGGGAATAAAAAACGAAGTTTTCTACTACCCCCATTTTTTCCCTCACACATAAGTGTGTTATTTACTCAGTTGCCTTTCCTTTCACATATTTTAAATTACTTGCAGATTTAAAACTTTATTACCTCTGAAGACATTATGATTGTAAACAAAAGATTTGTGCGGCTGATGCTCCTTGGGTTATGACCAGCTCGAGCTCGTGCAAGCGTGCGTGTGTCATGATTCTGCCTTCATGTCCTAGATCTTTCTTGTTTTGAGGCAGGATCATGACAGACCCATGTTTTGTGTACAAGCACATGGCCATTTGTTTGGGCCATGTGCTTGTGTTGTCTCGTTCTCTTGCCCCGCCCCCTTGTTATCCTCGTTTTGTCTTGATTGCTTTACCCATTATCACCTGTGTTCCTGATTAGTTTGCTCCCTATTTAATCCCCTCATGTTTTCTGTCCTGGGTCGGTACATTGTCTTACATTGTCTGTTATCCCCTGTGGTACATTGCTTGTTCTACACTGTGAGTACTTTGTCAGCGACCTGTTATTTCAGTATTGTGAGTTTGTTTCCCGTCATTGTCAAGTCAGAGTTTAGTCTTTATTTGTTATCTAGTCTTAGTCAAAGTTACCTGTCTTCAGTCCTGTTTTGCCCCCTCGTGGGTTTTGTTTTCTGTTTTTGTGTATTAATAAATCTTGAGTGTCTGCGCCTCGTCTGCTTCTGGGTTCATCTCCTCCACATCCCATAACAGCGTGTGCGTGTGGTCCGTGAGCGTGCACACCTCTGGTTGCAGTTTCGCTTGCCGCCAGAGGGGGCGTAGTTCTGCGAAAACTCAGACTCTCGCGCAATGCACCTTTAAAGGGTAACTAAGGGTAAGACTGAGGCTTTAATAATGCTGTTCATTGATTCAAGTAATTTTTTGACATTTGGGTATAAAGTGTTTTAATTCTACAATATATGGTGTAAAAGCGTCTGAGTGCTGCCCTCTTCAGGTTGAACAGTGGCTACTGCAGTTGTGTTTTCCTATTGAAAGTTGTGGTGCCCTGTGACGTCAAGGGTACCAGCTAACCAGGCTCCGCCCACTTTTACAGTATTTTTCAAATATTGCCAGTGGGTGGAGTGAGTCAGGCTCTGACCAGGGGTTTAGTTACCCTTTAAGTTACAGAATACAGAAAGTTACAGGTGATACAGAAACACCTAACTTAACTTATATGTCATTGAGCCTATCCTAATTGACACGATTACGGGTTGGAAAAATAATAGAAACGCCTCTCTGTACAACACAATACTTCAACATCACCACTAACTAACACCTATGCGGCTGCCAACTAAGTTAGCTGTCACAGTTACTTAACAGTTCACCCAATGTCACACATTAAAAACATAATGCTAGCAAACTAGCATTCATTAACTCCGCTGCTCGTCGTACGGTTCACGCCTCGCCGTCGTCCATTAATACCTGACAATGGACACCTCGTCAGGCATTAACCCTAGCTAACGTTACGTATCTTTGGGAGATAAACTGTGTGAGAATAATAAGCAACGTTCGATTGCCATACCTGAAATATTTTAGAAATCTTTTCCACCATCATGTCCTCCTCTCTCAGCGTCACTCTTTTGGCGGCGCTGAAAAGCACAAACGATGGATCCATAATGTAGCACCACTGAGTGACACTGCTTCGTAGGCTGGTTACCTGTTCCACGCGGCTGGAGATTATCCACTGCGCATGCGCATTATTGGCACCGTGGGAAATGGGAAAACAAATAAAGAAAAATAAAGACAACGTAAATTTGATACATTATTTCGTTTTAGTTTCCTTGTTTATTATATTTCCCATTCGAGCTGAAAGCGATGAAACAAACGTCAGTTTTCATATTTGGTTCATACAGAAAAACTAAATATTGATTCGTTATTTCGTTTTTGGTTTGCCAGATTAAATGGAATAATTGAATGATCGGATGATACCAATCATGTAGAAGCGGTCGAAGTCTCGGACGTGGAGCTCTCGTTTATATACTGTCTATGGGAGCTCTCGGCATCTCGAAAACACCGCGCTGATATTGATTCTCGTTTTAGTTCTCCTTTTTTATCCAAAGTCTGCTTGCCATGGTCCATAATGTTTGAACGAAACAACAACAGCGTGCAGATAGACATTGCGAACTCCACAGTTGTCTGCGTCTGTCGCTTTGGTTAATCAGAGGGCTCTGCTCATAGCTCTGGTTACCATGGCAGTACGAGCGGAAACCATAGGCGGAAACCAGAGACAACGCGGATATGACGCCATTGACTGCGACAAAACGGAAATAAAGACACGGTCCGTGTCTTCGAATTAAAATCTTAATTTCTCTGGATTTAGAAGTTAATTGGAACTGTCGGGATAATGTAAATACACAACTTTAAAAAATATATAACATAGATATAGTTATTTTTGATATTTTTAAAGCAAAAAAAATACATATTGTGCCTTTAAAGGGGAATTTATTGAAGTTGAAAATTGCTGGCTCAGAGTATTAAAACAAGATAAGAAAATATGAGATACAATTTTGGGGATTTTTCATCTTTGCATGACAGTTTTATTTTTTCCATTGAAAAGAAAATATTAAAAACTATGATGTTGGGATATTGGTTTTAATCTGTAACATGATTTCTTACATATGGAAAACATAATTTCATATTTCATTAATTATATCACAAACTTCTGCAGCTTCTTTCGATTTAGATATGACAGTTAATTGGAAAGTGACGTGAAAACTTTATCCTTTTCAAGTGAGTCTCAAAGAGCATGTGATATCAAAATGGGCCTGGCCAAAATGAGTGTGAAGGACTTGAAACCCATTTCAATGGTAGAGGGTCAAGGTTTCCGGCATTTTATGAAGGTGGTGGATACCCGATACCAGATCCCTTGTCGGAAATCCTAGCCTGGCAAGCCAGACCTACATCAAGATGTTAGGTCTGGAAACTCACCATAGTCACGGCTCAATCCGAGGGGCGGGATAAACGGCTGTCTTTCAAATTCCCTCTGCACGCAATAGGACAGCGCTTCAACCAACCAGAGCGTTTTCCCAACAGCGGAGCTTAGTTGATAGATTCAACTTTTGCCATATCTGGCCGGCAAAACGACGAACACACATTCCTTTTTTTAAGAATGACTTAAGTGCCGTTCTTTGCTCTTTTCTCAAAGAAAAACTTAACTCCAAGTCCTCCAGAGTCGCGGCCAAAGCCGATTCGAAAGACCGTTGTTCTCCATCAGCAGCCGCCATTCTTTGTTTTCAAGTAGCAGCAGCCAGGTAACCGTCGCAACTCTGTCGTGTATGTTAAGCCCGCCCCCGCCTACTCTACACACAACGTGATTGGCCTGACCCAATCTGGGTTTTTGCAGCGAGAAGGTTTATTGAGAGTTGCTAGACATACCTGGCTGCGAAATACATTTTGCTGCCGCTAGGGTGCGTCTAGATTTCTAGGCTACGGAAATCCATGATGACAGGTGAAATTCCCAAACTGTACGAGCAAGCACAGAAAACAGTAAAGGACTCCATACAATCAGCAAGCAGTCTGGTTTTAACAACCGACATGTGGACTGCAAGAACCACCGAAGCTTATTTGACTCTGTCAGGACATTTTATTGAGGAGATACTGGCAGATGCAGTCTTGCAATCTTACAACAATCCATGTAGACAGGAATGTGCCCATATTGTACGGAAACAGAAACCGTGAAGCATGTACTTCTGACATGTAGGCAGTACTCTGAAGAGAGAGAACTATTTAAGAGGGTAACAAAGAACTCTGTTACTTTGAGCAACCTGTTGAGTCTACCCAGTGGCGCCTCCAGAAATTTTTCATAGGGGTGGCCAGATGGGGCCACTTAAAATCTTGGGGTGGCACACCAAAACTATAAACCATAATTTCAGAATTTTTTTCTACTGTTGTAGTAAACCGGCATATTTTAAAAATAGAATAACTCGGTGTAGGCAACACCGATTTTTGTAGTTGTTCTCTGTATTGACAGCACTCCAAATGTACAATAAAATGAGCTCAATGTTAAAATTGACCGGAGTTCTCCTTTAACATTTTGAGTTACACAACAATTCTGTTTTATTTTGCAATTATATTTGGCATAAGGTGTACATTTATTGCAAACAAAACAGTTACTGGGGAAAAGCAGATACAAATATATTATATTTATATATTAATGTCAAGAATTCAGAAGTGTATATATTTATATAGCCTACACTACAAAGAAATAATATACAATTAAATTATGCTTATTTTAAATGTATTGAGCAGGCTAGGTATATAAAATATAGGCTTTTAATAATCTTTCAGTGCGCAAAACCATGATAATATGAAATGCTTCAAAACAGAGCGCACAAAGCGCGTATGCGCATCGCGGGTGCAGAATGATGTGCTCAAAGCAACATGGAGTCACAGTGTGCAGCGCTGCGCTGAACAAGTGAGCATTTAAAGTCTGCGTGAACCGGAAGTTGCAAACGACTTTTCTCCAGTGCTGTGACGTATTTCCCAGTGAAAAGGAATATTGAACAGAGGGCAGGGTTTTACTCTAGCGCTCCTCCTCTCCATCTCTCGCTCATAGCAGACTAACGGTTTGAGGGGAGTGGTTAAGCGTTTCCCAAACCAAGCCGTCAAACATACGTCATCAGAGAAGGTCCTCCATGCATTTAGCCAAGGCTGCAAAGCCAACTCCGTGTTTCAAATATGTGAGACCTATCACTTCTGCCACTAAAGATTGCTTTATTAATAATCTTCCTGATCAGTTTCATCATCTCAGCATCCCAGATAGCTTAGAAGAACTTGATATTACAACAGAAACGTTTAACTCTCTCTTTTCCAGCACTTTAGACACAGTTGCTCCGTTGCGCTTAAAGAAGATTAAAGAAAATAGTCCAACGCCGTGGTACAACGAGCACACTCGGGCCCTTAAGAGAGCAGCCAGAAAAATGGAGCGCAACTGGAAGAAAACAAAACTAGAGGTATTTCGCATTTCATGGAAGGAGAGCTCGATTGCTTACAGAGAGGCCTTAAAAGCTGCTAGATCTGCTTATTTTTCAACCCTATTAGAAGAAAATAAACATAATCCTAGGTATTTATTTGAAACAGTGGCTAAACTAACGAAAAATAAAGCTTCAAGCACCGAAGTCTCCAAGCAACACAGCAGTAATGATTTTATGAACTTCTTCACTTATAAGATAGAAAATATCAGGGACAAAATTATAACTATGCAACCGTCTACTACAGTATCGCATCAGGCAGTGCATTGTAGTCTCCCTGAGGAAAAATTTGATTCATTCGTTGCTATAGGAGAGGAAGAATTTACTAAACTCGTTAAATCATCTAAATCGACAACATGTATGTTAGACCCTATACCGACTAAGCTACTGAAAGAGATGCTTCCAGAGGTCATAGATCCTCTTCTTAATATCATTAATTCATCTTTGTCTCTAGGATACGTACCAAAAAACTTTAAGCTGGCTATGATTAAACCGCTTGTTAAAAAAACGCAACTTGATCCTACAGAATTAGTCAATTACAGGCCGATCTCGAATCTACCTTTTCTGTCAAAGATATTAGAAAAGGCAGTATCCTCACAACTGTGTTCCTTTCTTGAAAGAAATGATATCTGCGAGAATTTCCAGTCTGGATTCAGACCGTACCATAGTACCGAGACAGCTCTCGTTAGAGTCACAAATGATTTGCTCTTATCATCCGATCGTGGTTATATCTCGCTATTAGTGTTACTCGATCTTAGTGCTGCGTTTGACACCATCGACCACAACGTTCTTTTAAATAGATTAGAACATTATGTTGGCATTACGGGAAATGCACTAGCATGGTTTAAATCATACTTATCTGACCGTTATCAGTTTGTAGCAGTAAATGATGAGATGTCTCATCGATCACAAGTTCAGTATGGCGTACCACAAGGCTCAGTACTAGGACCGCTGCTGTTCACTCTGTACATGCTACCATTAGGAGATATCATTAGGAAACATGGAATTAGCTTTCACTGTTATGCTGACGATACTCAGCTGTATATTTCTTCAAAACCTAACGAAACTTATCAATTCACAAAATTAACGGAATGCATAGCAGATATAAAAAATTGGATGACTCGTAATTTCCTACTTCTTAACTCTGAAAAAACAGAGTTTTTAATTATTGGACAAAAAACTTCCTCACGTAATAACCTAGAATACTGTCTAACACTCGATGGCTGCTCTGTCAAGTCTTCGTCGTCGGTTAGGAACCTGGGTGTGCTCTTTGATACCAATCTTTCATTTGAAAGTCACGTGTCTAGTATCTGTAAAACTGCATTTTTCCATCTTAAAAATATATCTAAATTACGCCATATGCTCTCATTGACAAATGCGGAACAATTAGTTCATGCGTTCATGACCTCAAGGCTAGATTATTGTAATGCTCTACTGGGTGGTTGCCCTGCACGCTTAATAAACAAACTACAGCTGGTTCAAAATGCAGCAGCTCGAGTTCTTACCAGAACCAGGAAGTATGACCATATTAGCCCAGTTCTGTCAAAACTGCATTGGCTCCCTATTAAACATCGCATCAATTTTAAAATATTGCTGATTACTTACAAAGCACTAAATGGTTTAGCTCCGCAGTACTTGAGTGAGCTCTTAACGCATTATAGTCCGTCACGTCTATTGCGATCTCAAAATTCCGGCCAGTTACTAATACCTAGAATATCAAAATCGACTGCTGGCGGTAGATCCTTTTCCTATTTAGCACCAAAACTCTGGAACAGTCTTCCTACCATTGTCCGGGAAGCAGACACACTCTGTCAGTTCAAAGCTAGACTAAAAACACATCTCTTTGACCTAGCTTTCACATAATACATTATAGACTTCTATAATTTAATGTTAGGCTGCATAGATTAGGTCAGCCGGAACCGGGAACACTTCCCATAACTCCTGATGTACTCGTTACATCATGAGAAGAATGGCATCTACGCTAATTTTAGTGTCTGTGTTTATCCCGAGGTTTTCCTGCAGCCTGCCGGATCCAGGCCGTATCCAGATCTGACGAAGGACCTTCGCCTGGACCGATGACAACGCAGTGCTGAAGTGCCAACTAGTCTCTCCCTATGGAGGATCCCTCTACCACTATACAGATAAGGCGTTGTCGGGAAAATTTGTTTCGTGTTCCTACCCCAAAGCAACAAAATAAAATAAAATTCTTTATCAAAATTTATAAGGAAAGACAAGTACTTTGTTTAGGCTTGGCTTGTAGGGAATTCCAAACCTGCGTATTTTCAAATGCACATAACTATATAACCCGTTCTTAATGCGCATGTGAACGCCATCAGCGTTTCTCACAGGTTCGCGTTTAAAGTCTGTGTAGAGGGAATGGTGTCGTCTTAGCGGCCCCTAATTTAATAACAAATGATGGTTGCGACGGAAGCAAATCAATCAAAACTAACTTTAGATGGAAAATAACTTAACTCTGCTATAAAGCCAAAACAATATCTGTTACCTTAAATTATACGCTTATCTCTGTGCATGACTTGACTTGACTTGACTCCAAGGCAGAGGGGAGGAGCATTTTCAGATTTTGATTAAAGGGGTGGTTTACTGCCTTTTTTCTTTGCTTGATTGTGTTTATGGGCTGCAATATAACATGTCTTCGTGTTTCGTTTGTTAAAAAACGCCTTATTTTTCATAAATTTCACCTTTATTGTAAGCCGCTTTCTCCTCTGTCATTTGAACGACCGGTTGACTTCCTGAGTCTATGAAACCACTCCCTCAGAAAGAGGCAATGAGCTCAGATTGGTTAGTTCGGCCGGTGTGTTGTAATTGGCTAAACTGCGTCCGGAATCTTCACGCCCATTACCTTTACGGGCGACAGTTACATGTGCTCCTGGCCCGGTCAAATGTAATGGTGTCAATATTGCCTCATCAGTTTGAGCCAGAATCAGACCCAGAGAGCGGTGATGAAGAGAGTCAAGCAGAACCTCCGCAAACACGGCTCTTACTAAACGTTTCTGAATGGTAATTTTTTTTTAATTATTGTTATTTTCTCAAAGAATTTCCACACGCTGATACTTGAAAATGCTACTGCTGTTTGTTAGCTTTTGAGATACGCTTTCCCCCTGATTAAACATTTAATATAACTGAATACAGGACTGAGTAATACCGTTTTTTAAACATATTGTTTTATTGATAGAATGAACAACCGTTTAACTATTCACAAAACTTACCGGTAGTTTACTCAGTTTGTCGTTTTCTTTAGGTGTACATGTGATAACAGCAGCTGAAGTTCGCTGTTGCGATAATTTTTTGAAGTTTGCACACGTTTCTTATACACACAAAATAACATCGAACTAACTAGCTACTATAACCAAACAGCTTTGGCATTGGTTTGCGTTCTTGATCAAATAAAAAAAATACGTCATAAAGTAGCTATACATGGAAAATACGTTTACAAAATTTGTACATATTACAAATTCGGGTCCAAAATGTTTATACGCATCTGATCATATACTAAAGCCAGCGCTGGCATTTTTTTACATCCTTGATAAAACTAAAACATTACGTCTTAAATTATACAGGCAAATACATTTAAAATGATTAAATCATACTTGCAGGTTGTGGCCTCTGGTTTTAAAGCTGTAACTGCTTCATGTTGGAGTAATAGTTTCTTGTTGAATCCGACATTGAACTCGTGTAGATTCTGGAAGCTGTCTTCCGTAAAATGCGCAGCACAGAGAGCTAAACTACGATTGTAATTGTCAGGAACATAATCAAACTTAAATTTTAACCATTGTTGATGAACTACAGCGTCTGTAGGAAGCCTGAACACAGAAGACCTGACAGCTACAGCTCTCTCCACTATAACTCCTCCTCTTCGACAGCAGAACATGTTCCGGAGGGAGGGTTGATGTAAATGTATGGGTTAGTTACGTATAAAACCCGGGAAGTATCTCGTTGTAGTCCCATTCGAGTCGTTTTTGTAGGCATTAAACTTCCTGATTTTTAAAAGACGATATCTCCGCTTACGTTGAACTTTCAGCGCAGCAACTTTGCAGATACTGTTCATGCACCAACAGCAACATTACACAGTATTTAAAATGAAAAAAGTGAAATAGCAATCAACCACCCCTTTAAAGATTACAAAGCCAAAAAATTTTTTTGTGTGGATTGACTTGCATGGATGAATTGTTCACCACAAAACTAACAATTTAGGCAAACAAAGTAAATATGGTCAATTTTGAATTCATGTGGACTTTAAAAGTTCACGGCACAAAGCAAAGAAATGTCGAGCACACAAATCCTAGTGTCTATCTGTCCAACAGTTTATTGATCATTTGTTTCACAGTTTTAAATTCCAGTTATTGTGCGTTTGATGCCGATTCATAGTCCTTGTGATGTGTGTGATCTAACAAGCACACGGTAGTGAGTCGTTTAAAAACAGCAACAAACTCCAACAAAATAAAGTCATTTTATGCAAATCCACAACCTTATATCTACAGATAATGCATTATAATGTGAATATATCATATTGGAGAGTTTTACCGTGCATCCAACCGGCAGAGGCGCGCGCGCTGTTTGAATACTGAATGGAGAATGATTGACCGCCACAGAGGAGGGAAAACGAGTTTCCATAAACTTAAATGATGTAAATAGACTTCAGTCCCTCACATTAAGCTATGGAATGACTTCAGATGACTTTGTCACCCAAACTGACGCGGTAGTCTTCTTCGTCTTCTTAACTTCTTTTGAAATTGTTGACTGATGGGCACGCGCTGAGCTGTTGCTGTCTGAGCGCGCAACAGCGGCATTGACGGAGGGGCGGGGGGGAGTACTGGCTACTGTGTGCGATCGAAGGTCTAGAGCGGCCTGCCTGCCTGGCTGTGCATTAGGGATGAAATGCATAACTGATGCTACTAAAATTTATACTGGCCAGCGGGGTGGCCAGTGGGGTGGCCAGGAGTCGGCCAAGGGTGGCCACGGCCACCCCTGGCCACCCCCTGGTGGCGCCATTGAGTCTACCTGGAACACAGTCTACAACCAGAGCCCGTCTACGGAGAGCCTGGCCACTCCCTATTAAGTCCTATTGTACCGAATTTTGGTTGTAGTACCACCAGAGTTCCACTGGGGGCGATCGCCATGAGTGCAAAATGAATGGGAGTCTATGGGGCTAGACGGCTAAATTTGTCTCCCTCACCTGATTGCCGTTGAGAAATCTCAGATCTGATTGTAGATTTTGCAAGTTCAACATGGGTTATAGGTCGAAAGTTAAATGAATGAGTACTTATGTCGTTTTGATTTCTTACAGGTTGAGTTGTTGTTGCCCATAACACGCTAGCATTCTGCTAATGACGTCAGATTGACATTTTGAAAGACTTTTTAAAGCAAATAAGTGACTCTAAAAAATCTAACACCCAGCAATGTGTAATTTCTTTGCATCTCCTTTCGAATACAACATTCAAATTACTAGACAAAAAATTATATCCTGAGAAAAGTGGATTTTGAGGGTTTTTCGCCATTCATTCTGCACTCGTCCTGTGAGCGCCCTCATGTGGAGCCAGAGTGGAACTGCAACCAGTTCAGAAGCCGGAAGTGTAGTGAGAGTGAAACTTCTCGCCATATTAGACATTCTCTGCTACAACCAAAGCAGTGATAGAGTTTCTAAAAAACACACAACTAGCAAGAAGACTTTAGCCCAATGCAATTTTTTTTCTTTTTTTTTCTGGAGGTTTGAGCTGAGGTTGAAGCTGGAGGAGCTGAACACGCAGCGCTAGCTGAAACTTGGGCTCTGATCTCCTTTTTTTTTTTTTTTTTTTTTTTTTTTTTTTTTTCAATATACATTTATATATAACTTCCCAATGTGGTCACACCTCAATCCAGTAGATGGCGGTAATGCACAAAGATTGCAAGCTGCCAATAAAATTCACTGAAGAAGAAGAAGAAGGAGAAGAAGAAGAAGAAGGAGGAGGAGGAGCTGGAGCTGCTGTGTTTGAAACCGAAAGTAGGACTGTAAAGACGCCATTACCGAAGATAGATAATCAGCAATCGCTTCACATGTGACAGTAAGTTCGTTAATCTTTTCATAGCTGTAATATCGATAGAGTATTTGCGTCTCAACAGACCTTATGACGAACTCAAACTCAAATACATGATACAGTGGAAAGTTACTTTCGTTATCTAGACCTACAACACGTCAACTCATAAAATGGCTAAACTTGCACTTTTTTCCTTTAACAGGAGAATATTAGTTTAATGTTGACATCTTTGGTTGACTTTAAACAACTAATCATTTCTATAATCTAGATGTGTTCAGTGACGCAGTAAGACTGGGGAAAGGAAGTGTAGATGTAAGCTGCTCGTCCCCAAATAAGGGGAGTGGCAACGCTAGTAGCGTCCACAGTGTTTTCCTCATGATGTGTCGGGGAAGAGAAACACCTGTGTTTCATTATCAATCAGGGATCAAAGCCATTAAAGGTAGGATGAATTTGTTGTTTGGGAGGGTTTTTGTGCGTGCTGCTGAGTTCTTTGCCGAGGCTGCCGTGCCGGGACGTGGGTTGGAGATAGACGCGTGTGACTGGGAGGGATATTTTGTTGGGGCTTTTCCCCGTAAAGTTTGGCGGCCGCCATCGATTTCCTTGAATGCGTGAACCCACGTCCGGTAGCGGGTAAGGAAGCCAGCAGTACACTCTCATTTTTAAGGTTATTGATGTGTGTCTTGGTAGTGCTATGTTCGCTGGGGAGGCCTTATTTATGTGTGTGATTACCGGTCCCCCAGCGCCATTTGTGTGTAAAGTGAGTGCGTGTGCGTAAGGGGGTAGGAGAGCAGGTTACCTCCCATATGACTCTTGTACTGTACAGCTATTGACGACGTCTATGTATTTAGCGTGAGTGGTATTGATGGTATGTCCTGATATTTGGTGTGTATTTATTGGTGTGGTATTTAAGTGATTTATACGACTTTATATGAGGTTTGCAGTGCAATGAAATTATGCGTGTTATGGGTGATCACTAGGGATGTCCCGATACCACTTTTTCACTTCCGATACCGATACCGAAGCTTTGGCTATTTGCCGATACCGATATCAATCCGATATTTTTATTTTATTCTTGAACTAATACTAATAATAATAAAATATAATGGAAGCACTTTGCTCATTAGCCACATAAAAACATCTCACTCAAATGGAGAAAAATACTTTTCCAGTGTATAGTCCACAACAACAGATGATAATGAAAGACTGCCAGCCTTTATTCAAAAGACCTTGAGATATGTTTGGTGAATGAATTTAAAATTAATTTGCTATATTTCAGATCAATATATTTGTTTCCTTAAAATTTTAATTAACTTTATTCTCATCTGAATTATAAATAATTTATTTCTGTATAAAATAATACTACTTTTAAAAACACATTTGATTTTCTTTTTTATTCAATGTAGAATGTGTAACTTAAAAATAAACAGATTAGTGCTCTGTTTTAGGACAAGAAATGAAAACCAATGCAATGATGAATGTCCAACAGATGAGATCATTTTTGCTTTTAAACAGCGTGTGTGTGTGTGTGTGTGTGTGTGTGTGTGTGACAGTTAGACAAGAGTTTACAGTTTGACAAAAGCACAATGTTGTGTTTTACACAAATATAAGTAGGCTAAACACTTTTTGCAGTTTTAATGATGTCCTGTATGAAAATGACGGAGTATGTTTTTATGTTTCCACTGTTCGATCGCGCCCGTGCCTCTCTCTCTCTGACACACACACACACACACACACACACACACTCCAGCACTGCAATCTTGACATCGCAGCCTGTTCATTTTGCTGCGTTCACGCCAAACGCGAATAGAGCGGCAAATTTGCGTCTATCGCGTCTAGTTCGATGCTTGAACAGTTTGAATCCATTCGCGCGTCCAAAGCGAATAGGACGCGCCGCGCGCGTATAATGATAAAGTGAGCGTTTGAAGCAATAAAGACGCGCGTTCAGAGCTAAGGTGGGCTACAGATTAGGTGTCCCTAAAGAACCCGGATATGCGCTTATCTAACAGTAACGTTAGTTCCGTATTACATTAATTAATGTGCACGCGAGATTTATTTATTTTTATACCGTGTATTCTCTGTGTAAATCCATGCACCGAACGTACGTTCAGTACGAATAGGCCTACGTACCGTTCCACCCCTAATGGGTATCGGATCATAGGTTTCGGATAAATTTTTTTCTCCCCTCCGATATCCGATCTAGCGTTTTGGGCCAGTATCGGCACGATACCGATGCCGTGGATCGGATCGGGACATCCCTAGTGATCACATGAATTGATTTAATGCATGTATTTAACAACCTTGGTAACCTCGTGCTGAATATATTGTCCTGTTTGATTGATGCTTTATTTCTCTTTAAGCTTATTGATTAAATGTTATCATTAATTACAAATACATGATTATAATCGTACCTGTCATTGCATCAACCTGCTGTCCCCCCCCTGGGTTTTACTATTATGCTTGTCCAAAAATAAAATTGTTATATTTATATCTAAGAAATTGTGTACTTGAGTGTTTTCCTTGGTTGTTGAGCCACAGAAAATCATTGGTCCAGTAGAGAACCTGTAGTTCACTCTATTATATTGGGGTGGTTACAACTTGGCGTAGTTTTGGCAGTCTGGACTGTGGGCAATAACCAGGAAAATGTCAACTGCACAACCATCAGTACAGTTACCTTCTACATCTAGTGAGGGGCAGCAGAGAGTAGAGGGTACACCTGATACGGCTCAGAATCAAGCAACAAATGCAAATATGTTTATGTTTCCAATGATGATGGGGACACCTTGGTGTCAAAAATTTAATGGAGATCAAATGGTACAGGGGAATAATTTTCAGGATTGGTATAATATGCAGACATCAACGTTTAATATATACCCTTTTTCTGAGGTGCAAAAGGTTTCTGCTATAATAAGTAATCTTGATGGGGAAGCAAAGAGGGAAGTGTTAGCTTTGCCAACAGCACAGCGTACGACAGCTGATCAGATATTGTCATTTTTGAAAAGCATTTATGGAGATATTGTCCCCCTTGCAACCCTTCATGCCCAATTTTTTACTCGTAAACAAAGGACAGCTGAGAATGTTAGGCAGTTTGCCTTGGCACTTCAAGAATTGAGTAATCGGTTGGAGAATAGGGGCGATGGCACCATTATGGGTAATGTTTTACGTGACCAATTTATTTTGGGACTCTGTGATGCAGGATTGCGTAGGGAACTTCGGGGTATGGTTAGGGCAGCTCCTGATAGTTCTTTTGTAGAAGTTAAACAAGAAGCAATTCTACGAGCAGAGGAGTTTGGGGGGGTAAGGCAAGCAGTAGCTGCAACAGTACAGTTAAAACCAGCCCCCGATACAACAAAATTGGTAGAGGAGATTAAACAGGAGGTCTTTTTGCAGTTAAAAGGAGAAATAAAGGAAATGGTTGCTGGAATGATTAAGGAAGTTCGTGAAGGAGTTCAGCACTTATTGCCAAGTAGTGATAATGCAAGATCTAGGTATGAGGTAAGGAGGGGTCGAAGAAGTTCAGATCAATTTGACCATCAGGGAAGACCTATCTGTCGACGTTGTAAACAAGTTGGGCATATTGAAAGACGTTGTGGAGTTGCAGAGGGAGCACAGAGGCCTTTAAACGTTTAGAACCCACTGTACAGGCCCAATCAGTGGGTACATTGGGTAGTGGCCAATCAGAAAAGAAAGATCATTTAATAGGACAATGTCCAGTTGTGGAAGTGGTGATACAGGGGGTTAAAACGCCTTGCTTGATTGATACAGGTTCACAAGTGACTACATTGACCGAAAGCTATTTTAAAAAATATTTTGAGACTAGAGGATCAACAATGTACCCACCAATTCAAAAGTTCAATTTGGTAGCTGCTAATGGGTTAACGATTCCGTATATTGGATATATTGAGGTGGATTTGAATATATGTGGGAAAGTTATACCAAAAAGGGGAGTGCTGATTGTTAAAGACTCAAATGGATCATTGTACCCAGGACTAATTGGCATGAATGTGATTAAGGAGTGTAGAGATTTTCTGATGACACAGACTGGGGATGGTTGTGTAGGGGCAGAAGGTGAAGTGCAGGTTAAGGTGTGGCATCAGATGTTTTCGGTGTGTGAAGATCTGTTAAAGTTTGCTGATGAGTCAGGACAGATAAGTTCAATTTACTGGTCGCAGGGAAAACGAAAGACAATACCAGCACAGTCAGAGGTAGTGATAGAGGCATGTACACGTTTACGACCTGATAGGAAGGATTATGTGGGTTTAGTAGAACCTTGTCAAGATGTATTGCCGGGTCAGTTATTGGTAGCTAGATCACTGAGCACAGTTTCAAAGGGTAAAGTTATGGTCCGAATTTTAAATCTTTCTACAGCCCCAGTGACTCTTTTTCAGCGCTGTCGAATAGGGCAGATTTTTGAGGTTGAGTTGTGTCCAAGTCGGCAAGGAGATGTAGAGTTAAGATCGTTGGATGATGAGACAGTGGAGGTGGGGGTAAGGCAGAATAGAGTGCAGGATGTAGAACAAGAACAGGTGTTTCGGTCGGTGACTGTCCCATTAGACCCACTACAATTTAGTACTGAACAACAAGAGATGATTTCCAAATTGTTATCCAAGCATCAGAAGGTCTTCTCAGAACATGAGGAGGATTATGGGTACACTGATAGGGTGTTGCATGTGATACCAACAGGCGATACAGCTCCAATTAGAGAACGGTATAATAGGATTCCACCAAAATTGTATCAAGAAGTGAGGGGACTTTTGAGTAACATGCTGGAAAATGGTATTATTAGGGAGAGTTATAGCCCCTGGGCAGCGCCTGTAGTGCTCGTCAGAAAGAAGGACGGCACCCTTCGTTTCTGTGTAGACTACAGGAGGTTGAATGGTGTTACACATAAAGACTCGTACCCCCTCCTCAGAATTGAAGAATCATTGGCTTCATTGAAGCAATCTAGAGTTTTTTCAACATTAGATCTAGCACATGGGTACTGGCAGGTGGGGGTGCATCCAGCTGATAAGGAGAAGACCGCCTTTGTGACACCTATGGGGTTATATGAATTTAATCGGATGCCGATGGGGCTATGCAATGCTCCAGGAACATTTCAGAGACTGGTTGAAAGTTGCCTGGGTGACCAAAATTTCGAAACATTGTTGCTCTATTTGGATGATATAATAGTCTTTTCCCCTTCTTTTGAGGCCCACATTGCCCATCTGGATTTGGTTTTCAGCCGCCTGGAGAACTTTGGCCTGAAAGTTAAACCTACTAAGTGCTTTCTTTTCCAGCCTGAAGTGCATTACTTAGGCCATGTGATTGCAGAAGGAGGGGTGTCACCAGACCCTGAGAAGTTGCGAGCAGTGGAGGCCTGGGCAACTCCTCAGAATATTACCCAGCTGCGTGCTTTCCTGGGCTTAGCAGGGTACTATAGACGCTTTATAAAAAACTTTGCCCATATCGCAGCACCCCTGAATTCTATGATGTGGGGGACATCAAAACGACGCATCCGACCGGCCATAGGTAAACAAAACTGCTGGGCATGGGGTGCGGAACAGGACCTGGCATTTAAGAAATTAAAGGACTCTCTTCTACAAGCACCCATACTGGCTTATGCAGACTTTCAGTTGCCATTTTTGTTGTATACTGATGCCAGTCAGACAGGCTTGGGGGCAGTACTGGCACAGATACAAGACGGAAGGGAGAGAGTGATCTCCTATGCAAGCAGAAGTCTCCGTCCAACTGAAAGAAACGATAAAAACTATAGCTCATTTAAATTAGAACTGTTGGCGTTGAAATGGGCTATAGTAGAAAAGTTTCGGGAATATCTTGCTGTGTCTCCCTTTACTGTGTTCACAGATAACAACCCACTGGCTCATTTGAATACAGCAAATTTGGGTGCAGTGGAGCAGCGATGGGCGGCCCAGCTCGCAGGATTTCAGTTTGAGGTGCGATATAGACCGGGGCGGACAAATGGAAATGCTGATGCCCTCTCCAGGTGGCCTGTGAATGAGACTACTGTCAGGACGACAGAGGATGGGATGGCCCCATGTGGTGAGGCTGGATATGTAGCATCTGAAGTGGTTCGTGCCTGTGTCCATGCTTTTGTTCCAGTGGTTGAAGATGTCGTATTGGAGGAGGGTCAGAAGATGGAGGCAGGGACACAAATAAATAAAGACAGAGTTGGCCCCAGCTTACTGGCCGAGTGGGTGAGGGCACAGCGGAATTGTCCAGTGGTGTCACGACTGTGGGTCTATATGGACAGAGGAAGAGGGCCAGTTCCAAAAGAGCGAGCAGCTGAAGACCGGCCCACTCAAGTGCTGCTGCGACAGTGGGCCCGCCTCTGTGTGGATCAGGGGCTGTTGTGCAGGGAGGTATGTGATCCAAAGACATTTGACACATGGAAACAAGTGATTGTACCTCAGTGTCTGCAGAATCAAGTCCTGGGATGGGTGCATGACCACGCAGGACACCTTGGAATGGAAAAGACCCTGGGCTTGGCACGCCGACGTTTCTTTTGGCCAGGACTGGCGCGAGGAGTGGAGAAGTGGTGCCTCCAATGTGCTCGTTGCAATCTGCATAAGACTCCAGTTAATAAAGTGAGTGCTCCCCTTGTATCTATACAATCAGAATATCCTCTGCAGATTGTTTCTGTCGACTTCCTGTCACTGGAGACTTCACGCAGTGGAATGTGCAATATTCTAGTAATGATGGATCACTTCACTCGTTATGCAGTTGCAGTGCCAACTTTGGACCAAACAGCAGTGACTACCGCAAGGGTGTTGTGGGGACATTTTATACAGCCTTTTGGGGGGTTTGATCAGCTGCACTCTGACCAGGGCCCCAATTTTGAATCAAAAGTCATCAAAGAATTATGTTCGTTGTACAACATCAGTAAGTCTCACACAACGCCCTATCACCCAGCAGGAAATGGACAATGTGAGCGTTTTAATCGGACACTGCTGAGTATGCTGGGGACATTAAGGGACGACCAGAAGGAGAACTGGGATCAGTATGTGGCAGAGTTGGTACAGGCATACAATAATTCACCCCATTCCTCTACAGGGTATACCCCTTATTTTCTAATGTTTGGCCGTCATGCGAAATTGCCCATTGATGTGATGCTGGGCCGGGGAGATGAATTCTCAGGCACAACAGGTAGCTGGGTGCACCACCACCATGAAAGACTAGTGACTGCCTATAATCAAGCCAGAAAACACATTCAGAAGGCTCAAGTGCATCAAAAGAAGGGGTTTGACCGTAGGGTCAAGTGGGAACCTTTGTTGGTGGGTCAGAGAGTTATGGTATTGAATAAGAGGGCCAGGGGACAGGGTAAATTGGATGATAAATGGGAACGTAATATATACATAGTGGCGTCACAACCTAATCAAGATATACCTGTTTATGTGGTTAAGAAGGAAAGGGGTGATGGTGGCGAGAGAGTGTTGCATCGCAATATGTTAAGCCCATGTAAGTTTGAAATTTCCTTGCCCTCAGAGGAGGAAGAAGTAGAGGTATTGCATTCTAATTCTGATGTCAATCCTATGAACAGTAATTGGTGTATGTATCCTTGGGTGGGGGGCGGTCTTACAGGTCTGCCAGTACCCACACAAAAGGACGGAGAGACTGCCCGTAATATGGACATTGATGAAGCAACCCGTAATATGGACACTGATGAAGTAACATTACAGACTGCACAGGGGGAAAATCCCTCATGTTCACCTGCTTCACAGGTCGAATGTTCAAGACGGTCCACTCGGGCCACGAAGGGCCTGTTGCCTCAACGTTATAGAATGTGAAGTATTCGAGTGGGAATGTGCGGACACATTTAGAGTAGGGGGGGCGGATGTAAGCTGCTCGTCCCCAAATAAGGGGAGTGGCAACGCTAGTAGCGTCCACAGTGTTTTCCTCATGATGTGTCGGGGAAGAGAAACACCTGTGTTTCATTATCAATCAGGGATCAAAGCCATTAAAGGTATGATGAATTTGTTGTTTGGGAGGGTTTTTGTGCGTGCTGCTGAGTTCTTTGCCGAGGCTGCCGTGCCGGGACGTGGGTTGGAGATAGACGCGTGTGACTGGGAGGGATATTTTATTGGGGCTTTTCCCCGTAAAGTTTGGCGGCCGCCATCGATTTCCTTGAATGCGTGAACCCACGTCCGGTAGCGGGTAAGGAAGCCAGCAGTACACTCTCATTTTTAAGGTTATTGATGTGTGTCTTGGTAGTGCTATGTTCGCTGGGGAGGCCTTATTTATGTGTGTGATTACCGGTCCCCCAGCGCCATTTGTGTGTAAAGTGAGTGCGTGTGCGTAAGGGGGTAGGAGAGCAGGTTACCTCCCATATGACTCTTGTACTGTACAGCTATTGACGACGTCTATGTATTTAGCGTGAGTGGTATTGATGGTATGTCCTGATATTTGGTGTGTATTTATTGGTGTGGTATTTAAGTGATTTATACGACTTTATATGAGGTTTGCAGTGCAATGAAATTATGCGTGTTATGGGTGATCACATGAATTGATTTAATGCATGTATTTAACAACCTTAGTAACCTCGTGCTGAATATATTGTCCTGTTTGATTGATGCTTTATTTTTCTTTAAGCTTATTGATTAAATGTTATCATTAATTACAAATACATGATTATAATCGTACCTGTCATTGCATCAACCTGCTGTCCCCCCCCTGGGTTTTACTATTATGCTTGTCCAAAAATAAAATTGTTATATTTATATCTAAGAAATTGTGTACTTGAGTGTTTTCCTTGGTTGTTGAGCCACAGAAAATCATTGGTCCAGTAGAGAACCTGTAGTTCACTCTATTATATTGGGGTGGTTACATATTCGCAGGATAATCACAAACGCGTAAAAGTAACATCATATCTGCTTAATGCGAGACGAAAAACGGATTGTGAAAAGCACCTGCTAGAGTTCAGCAGTGTCGGGTTAAAGTGAAGGTGAATCCAGTGTTTAAACGCTGTGTTTGAAAGTGACACTTTTATCCTGCGACTACACTTCCTTTCCCCAGTCTTACTGCGCCACTGACACATCTAGATTATAACAATAATATTAGGATTCTGCTGTGCTTCACTACGAACACACGTCAACAAAACCAGGCGAGTCACTCTGGCATTGATTGATAAGACTGGAGTTATTTGCTGTGCCTTGTCAAATTTGTCAGAGTCTGTGGTCCCACTGGAGTAAAAAATTACAAAAACTACCAGAACATGGCATATAAACGGGTCATGGTTGATAAAAGTAATACCTGTGTTTAATTTCAGTGTAAAAGAGAAAAAAGCCAGTAGTGGTAGTGCACACTAATGCAATAATCGACAAACTATGAAGTAAACTTCTGATAATAATATTCTCCTATTAAAGTATACGTTAACGTAACACTCATAAAATGGTTGACCTTACACTTACACAGGAGAATATCAGTTTAATGTTGAAATCTTCGGTTTACTTTAACGTATTTAAAAAAAAAAAAAAAATGATAATGTGTTAAGTGACCCATATTCTGGCAAACCGTTTGCCAATCACGTCTAGCAATCGGCAAAGCAAACTGTGCTACACCATTCACCAACAAGCGATGGGTAACTCACAAAGCACAATGTTCCTTCCTGTTTTCCCAACACGGTACCATACGGCATAAAGTAAGAGGCTTGGGAATAAGAGGCAGGGCACCAGTCTAACAATTTCTAAGTTAAAGTGCACTCAAACAGGTATAAATAGACACGTTTTAGTCAAATATTGATTGTTTATTGCTGAATTAGTAGAACGCAATTATATTTGGAACATTAGAAAATAGCCTATTAATCCAATAAAGAATCCAACGATATAATATAGTGGCATGACAACCCCATTCTTATGTTATATCTTAATAAAATATCGAATTTCTAGTTCACACCTCCATTGTGTAATATAATTGTAAAGTCTATTAACATATATTTTAACCTAATAGTGGTTCTCAAACTGGTGGCCATGCCCCTGTATATGGTTATAATCATGGTGAGATGGTGAAATTAGCAACCCTGCAGCACTTTCATAAGGTTTTAGTTCAATTCTACAAGCTTACCACAACAATTATGTTAAAAGAATTATAAGTGGTTCAATTGATCAACCACAAAGCTAAAAATGACCCATGGGGGTATTTTGGGAAAAAACAATCCTGCTGTGATTGTTCTGTTATTTTTACATTGCTTGCTCAGTTGGTAAACTGGTGTCTTTATTAAATCCTAAAGTGAAGTGCTATTATTTTTTTCATAGTATCAAAAAACATTCCCAAGCCTTTTCCCCCCAAAAATGATGCATTTAGTTTTGAAAATGACAAAACATGAAAATTCTAAATAATTTTGCACGGTGAATCGTGATTCAGTTTAACACAGTGGAGATATGGAGATATTAAACTGGTCAAGTTGTGAAATGAGCAAACCTGCAGTACATTCACAAGGACATGTTTTAGTTCTACAGGCCTTCCATAACAATTAAAATGTTCACATTTTAATGACATTTTTTTAGTGGATAAAATAATAGACCATGTAGTAATTTGCACATTTACTGTAAATATCAAAGATAAAAGTAAATGAGAGTAGTTTAATTTTTAATAATAATAAAAAAAGAGCAACTGATTCTGTGTTGAAGTTTTATTCACAAACAAGGAGAAGTAATGACATAAATGTCATATAATTAGCAAAAACACATTTATTTAAACATGGGATCCCAGAAAAATCAAGGTTTGGTCTGCTCATGCAATCCCAGTGAGACCAGCCTTTGCAACTGAAACATTCAATCAAATACTCAAATAAAAAATATAAAATCGCTTGTTAGTAAATGGCGTGTAGCACAGTTTGCTTTGCCGATTGCTAGACGTGATTGGCAAATGGTTTGCCAGAATATACCCTGACCCAGTAAGACTGGGGAAAGAAAGTGTGGTCATAGGATAAACATTTCGTCTTGCTTAACGCAAGACAAAAAAAACGGAATGTAAAAAACACCTGCAAGAGTTCAGCAGTGTCATTAAAATGAAGGTGAATCCAGTCTTTAAACGCTGTGTTTGAAAGTGTGGCCGACATCACAGCTAACAGACTTTTGTTATAAGAATGTTCTCCAAATATGCAGTGTTGGTTCTGGGAAAGTAAAAATTGTTTTCTTGATGTTTGAGGAACGTTTTTTAAAAGGTATAATGTTCTTCAAACATTCTTTCAATTCAAAAAACACTGAAAGAAATAGAAATAAGACAGCCTTTGATGAACTGAAGATAAAAGAAGACATTAACTCAAGATCTGATTAAACAACTCCACAGACAGCATTACCAACTTCACTTGTTACTGACCAGACTGACTTTATTATTTCTGTCAGACGTCTAAAGAAATTCTTATTGAGAATTAACAGAGGTTTAGATTATGTTTGGTTGAAAATGTTTTGTTCGAGGTCACCATCATGGTGATTGGGCTATGGACCCTTGACTTTCTTTAAGTTGCTGCTTTATCAGCAATTGCAGTCTGTTTTAGTAACAGACAAAATACTGTTTTTTTTTTTTCTGTAATTGATGACTTGAGGAAGTATAGCATTATTGATACATTTAAAACTCAACAAATGTGTAAAAGATCATTTATATCAACATTATTGTTTCAGATGCTGTATGTTGATTTCTGTGAGTGTATATACAGTGCAATGCATAAGTGAATACACCCATGCTAAAGTTGACTAAAAAGAGGAATAAAAAATCATATTTTGGAAATTGAACTTAATGCCTTCATTTAAAAAATTAGGAAAAATCCAACCTTTAAGGACACCAATTTTCTTTGTGAATGAATAATGTATCGTAAATAAATAAATGTTCTTCCTTAAAATACATGGTGCATAAGTGAGTACACCCCTATGTTAAATTCCCATAGAGGCAGGCAGATTTTTATTTTTAAGTATTTTTTTTTTTTTTAATTTAGGATACTATGCATCCTGATAAAGTTCCCTTGGCCTTTGGAATTAAAATAGCCCCACATCATCACATAGCCTTCACCATACCTAGAGATTGGCATGGGGTACTTTCCATAAGATCATCTCTCAATGCAAATCAAACTAGCTTTTAGGCTAACTGAAATAAAACCATGCCAATCTCTAGGTATGGTGAAGGCTATGTGATGATGTGGGGCTATTTTAATTCCAAAGGCCAAGGGAACTTTATCAGGATGCATAGTATCCTAAATTAAAAAAAAAAAAAATACTTAAAAATAAAAATCTGCCTGCCTCTATGGGAATTTAACATAGGGGTGTACTCACTTATGCACCCTGTATTTTAAGGAAGAACATTTATTTATTTACGATACATTATTCATTCACAAAGAAAATTGGTGTCCTTAAAGGTTGGATTTTTCCTAATTTTTTAAATTAAGGCATTAAGTTCAATTTCCAAAATATGATTTTTTATTCCTCTTTTTAGTCAACTTTAGCATGGGTGTATTCACTTATGCATTGCACTGTAGATGACGCTGTCATTGTTAACTTTCTGTAGAATACATGTTTCGTGTTACTTATACACTCACAGACATCAACATTGGGCATGAATAAATGATGCATATTAATTATTTTTTGATTGCCACCATTGCTGAGGTTTGTATGATTAGTGCTGATGTCTAAAGGGGGTCGCACACCGAACTCGCAGCGCCACGTCTTTAAAATTCGAACACATTATTCTCTATGAGTGTACACACACCGGCGGCGCCATTCGGCGTCTGTCCGCGGTGCCCAGCTATGGCTCAGGACCTGGTTCAAAATCCTGCCGCGCCACATAGCGCCATTTACATAGTTTTACATTAAATGTACAGTTATTTGTCTCAAATCGTCGTTAATGTATATACTGACTTCACCCTGTGCTGCAATATACATTTAGTTTTACATTCATTCACAGAAATCAGCTGCTTGAATGAAAATAGCTGATGTTATCGGATTTTCAGGGGATATTCTCAATTCATTGAGTTAACGGACGCTCTGAGGTAAAGTGAATTCAGACTGCAGACTTAGCAACGATTGTATTTAATTGTACAGTACAATCATAACATAGTACAGGCATTATCATAATTTCATAATGTCCTTAAACAACAATATTGCTGGCCATAAACTGAGAAAGTGCGTGTCCGGTGTGCGATACCTCGAGTTGTCCTAGACGCAGCGCTGCGCTGCGTGTCCGGTGTGCGACCCCCTTAAGTGTGTCGGTTTTAACTTTTAAATAATTTTGGACAATCTTACGCAAATTTCTTCAGTGTTACAAATGATTTTTATCACATCTTTTGAGTTTATTACTTTCTAATGTTAAAATTCCAAAAGTGAGAAAAAATACATTAAAAGCAGTTTAATTGCTTAACCACTCTAATTGCAGTCCTTTGTTATTAAAACAAACTTGTTGATCTGCTTTTTCAATGCAGAAATGTTCTCCATAAATACCTGCAATTACTGATAAAGTAACTTGAAAGTCAAAGGTCAAGAGCCCAACTAAAGCAAACACTGATCTCCATGATGGTGACCTCAAACAAAACATTTTCAATCATTCATCAAAATCTAAACCTCTGTTAATTCTCAATAAGAGCTTCTGTAGACGTCTGACAGAAATAAAGTCAGTCTGGTTAGTAATAAGAGAAGCTGGTAATGCTGTTTGTGGAGTTGTTTAATCAGATCTTGATAGAGTTAGTGTTTTTTATCTTCAGTTTATCGAAGGCTGTGTCTGAAGAAAGTTGTAGTTTGTGTTCTTATTACTCTTTCGAAAGATGATTGAAAGAATGTTTCAGGAACATCACACTAACCTTTAAATAACGTTCTAGTAACATTCAGGAAACTGGATATTTTTATGTTCTTGGAATGTTAGAAATCAGTGTTCCTATAATGTTGAATTTTAAATCAAAATTAAGTTAAAAGAATGTTTAAGGAACATTATACTTTTAAAACACACCTCTAATGCCAAGAAAACTGGACAATTTTTACGTTCCCAGAACCAACACTTAATATTTGGAGAACGTTCTTATAACAAAAGTCTGTTAGCTGGGATGTCGGAAATTTGCTCTCAAAACCATTATTTACAGTAACTGGAGAAAAACTGTGTTAAGTTAAAATGAATTAAATGCCATTTAAATAAAATGTGTCAAAATTCAATTGTGTTTTGTGCATGTCCTCTGTGTTCACATACAGGCCTTTACATAAAGTGTCACATCAAGGAGGAGGAGGAGAACCGGACCTGTAAAATGAGTGTGTGTGAGGAGAGAGAGGAGGAGGCGTCTGTTCACACTCAGAGAGCAGCATCTCCAGTATCCAGCTGTGTGTCCATGAAGAGTAACAACTCCATGCCTTTGCCCCCTGTGTTCAGTGATGGACCATCTTCAGGATTCAGCTGTGTGTCCATGAAGAGTAACAACTCCATGCCTTTGCCTCCTGTGTTCAGTGAAGGACCATCTTCAGGATTCAGCTGTGTCTCTATGAAGAGTAACAACTCCATGCCTTTGCCTCCTGTGTTCAGTGAAGGACCATCTTCAGGATTCAGCTGTGTCTCTATGAAGAGTAACAACTCCATGCCTTTGCCTCCTATGTTCAGTAATGGACCATATCCAGGATTCAGCTGTGTGTCCATGAAGAGTAACAACTCCATGCCTTTGCCTCCTGTGTTCAGTGATGGACCTGCTGTGACCTCTGACCCTGTGTGAGTATCATGAAGTTTAGGGCCGGTCCAGATTCTGCTGGCGCTTTATATTATATTATATTATATTATATTATATTATATTATATTATATTATATTATATTAATTGCCCCTAAAAACTACAACACTGGCAATAACACACACAAACACAAGTGTGTGTATGGCTGCACAAATAAGGGTAAAAAGGCTATTTAAAAATTTGGATGTATCCAAATTGACTATATCTATAAATGATAGTCTGGGAATCCAGATAACTAGTTAGTCTCATTCACCTCTCACCTTGTGACCCTATTCTTAAACATAGACTCGAAAATTACATATCCAAACTTAAATGGATGCTGAACTTAATGTGCTGCTTTACATTTATTTTTATTTTCTGTTAATATAAAACCTGTGCCTGGTCACCCTAAAACTGCAAGTCAAAGTGGTAAATCCAACCAAGTTGTCTTTCAAATTTGTCTCAAACTATCAATATGCTCTGGGAGTTTTAGGCGCAGTAGCCAATATGGCCGCTAGGAGACATTCAAACTCCATTTGGTGATTTAAAAACTTGAAGGGTTTGAATTTCAGGAAGGCTTTGGACTACTGGCCTCTTTTGATAAAAGACACATATGATTTTATTGCTGAAGTGAAAGCAAGCAACAACAGATGTAAAAATAAAGTTTAACACTGAACCTATGTTGTGAAAAGCGCTATATAAATAAACTTGACTTGACTTGACTTGACTTGAACTTGCATTAAATGTAAATAAAATGAAAAAGTTTCCACTAGTGGTCCGTCCCAGTTAAAATATTCTAAAGTAACTCCTTAAAATATTAAATAAACATCAATGACTCACACAAATAGTAGTTATGATTCTTACTCCTAAATAAAAATAAATAAAAAAATCTATTACTGACAAAAATAAACAACATTGAAAGTCATCTTATGACAATGAATTAAATAATTCCCCATTAATAAATTTAAGTTTAATTTGACACTATTTTACATTAATACATAGATTTAATGCTCTGTTTGTATTTATAATTTAGAAATTATACTTTTGTGTGCAGAGGGTTTATAGAATGTTTCTAATTGTATTATTAGGGCTGCTTGATTATGGCAAAAATCATAATCACTATTATTTTGCTCAATATTGAAATCACGATTATTTATCACGATTATAGGTGGGTGATATGATCAAAGTCTTATTTCATGATATGAGTCACTTTAAATGTCAGTGAAATTTCACAATTATCAATACTTAAGCAAAAACTAATACAAGGTTAATTATTTTAAGTCAGTGGTTCTCAGACTGAGAGTGGCACAGAAGTTCTAGAACACTTTTTTTTGTAATAATTAAAATAAAAATAAATTAAATGTTTGATATTTATCTGCATTTACTGTGAATAATCAAAAAAAATTAATCAACTTAAATTAAAGGTGCGATGTTGGGTGACGTCACTTCTTGTTGATGTTCGAAGTATTGTCAAACAAAACGGAGGGACCCTCCCTCCTCATCCCATCCCCTCCCCCTCCCTTCCATGTTTCCTGAAACAGTCATGAACGAGTCAAAGGCTTTTCCGATGCAAATTTGGGACTTTGCGCATTGCTTCTCCTTTTCCCTCTTCTTTGCTATTTGTTCATTGGAACGTCGTCTCTTTACGGAACGTTGTAAAGGCATTTCGAGATATTTGTGTGTAGGCTATTTGACCGTTTAGGCGAGTATCTGAAGGCCACAGTGTACTTTTCTTATGCATGTTTAGCCCCGTCTCGGAGAACGCACACAGGAGGACGCCTAGGGAACAGCGTTTCTTTCACGGCTTAATGCACTTTTAATAACACCGTTTAATATCAAGCACTTCCCGCAGTTTATCAAAAGTAGACTATATTTTACAACAATCTTTTTTGGCTGATTTGGATGTTAAGTTTGACTTAGGTAATGAAAGCGCTGTGAAGGAAAGGGAGGTGCGCTGGACAAATGCGGCATCGTCACAATAATCGATTCACGTTGATTATCTTGTTTTCATAATCGTTGGAAGCCGAAATCGAAAAATCAATTGCGATTAATCGTAATTAATCGTAAGCCCTAAATGATAGAATTATTGATTTAACTGCAGTGACAAAAGCTTGAACTAAATTGAGCTGGATAATGACAATATTGTCTTTGACAATCTGCTTTATAGGTGAATTGAAGCGCTGCTAAACTGCAGTGGAAAAGCAAACCGAGCCAAAAATAAAGAGAGCTGAGCCCAGTCGTGCCGAGTCGTACCACACAGTGGAAAAGTGCCTGTAGACATTCTACTAAATATAAGTAACTTTGCAACTACATGTCAACTAACTCTCATTAGAGTATTAGTAGACTGTTGTTAGTAGACTGTTAGGTTAGGGTTCGGGTTAATAGAATAAGTTGACATTGTAAAGTTGCTTATAGTCAGTAAAATGTCTGTTGAAGATCATCAAAATTAGGGCTGCACAATATATATTGAAAAATGATCATTATCACGATAATAGTATATGCGATATCCGTATCATAGAGAGGTGCTATAAATTACATTTATTTTATGTGCCAAGCATTTGTGTGTTGCATGCATGCATAGGTTGTTTATCCAAATTCGACCAATCAGATGGGGCCTTACTATTTTTATACCCGCCTCTTAGTGTACTAGCGGCAAAACTTTCATAAAATTAATTTTCTCAGAAACAGGACAACGATTTTAGAAACCGATTCGCTAGTTTTTGCATGATATGAGGGAATACTCACCCTCTATGTTGTCGATGTAGCTCGAAATACAGACCCTTTCCAAAAAATTTGAATATCATGGAAAAGTTTATTTATTTCCATAATTCCATTCAAAACGTTGAACTTCCAGATTATAGATTCAGGGCCCACAACCTAAACTAATTTAAGTATTTAGTTGTTTAGTTGTACATAATTTGGGCTTCCAGCTCATAAAACCCACGAAAACAGGATTTCAAAAATGTTTAATATTATATGAAATCACACAGTAATTACACAGTGATACCATGGTCATTGAACCAGGTTTTGGTTCTTTTGGCAGTGTGGGCAGGTAGACGGCTAAATGTCCTGGTAGACGGCTGCGTTGACTCTGGATTTAATAAAGCACAGTGGACCAAAGTCCTCTTTTCTGATGAGAGCAAATTTTGCATCTCATTTGGAAACCAAGGTCCCAGAGTCTGGAGGAAGAATGGAGAGGCACACAATCCAAGATGCTTGAAGTCCAGTGTGAAGTTTCCACAGTCTGTGTTGGTTTGGGGAGCCATGTCATCAGCTGGTGTTGGTCCACTGTGCTGTCCACTCAACGCAGCCGTCTACCAGGACATTTCCAGAGCACTTCATGCTTCCTTCAGCAGACAAGCTTTATGGAGATGCTGACTTCATTTTCCAGCAGGATTTGCACCTGCCCACACTGCCAAAATAACCAAAACCTGGTTCAATGACCATGGTATTAATGTGTAATTACTGTGTGATTTCATGTAATATTCAAATTTTTTGAAATCCTGTTTTCGTGGGTTTTATGAGCTGGAAGCCCAAATTATGTACAACTAAATACTTAAATTAGTTTAAGTTGTGGGCCCTGAATCTATAATCTATGGAAGTTTAACGTTTTGAATGGAATTATGGAAATAAATAAACTTTTCCATGATATTCAAATTTTTTAGAAAGGGTCTGTATATAATTTAAAGCCCTTCTCTTTCTTTCTCTTAGGTGTGACAGCTAACTGCCTCACAATATTGTTAACATCATTCACTATTAACCGCTGGACATTCTTGTAAACAGCGAGTGTAATTTACCATTATCTCCATTCAAAAGCGGCTTCTGACGCAGCACCGGATGTAACTGGGCGGGCTGAGACAAAACGTGGAAGCGATTGTGCATAGAGCCTATTGATTTCTAGTCCTTGCATTAGCTTTACTACTAGATATATTTATGGAGATGAGAAATAAAAACCCTCCCTGATCAGCTGTTCGGCCGAGCTTTCAATATTGTTACAGAAAGGCTGAAGCTGAATATCAGAAGAATATCTTTTAGCCTACCTGTTTTGTATTATCATTACATATATAAATGATAAAAAGATAAAAAAGCTTAATATAAATAGCATTTCTCTAGGGAAATGTTATATCGCAAGAAATATCGTTATTACAATACTCAACAAAAATATTGCCTATTTTCCCAGTATCGTGCAGCCCTAATCAAAATAAAGTCTTAGCAGATATTAAACAGTCTACTCACTCTCTAATGACTTGTAGTTCACATGTAGTTGCAAAGTAACTTCTGGTTAGTTTGATTTGTTTAGCACTTTTTAGAATATAAACAGTTTAAAAGCAGCTTAACAGAAGATGAATGTATCATATATGCACAAAACAGCGTAATTATTTTGATTAATGCCAATATTATTTGAGGTTCAGATGAATGATGTTGCTCTCAGTGAAGAGTCTGATCAGAGCAGCATCTAAAACTTCTCTAGGCCGACAGAGCTGATGATATTGATCAAACGCTGCTGTCTGACATTATTGTTATGTTGAGGGTCTAAACACTGTCAAACTGTGGTGAAGTGAAGGTGAACTCAGGTCTGCAGTTTTAATACTAGTATTGATCTAATATTAACTGAGTATTACTAGTATGTTTTTCTGGCTGCCTCTGGAATCTCACTCTCTATTCAGAGCCATTTGCTCTTTATGCATAGAATATGATTGCAGAACAAATACATGTTTTTAATGAATATTGATGGATCAATACATTTTGTGGGAAAATAAATCATTAAAGTGGTTTGTTTTGGTAAAAAATCGTATACATGTATGAGGCGGCAATAACCTTTAAGCATTTTACCACCGACTATCCAGAGTCTGGGTTAAAAAAAAAAAAAAGAAATTATTGCCACATCATACAGTTATAATAACATTTAAAAGATTCACCAGGATGGGGCAAAAGGCCCCCAGTATTGATACAAATACTTTAGCAATAAAGTAATGTGTTTTGCATAATATCTAAGTTAGTACTTGTTCAAAATAATATATGTTTAATAATATAACCGTGTGACGAACGGCTTGATTTGAGACGGGAAAACATATAAAGAGATTAAAAAAAAAACACTGGATGGATTTTTATCATTTTATGATGGTTGTGTACAGGCACTGCCAACACACATTTCAGTACAATCAAATTGTAAAAGTGCATGTACCATTATATGACCCCTTTAAGTATCATCTGTCGCCATTTACAAGTAAATCAATTGCATGTAATCATTTCACATGAACACTGCTTTTTCATCATGTCAGTGTTTCTGTGATATTTTAAAATAATGGTTTCTGCTAAATCTGGTCAAGAATTTTAGCCGCCTTTCTCTTTTATTCGAACATTTTGACTACTGAAATATTGATGTCTCATTACTTTTAATATGCAGGTCATTATCTGCCCCCAAATGCCTGATGTGCATAATTCATTAACAGTTTGTTGGCAACATGGGTAAATAAAATCTGTGTGAGAACTTGCGAGGATCTCCATGTGTGATATTAGGAAGACAGTTTCTACTTGTAGTATGATTTTATATATTTATTAACAGAAGTTATTGTGTCTCTGTTCATCTTAATGTGTTTTCAGTGGTGTGAGAGCTGACCAGATCAGAGATGTGTCCTGTCAGACCAGCTCATCCTCCTCCTGTCAGAAACACATCAGTCATCATGACACAGAAGCAGTCCTGCAGCTCGACTCTCACCAGCCAGTGCATGATGATCTGCAGAGAGTCAAAGACCAGCACAAAACCAGCATGAAGAACAAGTATGAGAGCGTATTTGAGGGAATCAAACTACAAGAGAATCAGACCCTCCTGAACAGGATTTACACACAGCTGTACATCATAGAGGGAGAGAGTGAAGGAGTGAATGAAGAACATGAGGTGCTACAGATGGAGAAAAGTTACAAGACACTCCAAGACACTCCAATCAACTGCAATGACATCTTTGACCCTTCACCTGAACTAGGATATGAGGAGAAGAGAAGAGAGAAGAAGGACAAAATCAAGACTGTTCTTACTAAAGGCATCGCTGGAATTGGAAAAACCGTCTCTGTGCAGAAGTTCATTCTGGACTGGGCCGAGGGAAAAGCCAATCAGGATGTAGAATTCATGTTTGTTCTTCCATTTAGAGAGCTGAACTTGATTAAAGATCATCAGTACAGTCTTCACATACTTCTGCTGGACTTTCATCCTGAACTTCAAGATCTGGACTCAAAGATTTATGATGAATGTACAGTTGTGTTCATCTTTGATGGTCTGGATGAAAGCAGAATTACACTGATGTTTTCAGACAGTGAGAAAGTTTCTGATGTGACTGAGTCTTCATCAGTGGGTGTGTTGATGTCAAACCTCATGAAAGGAGATCTGCTTCCCTCTGCTCTCATCTGGATCACCACCAGACCAGCAGCAGCCAATCAGATCCCCTCAAACTACATCAACCGTGTGACAGAAATTCAGGGATTCAATGACCCTCAGAAGGAGGAATATTTCAGGAAGAGAATCAGTGATGAGGATCAAGCCAGCAGAATCATCTCACACATCAGAAGAGCAAGAAGCCTCCACATCATGTGTCACATACCCGTCTTCTGCTGGATCTCAGCCACTGTGCTTCAAAACATCCTGAAACAAGATCTCAGTGCAGAAATCCCTCAAACTCTGACTGAAATGTACATACACTTCCTCCTCATTCAAACTAGTATGAGGAACCAGAAGTATGAAGAGAGAGATCCAAAGAAACTCCTGCAGTCTAACAGAGAAGTGATTGTGAAACTTGCTGAACTGGCTTTCAATCAGCTGATGAAGGGCAATGTGATGTTCTATGAGGAGGACCTGATTGAGAGCGGCATAGACGTCACTGACGCCTCAGTTTATTCTGGGATTTGCACTGAGATCTTCAGGGAGGAATCTGTGATTTATCACAGGAAGGTTTACAGCTTTGTACATCTGAGCTTTCAGGAGTTTTTTGCAGCACTGTATATGTTTTTCTGTTATTTACACAAGAACAGTGAAGTTATGAAAATGTTCCTGACAGGAAAGTCCAGAACTCGATCTGGAAAGGTCAGAAGTTGGTTTAAGAATGTTTACAGAACTTTCAATTTGCGCTCAAGTAAGACTGTCCTGACAGGAAAGTCCAGAACTCAGTGTGAGATTGTTTCTCTGGATGTGTTTCTGAAGGAAGCAGTGAATAAAGCCTTGAAGAGTAAAAATGGACACCTGGATCTTTTCCTTCGATTCCTTCATGGCATCTCGCTGGAGTCCAATCAGAGGCTCTTACAGGATCTGCTGATTCACACAGAGAACAACCCAGAGAGCAGAGAGAAAATAATCCAAAACCTTAAAAAACACGAAAACACAGAAAGTCCAGACGACAGTGTCAGCCCTGAAAGATGGATGAATCTGTGTTACTGCTTGATTGAGATGAAGGATAGTTCTCTTGTTGACGAAATGCAGGCATTTTTGGAATCTGAAACAAATAACAAAAACCTTTCTCTTGCACAATGTTCAACTTTGGCAAACTTGATCTTGATGTCAGAAAAGGTGATGGATGAGTTTGACCTTAAAAACATCAGATCATCACCAGAGGGTCGAAGGAGACTGTTACCTGCTCTGAGGAACTGCAGAAAAGCTCTGTGAGTGTGAAAATATGAACATAATATCAACTGATTTGAAATATGAACATAATACCTCTCATGTAGGCTAATAGTTTAGCTGAATGCGCTTTAATTACTTTATTTACATACATTTGAAGTGTCTACAGATTAAAATATGTAAAATAATTATTTTAATTTGTAATTATAATTGAAATCCAAAGTAATTACATTTCTGAAGTTTTAAAAGCTGAATATCTTTTCAACCAATGAATTTACATGACTTTTCCATTGTTCATAATTTGCTGGATAAGGATTAAGCATTTTTAGAAAGATATATTCATTTTCCTGGTCTAGAAATCACACTTTTAAAATTAGGCTACCTCATATATCTAGTTGCAGTGATGATGTTTAAAATAAGAAATATCTTGATTTAGGTCAGTGGTTTTCAATCCCAGCACTGTACATTTTTAATGTCTCTCTTATCTAACACACATATTAGAGGTCTTGGAGTGTTTATTAACTAGCTGATGAGTTGAATTTGAAAATGTGCAGTGTTGTGGGTACTCCAGGAACAGGATTGAGCAGAAACGTTCTCTGAGCCTACTAGTCCTTGCCTTAATGCTATGGGACTGTAACTGTGATAAGAGCACTAAAAATGTTATGTGGCTTGGATGGCTTGAGTCCTTGTAGAGTAATTGACCCTTCGCTAAGCCCCGCCCTCCTTAGTTACTGTTGCTACGCCTGTCAAGCTTTTGCGCCTGGCACGTCTATTACAGTATGTATGCACCGGTTTCAGACATTCCTAAGGAGATAATTAGTCATTTTTGGCAAACAGGTGAAAATATGAGAGTGCAATACTGCAGTATGCATTCGAGGGCTATATCCACGACATAATATGCAAACGATTAGAGAATAATTTCATCAAAATTGAAGTTAAAGCATAACGTTAGGTCCCAGCGCAAGCAGCAGCCGCCTCATACGCTGACCATTCAAATGGGAAACACACAAATTTGAGGAACAGCTATGTGCATGCCCAGCAGGGTAACTGAAATTTGAAAATATTCTAATATTTATAAAACAAACAGCTTATCCATATGTATCGTGGAATAAACACAAGACATTAGCCTGACCACTTTGCAATGATAACAATAATCCCGCTTATATTTTTAGCGCGCCAGGCTAGCGTTACTGCTCACACGTCGGACTAACTTACTGTTATGAACTGATTAAAGGGTTACTTCAGGATTTAGCATTAAGCTTTGTATTAGTAGAAAACCTGTAGTATTTTCGAATTACCATGCTTTCCACCCTCATATGACCCTGATACAAGAGATTTATGTATTTTTTGTCTGGAAAAAATCCTCCAATGACGCAAAAATCGTCATTTTGCGTCATCGGAGGATTTTCTGGACAGAGGCTAAAGACTACAGCCAGTAGATGGCGTTGTTCCGCATGTTTTCAGCCCGCCCATACAGGGTGGGATCTCACTCACAGAATGTACACACAGTCAGCCTTTCTTTGGAAGCTAAGCTAGCAGGCTCTTGTTCTGTGGAGAAAGCTGAATAGTAGGAGAAAGCTGAGTAAGTAACCATCCTCCTTTTCCCGGACTTGTCCGGCGGGCGAGATCGTTCAAAATGTCCGGGATTCAGCTTTTGCTTTCTGCGGTCGCCATTCATTGTTTACATGCACACCTTTCAATCTAACTGAATTCATTCCGATTGGTGAATTTTAATGTAGTGTTTACATGAACGCTAAACAAGTGATCGGTTGATGTGCGTTTTACCATTGCTAAGAAAAATTCCCGCTCCTCCGTGAGAGATGCGAGACCCGGCGCGTCTCAGTAATGACACCACCGGCCTCGCGCCGTTCTCCCGCGGCCGTCAGCCTCGTCCTGCTCGCCACAGTAAACATGATGAATGGCGACTGTAGAACGCAAAAGCCGAATCCCGGACATTTTGGACGATCTATTAATTCCTCGCAAACTCATCATGTAGGCTAGCTTTGTTGTTTTCAACAACTGCGCACTCTTACCGATAGGCGTGGCCTCCTAAGGCAGCGAAGCAAGTGCATTCTGGGAGTTGTTGTCTTTCATCCACATAAGACACAAATACATTTTCTGGCTTTTCTCAGTCTAGAAAGCTCCAAATTCAAAAATTTCTTCACATTTCTTCTACTTAAATGACCTATTTTAAATACACATTCATCTTCCCAGAGGTGAAGTATCCCTTTAAGTTTGCATACCAACTTTTTCCTTGGAGATCTCCGGCAAGCCCCGTGATGTTCCCTCCTTTTACTAACTAAGTTACCTTTTACTTTTACTAGAACTAACGGGAGAGTCGCGATCGGATTGGGGTAACGGTTTGGCCGTCGATTAACAAAATGTTGAAATATATTTTTAAGTAACGTTAAGTTATGTCAGTGAGCCTCCGTCTTGCCTTTAATCACACTGCTTGATCCACGAGCTGGACAATAACTTTATTCTAGAGCTGCTATAAAGCCAAAACACTTTACTTTTAATTTCCTATTGTAATAAACCTCTAGGCTGGGGTTTCTTTTAAGAGGTTTAATTAGATTTCAATGGAGGACAGAGGGTACACCACACCACAGGCTTTAATAGAAAATATTACTTTATTGACAATGTTCAATTTAGAAAAGTAGTCATTATGTGAAACAGCATTTAGTTCATCAAACATCAACTCAGTATGCTCACTAGGACAAACGGCGATACACCAGTGAAACTCCAAACACGTCACTCCACTGCACTCTAGTGGTTAACCTCAGACCAGCACAGCACAATATAAATCATGATCACACAGCAATCAGGTTTTTAAGTGGAAAATCAGCACGTCCCTAGTCCAGCATACACGAATTATAATGGCCGTAAACCTCAAAATCTTAAAATACAACATACACACTCACTCATACATGCTCACAATGGTAATTAAAATATAGAACACTTCCCCGTTTCCATGACACAAGACCCCGACCCGGGGTCTAGGGAAAGGAATCAGCCGTGCCAGGCAGTCCACAACAGCACGCGCTCTCCTCAGCGTTGTTCCCGTCCCCACAGTCACGACAATTAATCACTGGTTCTGGCCTGAATTAATCCTCTTTGGCTGTCACAGCTCTCTTTAGAACTTATAAAGTGTCTTTGGGCTTTACGAGGTCTCTTTGGACAGCACGGCTCTTAACCGTTCCTGGAACATGTGGCCATAGCGCTCCTACACCCCAGCCCCACTATTATCTAACTACACAGGTCGGTCTAGCTAGCTATCTTCGTTGCCTGACAAACCCTAACGGTCTTGAGCAACACAAAACGTCCCCCTTTCTTTCCCGAGCGCGACGAGCCAGTCCCGTGCTCCCTCTCTCCGCTTCTCTCACTCTCCTTAAATCTCCTCACTCCAGGTGAGATCAATTATCTCTTCCTTCAGGCCATCAATGAAATGTGCTGCAGAAAGTTTCAGATGGGCCGAACCAAACCAGGAAGACAAATCCCCAGCGTTCATCACACTATTATCAAAGCTGCTTTGGAACAATCTACATTGTTAAAAAACGCTATATAAATGAAGATGACGCCCGGCATTTCTCCCCTTGGGTTTTAGGTTTCGGGAAGGGAACAAAATCCACCACCCCATCCAAACTTTTAGGATACCGGGTATCAGATTTGCACAATCCATACGCACAACGCGGCATGTTTCCCTCTCGCTCGAAAGCTTGCCAGACCTCCCGCGCCTAGTTACGGTTGCTAAGCCACGATTGGCCTGTGGCGGTTTTCGGGCGTGGCTTAGCGAAGGGTCAATTTACTACGGCTTAGAGCACGGCTCAACCATTCAGAATCAAGGTCCAGAACTATCTGTTTTATAACTAATTATTGACGTATAAGAGGGCTTTTCACACTTATAATAATAGTTAACCCTGGGTCATTGTAAACCTTTACAGTGATCATAATTTACACAGGGTTAACAATTAATGCTGGGTATTTATAAACTGATGTTTCATGCTGTACACTCCTAAATCCTCGGTTAACTTTCTTATTTGCATATTTGCGGTATTAGATTCATTGATTGAACGAACGCTGCATGCCACCTGTTTACATGAAGGCTCTTGCATTGCACATCCTCATATTATATTGCCGAGTACTATCAAGTTTTTTCTCTCTATCGACTTTATGGATCTTCTTCACTCCAATTGGCGAGTTTTCTGTTGCCATTTAAAATGTTTCTCATAAAACACTGAAATAACTGTTTACACAACGTTCATGGTGCATCCGCAATTGCGTACTGTCGAGGACGTCAAGTCAAGTCATCTTCATTTATATAGCGCTTTTAACAATGTAGATTGTTTCAAAGCAGCTTTACAGAGATAAATGTATAATTTAAGGTAACAGATTGTTTGGGCTTTATAGCGGTTCTTTAATAAAGTTATATTCCAGCTAAAGTTAGTTTTGATTGATTCGCTTCCGCCGCAACAATCATTTGTTAATAAATTAGGGGCCGCTAAGACGACACCATTCCCTCTACACAGACTTTAAACGCGAACCTGTGAGAAACGCTGATGGCGTTCACATGCGCATTAAGAATTGGTTCTATAGTTATGTGCGTTTGAATATATGTGCTAGGGATTCGATTAATATTTTTTTTTTAGTCGATCGTCGGGAGAATTAACGATCGACTATCGATTAATCATTAATATTTTTATATTGAACTTCATTATTTCTTTAACTTTTTATAAATTAAAAATGCAATGAAAATACAAAAATACAGTTTGTTTGCCCTCGATGAGATCTTTATTACAAGATGATCAACTTGTGGCAGTGAAACTGGACGTTCGGTAGACTTGAAGATATGCCCTGCGGTGCTCTAAAACAGCGGAACCTGCAGCTGCGAGCCGGCATACTTAAACAGAGACCCATGGCCACTTCATCCGTTTTCTGTGATCGGATACCTATCCGATCGTGAAAAGACCAAATGTAAATGCCCTCCGAAACGCATTAGAGACGGATTTAAATCCGATCGCTCAAACCACTTCAGGAGGAGATCTGAGACGCATTCCAGACGAAACTGCACAAGAGTAAATGCATCTGGTTGTTAAAACCACATATGTAAATTTGACTTATCCCAAAAATGCTAAGAAATAAATGTGTGAGAGCGTGTTATAGGCTATATGTCATGTTATAGCCAGATATGACGACGCTACTTCAACACGCATCACCACAGATGAGCATCTATTCATCAAGCCAACGTGCAAACTATCACAAATCAAAGTGAAAGTCATTCATCAACACACAATCATCTTCATTAAAAGTAAAGAACCGAAATGATCTTACCAGGGCTGTTGCCGCAATATCTTGTTACGGTCTTTGATTTAGAAATTTTCGCTGATGATCAATAAAATGCAGCTCATATCAGTTGCTTTCGGTGACATGCAACAATTTAAATGTGCATATAGCGCGGGAATTCAAGATCGGATTTATATCCGTTTTGCAAAAACACATTTATGTGACCAGGTGTAAATGGAATCGTTTTGATAAATCAGATATCTGATCTGAGAAAACGCATGAAGTTCCCATAGAACTTATGCACCAGTCTACTGATTTCTGTTGAGAAAGATAAGCATGTTGACATGATCTGGGATCAGACGCGACCGCAACCTGGTGACAGCCAGTCCAGCCTCCGAAAACACCCGCTCTGAGGGGACTGACCGGGATGCACAGGTACCTCCGCGCTAAAATTAATTCCATTGCTTCAAGACTCACACTACGCAACGCAACCTGCATTAGTTTAATCGATAACAAATAAACGTGATCGACGGAATTCTTAACGATCAATTATCGATCGTCGATTAATCATGCCCATCCCTAATATGTGCGCAGGTTTGGAATTCCCTAAAAACCAAGCCTAAACAAATTACTGGTGTTTCCTTATAGTTTTGATTCAGAATTTTATTTTATTTTATCAATTCGGGGTAGATACGCAAATTGTGTTTTCCCGACGACGCGTTATCTGTAGAGTGGGAAAGGGATCCTCCATAGGGAGAGACTAGTTGGCACTTCAGCACTGCATTGACATCGGGTCCAGGCGAAGGTCCTTCATCAGATCTGGAAACGGCCTGGATCCGGCAGGCTGCGGGAAAACCTTGGGATAAACAAAGACACTAAAATTAGCGTAGATGCCATTCTTCTCATGATGTAACAAGTACATCAGGATTTATGGGAAGTGTTCCCGGTTCCAGCTGACCTAATCTATGCAGCCTAAATTTGAATTATAGAAGTCTATAATGTATTATGTGAACGCTATGTCAAAGAGATGTGTCTTTAATCTAGATTTAAACTGACAGAGTGTGTCTGCTTCCCGGACAATGGTAGGAAGGCTGTTCCAAAGTTTTGGTGCTAAATAGGAAAAGGATCTACCGCCAGCAGTTGATTTTGATATTCTAGGTATTATCAACTGGCCGGAATTTTGAGATCGCAATAGACGTGAAGGAGTATAATGCGTTAAGAGCTCGCTCAAGTACTGCGGAGCTAAACCATTTAGTGCTTTGTAAGTAATCAGCAATATTTTAAAATTGATGCGATGTTTAATAGGGAGCCAGTGCAGTTTTGACAGAACCGGGCTAATATGGTCATACTTCCTGGTTCTGGTAAGAACTCGAGCTGCTGCGTTTTGAACTAGCTGTAGTTTTATTAAGCGTGCAGGACAACCACTCAGTAGAGCATTACAATAATCTAGCCTTGAGGTCATGAACGCATGAACTAACTGTTCCACATTTGTCAATGAAAGCATATGCCGTGATTTAGATATATTTTTAAGATGGAAAAATGCAGTTTTACAGATACTAGACACGTGACTTTCAAATGAAAGATTGGTATCAAAGAGCACACCCATGTTCCTAACTGACGACGAAGACTTAACAGAGCAGCCATCAAGTGTTAGACAGTATTCTAGGTTATTACGTGAGGAAGTTTTTTGTCCAATTATTAGAATCTCTGTTTTTTTCAGAATTTAGTAGTAGGAAATTACGAGTCATCCAATTTTTTATATTAGTTATGCATTCCGTTAATTTTGTGAATTGGTAAGTTTCGTTAAGTTTTGAAGAAATATACAGCTGAGTATCGTCGGCATAACAGTGAAAGCTAATGCCATGCTTCCTAATGATATCTCCTAATGGTAGCATGTACAGAGTGAACAGCAGCGGTCCTAGTACTGAGCCTTGTGGTACGCCATACTGAACTTGTGATCGATGAGACATCTCTTCATTTACTGTTACAAACTGATAACGGTCAGATAAGTATGATTTAAACCATGCTAGTGCAATTCTACTAATGCCAACATAGTTTTCGAGTCTATTTAAAAGAATGTTGTGGTTGATAGTGTCAAACGCAGCACTAAGATCGAGTAACACTAATAGAGAGACACAACCACGATCAGATGATAAGAGCAAATCATTTGTGACTCTAACGAGAGCTGTTTCGGTACTATGGTACGGTCTAAATCCTGACTGGAAATCCTCACAGATATCATTTCTTTCAAGAAAAGAACACAGTTGTGAAGACACTGCTTTTTCTAATATCTTTGACAGAAAAGGGAGATTCGAGATCGGCCTGTAATTGACTAATTCTGAAGGATCAAGTTGCGTTTTTTTAACAAGCGGTTTAATCATAGCCAGCTTAAAGGATTTTGGTACGTATCCTAGAGACAAAGATGAATTAATGATATTAAGAAGAGGGTCTATGACCTCTGGAAGCATCTCTTTCAGTAGCTTAGTCGGTATAGGGTCTAACATACATGTTGTAGATTTAGATGATATAACAAGTTTAGTAAATTCTTCTTTTTCTATAGCAACGAACGAATGAAATTTTTCCTCAGGAAGACTACAATGCACTGCCTGATGCAATACTGTAGTAGACGGTTGCATTGTTATCATTTTCTCCCTGATATTATCAATCTTATAAGTGAAGAAGTTCATAAAGTCATTACTGCTGTGTTGCTTGGAAACCTCTGGGCTTGAAGCTTTCTTTTTCATTAGTTTAGCCACCGTTTCAAATAAATACCTTGGATTATGTTTATTTTCTTCTAATAGGGTTGAAAAATAAGCAGATCTAGCAGCTTTTAAGGCCTCTCTGTATGCAATCGAGCTCTCTTTCCATGAAATGTGAAATACCTCTAGTTTTGTTTTCTTCCAGTTGCGCTCCATTTTTCTGGCTGCTCTCTTAAGGGCCCGAGTGTGCTCGCTGTACCACGGCGTTGGACTATTTTCTTTAATCTTCTTTAAGCGCAACGGAGCAACTGTGTCTAAAGTGCTGGAAAAGAGAGAGTTAAAAGTTTCTGTTGCAATATCAAGTTCTTCTAAGCTATCTGGGATGCTGAGATGATGAAACTGATCAGGAAGATTATTGATAAAGCAATCTTTAGTGGCAGAAGTGATAGGTCTAACATATTTTAAACACAGAGTCGGCTTTGCAGCCTTGGCTAAATGAAGTTTACACAAGACTAGATAATGATCTGAGATGTCATCGCTCTGCTGCAGAATTTCAACGGCATCAACATCTATTCCATGTGATAATATTAGATCTAGAGTATGATTACGACAATGAGTAGGTCCTGACACGTGTTGTCTAACTCCAATAGAGTTTACAATGTCTTTAAATGCCAATCCCAATGCATCTTTTTCATTATCGATGTGTATATTAAAATCACCAACAATTAGTACTTAATCTGCAGTCAATATTAATTCTGATAGAAAGTCAGCAAATTCTTTGATAAAATCTTTATGGTGCCCTGGTGGCCTGTATACAGTAGCCAGCACAAATCTCAAATGTGATTTATAATTAATACTGTATATTTTTACATTAAGTACTAACACTTCAAAAGAATTATATTTAAAACTTGATTTCTTAGTGGTTTTGAAAATATTACTATAAATTACAGCCCCTTTGTGTTTCAGACGAGGCTCATGTTTATAACAGTAATCTTGCGGGGTGGACTCATTTAAAGTAATGTAATCGTTTGGTTTTAGCCAGGTTTCTGTCAAACACAGCATATCTAGGTTATTATCTGAAATCATATCATTTACAATGAGTGTTTTTGAAGTAAGCGATCGAATATTCAGCAACCCAAGCTTTAGCATTTGCTCATCTGTATTATAGCTGTTTTTTTATTTGTTGAACATCAATTAAATTTTTAACCTTAGATGGGTTTAAACGTTTTTTGGATTTCCAAATTCGGGAAACAGACACAGTCTCTATATGATGATAGCTAGGTGAAAGAGGCTCTATGTGATGGGATTTATCTGACCTTGGTGACGCGAGGCCGCCAGCAGACGGTCGGTTTAGCCAGTCTGTCTGCTTCCTGACCTGAGCCCCAGATTGTCATGTTTGAGCTCTAAGACTATGTGCCATATTAATAGAGAGAAAAGCAGCACCATCCCAGGAGGGATGAATATCTCTTTTCAACAGGTCAGGTTTTCCCCCAAAACTTTTCCAATTGTCTATAAATTCTATATTATTTTGCGGACACCAATTAGACAGCCAACCATTAAGAGAACACAATCTACTGACTATCTCATCACTCCTGCGAACAGGAAGGGGGCCAGAGCAGATTACAGTGCTTGACATCGTACTTGCGAGTTCACACACCTCTTTAATATTAATTTTGGTGATCTCCGACTGGCGGAGTCGAACATCATTTGTGCCGACGTGTGAAATGATCTTAGAGAATTTATGATTAGCATTAGCCAGCACTTTTAAATTTGCTTTGATGTCAGGCGCTGTGGCTCCCGGCAAACATGTGACTATGGTGGTTGGTGTCTCGATTTTCACGTTCCGTGTAATAGAATTGCCAATTACTAGGGCACAATCATTCTCAGTGGGTGTTTCACTGAGCGGGGCAAATCGATTTGTTATGGCTGAGCGCACGGGTGGCGCGTTAACAGGCTAGCGAATTACTAGTAACGGAATTACTAGTAACGGAAGCTAGCGATGTAAGGTTAATCTGAGATGTTGTAGTAGTAGTATAAACAACTAGAAATTGTAGTAAATGATGGTTCAAAACAAGGAAATACAAGGCTAAGACGGAGCTTACAGCACCGAAGCAAACACACTCACAGCAGGCAGCGAGGAGGCGAGTAGGCACTACATTTGAAATAGAACTTCATGACCGTTAAAAATGTATGATATATATATATATAATATGAATTAGGGATGCATGGTATTGGAAAAAAAAACTTACATTGCGATATTTAGTTTTTCTCCGATATCAGGGCTCTAGAGTGCGACCAAATTTTGTAAGTGTGCGACTAACATTTTTCCTAGGTCGCACCGGTGCACCTAACGTCCTCGCATCCGCTGCCTCTCCACGAACGTTTGTTGGCGTTTGTTCTCCTTTGACGGAACTCACACTCTTCTCTTTTTTTTTTTTTTTTTTTTTAAACAAAGCTTTATTAAATTCTTACAAAATACAGACAACAAATTTAAGAACAAAGTACAGATATAACATATAGCGAGAACAAAGCAAAACAGAAAAAAAAAACAAAAAAAAACACGAGAGCATTTCATGTGAGCAGTTTCAAGGATTTACAGATGTCAATAGTCCTTAGAGCCTTTGTGTTTTTTGACAAAGAGATAGTCATCACATATTGTTCAAGTTCTTTCTTCAGTAGAAAGAGTTCAGGCTTTCTATTGGTGAATTTGCTCTTGTGTATATGAAATTTAGCTAAAAATAAAAACAGATTTATAAAATAAAAGGCATTACCATCTTTGTGATTAAAGTGATGAAAACGTACTCGGTTACTAACGTAACCTCGGTTCTCTCTAGAGAGAGGAACGAGTACTGCGTAGAATACGCTAGGGGAAAATCCTTTTCCACGAGAATACTGAAGCCAAAAAATTATCCTTAATTTTGTATTAATGTAAAACGCGTTGCGGCAGCATACAGACATAGGCGAGGCAGCTCGCGCGCCTATTGGCTGGTCTGCTGGCAACTGCTTAAGCCTATCGAGCGAGACCTAGAGTGACGTCAGACCCAATGAGGGCGCTTCGCGCCCTCTGCGTCACGTCCCGCCGAAACGGGCGTGGCTTAGGTCTATAAATACCGCTCACAGGCTTTATATCTCTGGTTTTTCATAGTCGAAGCAACCAGAGCGCGTGCATGCACGGCAGGATACGCAGTACTCGTTCCTCTCTCTAGAGAGAACCGAGGTTACGTTAGTAACCGAGTACGTTCTCTTACGAGAGATTCTCTCGTACTGCGTAGAATACGCTAGGGGAACCTACTGTAAAACGCCGTGCGTGCTGGGATCTGATACTATAGACTCAAGGGCGACAGCCCGGAGTTCATACAGTACACAATCACCCAGGGGACTCACAGGGAATCCTGGAAGAGGAGGGGTTTAGCCACTATCTTCCTTTATGGCAGCATAGAGCAAGGACTGTAATACTCAAATAGCTGCATAACTGACAGCGTCAGTTTATGAGATTTGGCCATACTAGACCGACAGTAGTCTGGCCTGTAGTGCGGGAACCTCTAGGTTGTAAAAACCTTATAAATGTAGACGGAGAGGCCCAGCCTGCCGCCATACAAATATCTCGCAAGGCAATCCCACTTGACCAGGCCCACGATGAAGCCATGCTTCTCGTGGAGTGCGCTTTGACACCCAGCGGGCACTGCATGCCCTTGGTTGTGTAAGATCAATCTTCTGCAAGGGCTCGAATGGATGACCTTTCATGGCTTCCAGTACCGTAGAAAGGTCCCATATAGGGACTGTGGGAGGTCTGGGAGGATTCAGTCTCTTAGCTCCTCTAAGGAAGCGAATGACTAAATCGTTCCTTCCAATAGACTGGCCAAGCGTGGTCGAAGAGAACACTGCTATGGCCGCTACATAGACTTTGAGCATGGAAGGGGACCTGCCCTTATCCAACAGCTCCTGTAGGAAGGAGAGAACCTCCGTCACACCGCAATGCAGGGGTGACACACCACGAGCTGTGCACCAGCTAGAGAACACTGACCATTTTGAGGCATAGAGACGTCGCGTAGACGGAGCTCTGGCCTGTGTGATAGTGTTTAACACTCCCTGTGGGAGGTCAGCGGGTACCCGTTGATGGCCCACACATGGAGGGACCACAGCTCTTGGGTGAGGATGCCAGATCGAGCCATTGGCTTGAGAGAGGAGATCCCTCCTCAGAGGCACTGGCCACGGGGCGGTGCTCGCTAACTGCATCACAATTGGGAACCAAGGTTGGCTCATCCAAAGTGGGGCTACAAGCAGCACTGAGCATCCTTCTTCCCTGACCCGTTCTACCACCTGAGTCAGGAGGGAGACGGGGGGAAAAGCGTAGAGAGGACGGCGAGGCCACTCGTGGGTCAGCGCGTCCTTGCTCTTCGAGAAAAATTCTGGACAGTGAGCGTTTTCTTGAGACGCGAACAGGTCTACTTCCGCTCTGCCGAATTTCTTCCACAGCAGCTGGACTGTCTGTGGGTGCAAAGACCATTCCCCTGTCGGAACCTGGTTCCTGGACAGTCTGTCTGGTCCTATATTTAGGAGCCCTGGCACGTGCGCTGCTCTCAGCGAGAGCAGGTTGCTGCGGGCCCATATCAGGAGGCGCTTGGTTAGCCTGTACAGAGTCAGGGACCTGAGGCCGCCCTGGCGTGATTGGTACCAGTCTTTTGCCTCCCAAGGTTTCAAAGCTGCAATGCACGCTTGATTGACCTTGAAGCGAAGCCGACCGGAGGCCCACGCTGTGCGTGGTACTCTCTTTCTGAGCCAGAACTGCAGTGGGCGCATGCGCAGAAGGCCCAACTGGAGAACTGAAGATGCTGAGGCCATCAGACCTAGCATCCTTTGAAATGTTTTGAGAGGGACTATCGCGCCGCAGCGGAACGAGCCGGCTGCGCGCCGAATGTCCAGTGTGCGCTGAGATGACAGGCGTGCTGTCATTAGCAGCGAGTTCAGCTCTATTCCCAGAAAAGATATAATCTGACTGGGGAATAGCGAGCTCTTTTCCCAGTTCACTGCGAGACCGAGATTCTCGAGGTGATCGAGTAAAATGGTCCTGTGCTCTACGAGCTCAGAGTGAGATTGGGCTAGAATCAGCCAGTCGTCCAGATAGTTCAGCACTCGTATACCCCGTAGTCTGAGGGGTGCGAGCGCTGCGTCCATGCACTTCGTAAATGTACGGGGTGCCAGGGACAAGCCGAAAGGCAGGACTGTGTACTGATATGCCTGGCCCTCAAAGGCGAATCTCAAAAATTGCCTGTGACGTGACGCTATCTGTATTTGAAAATACGCGTCCTTTAGATCTATTGACACAAACCAGTCCCCTCGGCGGACATGCGCGAGGATTTTTCTGGTCGTGAGCATCCTGAACTGGCGCTTCAGAAGCGCTCTGTTCAGCTGCCGCAGATCTAGTATGGGTCTGAGACCCCCGTCTTTCTTGGGCACCAGGAAGTATCTGCTGTAAAGCCCCCCTTCGCTTTGAGATTGAGATAGGGGTTCTATAGCCCCTTTGCTCAACAGTTTCAGAATCTCGGCTCGAAGTAGATGAGCTACTTTCGATTCTACCGTGGTCTCGACGCGCGCCATGAAGCGGCGAGGGCGCCGGCGAAACTGCAGCGAATAGCCTTCTTTTATGATGTTCAGCACCCATCTCGAAACCCCGGGAAGCTTTTCCCACGCAAGTGCGCGAGTAGCTAGGGGCTGGATGCGAAGCACGCTCTGATCGGCTCGCGATACAGCGGCTTTTGTGTGCTGCGACATAAGCGTCGCGCTCATGACATCTGAGGCAGGGGGCGCTCTGATAACAGCGGGCAGAATGCCCGCGCTCGACTCCTCTGCAGTGTCTAACTGAGAGGGGGAGGGCTGGGCTAGTTTCATGTCTGTGTGTGGGCGTGGGCGCAGAGCAGCGGGCACATACACCACTTTTACAGCATTGCTCGCGTGAGCAGAGCGTATGCATACTGGTCCTGTATTTACAGAGACCGTGAGACATGTGGGAAGTAGCGTTTGTGGGCACTGGGTAGTGGGCACGTTTGCTACGTTTAAAGCGCAATCGATCTGAGTCGATTTTATGTGCGCGAGCCCTGTGTGAAGGGCTGTGCTTGTGTGTAGGAATGGGCACTGAGTAGTGGGCATTTTTTCTACACACGAATACACCGTCGGCCGTGGCCGGGACACCAGAAAATACACTCTTTAAGGGATTTATCTGGGTAGCCGTAAAATGGCTTTTTTGAGCAGGCAAGCGGGCAATGGAACCGGCTTGTTGGCTGCTAAATACGCTGGACCAGTCACATTTCCTGGAACTGGACGAGCGGCAAGGTTTGGGTGCAGGCGAGGGGGTTGTACAACGCACTCGTTGGCTGCAAAATACACATCTGCAGTCGCCTCTTCAGGGAACTGACAGAGCGAGCATTGACGGCATAATTTTATTTGCCGGTAGACCCGGGATCGAACACGGGTCTCTCGTGCGGAAATCTGTGAATCTGCCACTGGCCCACAGGGGAAGACACATAGGATTTCAGTCAGCGCGAGTATTATCAGAGAGCGTCAACATGCTGGCGTTTGTTTGCAGGCGTGCGTGTAACAACAGGCTCGCTCACTGCAATAAAGACATTTCCAGTCGCCCGAATTTCAGAGGGGAATGAGAAATGTGTGAGAAATTGAGATCGGCCCGGCCGCAGCGGGACTAAAACACTCTTTTCTCCTTTCGCCAGTGACGCACGGGGACCATAGAAACGGTGTCTGGGTGCAGGCGAGCGGGTTGTACAACGCGCTCGTCGGCTGCAAAATGCACGTCTGCAGTCGCCTTCCAGGGAACTGACAGAACGAAGCATTGGCGGCATAATTTATCTGCCGTTAGACCGGGATTCGAACACCGGTCTCCCGTGTGAAAAAACCTAGGATTCCGCCACTGAGCCACAGGGGGGGAACACAAAGGCTGTCAGATGCACGAGCATATAAAAGAGCGTCAACATGTTTTCTTCGGCGTTTGCTTGCAGGCGTGCGTGTATTAAAAAACAGGCACGTTTGCTGCAGTATAGACATTTCCAGTCGCCTGATCAGGGAACTGAGACATGTGTGAGAAATGAGGTCAGTCCGGTCTCGACGGGACTATAAACACTTTTCTCCTTTCGCCAGTGACGCACGGGAACCATAGAAACGGTGTATGGATGCAGGCGAGCGGGTTGTACAACGCGCTCGTCGGCTGCAAAATGCACGTCTGCAGTCGCCTTCCAGGGAACTGACAGAACGAAGCATTGGCGGCATAATTTATCCGCCGTTAGACCGGGATTCGAACACCGGTCTCCCGTGTGAAAAAACCTAGGATTCCGCCACTGAGCCACAGGGGGGGAACACAAAGGCTTTCAGATGCACGAGCATATAAAGAGCGTCAACATGTTTTCTTCGGCGTTTGCTTGCAGACGTGCGTGTATTAAAAAACAGGCACGTTTGCTGCAGTATAGACATTTCCAGTCGCCTGATCAGGGAACTGAGACATGTGTGAGAAATGAGGTCAGCCCGGTCTCGACGGGACTGTAAACACTTTTCTCCTTTCGCCGGTGAGTGACGCGTGAATGGGGCGCAGGGGTAGGGTAGCTTTCTTGTAACGTAAAGAAAAACTAACCCCGACCGTCCGCTTCCAGCCTCCCTTGTGAGCAGCGCAGTTTGCGCGGTTCGAACAGAGGGAGAGAGAAAGCCAGCCCTGTGACGGTCTGCTCCAGACATCCCCTGTGAACGGCGCGGTTGCGCGGCTCGAACAGAGGGAGAGCGGGTATCGTCCCCCAAGCAGGCAAGGCATGCGGGCGAACCGGCGAGCTTTGCGGCTTGGAAGGGCGGAGGAGCAGTCTCGGAGAAGGATGCCAGGTGAGTCCTCAGAGTCACCATAGGCAGTACCTAGCTCGCAGTGAGGGCAGTCGCCGTCAGCGAGCGCGAGAACTGCGTGATCCTCAGGAAGGGGCGTCTTGAAAAAGACGCCCGGCTCTTTTAGTGCAATGAGAGTGTGTGTCGCGGCGGCGAGCACACACAAGGCACAGTAGAAGAGAAAGGATACAACGCCGGATAGCGCAGCAGGAAGGCGATGAAGGCGGCGCGGCCAGCAGCTTCTCGACTCGTCCCGCTGAAGTGCTTCTTCAACAGCGCGGCTTCTTCTCGGATCCAGCGATGTGAGTTGCTTCGCTGAAGGATGAAAAATCAGAGATATAAAGCCTGTGAGCGGTATTTATAGACCTAAGCCACGCCCGTTTCGGCGGGACGTGACGCAGAGGGCGCGAAGCGCCCTCATTGGGTCTGACGTCACTCTAGGTCTCGCTCGATAGGCTTAAGCAGTTGCCAGCAGACCAGCCAATAGGCGCGCGAGCTGCCTCGCCTATGTCTGTATGCTGCCGCAACGCGTTTTACATTAATACAAAATTAAGGATAATTTTTTGGCTTCAGTATTCTCGTGGAAAAGGATTTTCCCCTAGCGTATTCTACGCAGTACGAGAGAATCTCTCGTAAGAGAACCAAAAATAACATTCTTAAAATAAAGGTGAAAATCAGAAAATACAAAATCAGCAATAAACTTTTGGAAGTCCCTCCAGAATTTGTAAGTGAATTCACATGACCAAAATAAGTGGGTAAATGTTTCAGGTTGCTGTTGGCAGAAAGAGCAGTTAACATTTATATTAGACTTGAATTTTGATAGATAATGTCTTGCAGGGTAGAATTTGTGTATCAGTTTAAATGAAATCTCTTTAATTTTATTTGTTAATAAGAACTTTTGAGGTAAAGTCCAAACCTTTTTCCACTCAATATCAGCCACAAAATTAGACTAATAAAACGTGGCTGGTGGGATAGAAACTAGAGCATCCTGAAACATAGGTCTTATCTTGGAGTTCAGACGCTTACCAGATGAAAAGCAAACCTTACCAAGAGAAGACTGACACACATCAGGAGGAATGAATGATAAGGGAGGAGAGCTGTAGGAGCACCTGAATAACATGCACAGACCAGACGGGACAGCATCAAATACCACAGAAAATTCTCTAGGCGTTATTGGTACATTATATCTCCTGAGAAATTCAGAGTAATTGTACAATAAGCCATCTTCCTTGAACAGTTGACTAACCAAAACAATTCCGTTGCTAAACCAATTATCCAAAAATAATGTTTTGTTTTTATAGACAATATTACAGTTATTCCAAATAAAACAGCTTTGCGGAGAGAAATTATGTTTGTAAATCAATGTCCATGCTAAAAGAACCTGTTGATGGAAATGAGAAAGTTTCAGTGGTATTTTTGGAATGCTATAATTGCATAGCAGCAGGAAGTTAAGGCCGCCTAAATTTGAGAATACGAAATGAGAAATAAAATGCCAAATGGATGTGGGGTTTTTCAAGTATTTTTTGATCCAGTTTATTTTGAAAGTGTTATTAAGAGCAACAAAATCGATAAAATTCAAACCCCCTTTGTCACAGGGACTTAAAGTGACAGATTTTCGTAGGTAGTGGGTTTTATTCTTCCATAAATAATTGTGTAAGATTTTGTTAATTGATTTACAAGTAGTGTTATCAACATGTAAAGATTGAGCAGTATAGGTTAGACGAGAGATTCCTTCAGCCTTTGAAAGCAGAGCTCTGCCCTTCAAAGACAAGTCTCTCTGGAGCCAGTGATTTAGGATTTTGGTTTTTTTTTCTATAATGGGAGTGAAGTTTATAGCGCATCTGGATTGCTCATTTTTAGCGATTTGAATACCAAGGTATGTTGCAGAGTTTTTTACAGGGATTCCATGAATTGAGGCCGCTAAGCAGGCTTTAACAGGCAAAAGTTCACATTTATTTAGATTAAGGGAGAGTCCGGAGGCTTTAGAAAAGGATTGGATAGTGTCGACTGCCACCGATACTTGAGATGCATCCCTGAGAAATAGACCAGTGTCATCTGCAAGCTGGCTTATGAGTATTTCTCTGTTAGCAATGACCAAGCCCTTTAACGGACTGAGTTTGATGTGTGAACTAAGGAGTTGTACAGAAAGGAGAAATAAATACACTGAAAGGGGGCACCCCTGCCTCACTCCACGCTTCAGGGAAAATCTGGGGGAAGTACCACTAGCAAGCTTTATAGAACTATTACTATTGGAATATAACATCTGAACTGCATTGCAAAATAATTGACCAAAGCCAAATTTATTCAAAGCCATAATAATAAAATCATGTTCCAGGGTGTCAAAAGCCTTAGAAATCAAGAAAAAGAATAAAACTGTCATCTTGTACAAGTTCTGAGTAATCTATTATATCTAAAATTAATCTTATGTTGTTAGAAATATGACGATTCTGCATAAAACTAGATTGACTCTCATCAATGACTGTATCTAGAATAGGTTTTACTCTATTTGCAACAATCAATGCTAGTATCTTATAATCATTATTCAATACAGAGATTGGTCGCCAATTATCTAAGAGCAGAGGGTCCTTTCTTTGTTTCGGAATCAGGGTGATTAGTCCCTGACATAAAGTGGGAGGGAGTGCACCCCCATCAATGCTTTCCTTAAAGACTTCCAAAAGAAATGGGGCTAAGCTGTCAGAGAATTGTTTATAAAGCTCGGCAGTAAGGCCGTCTGTTCCGGGGGACTTGTTTAGCTTAAGACACTTTATAGCATCTGTGACTTCATTCAGGGAAATTACCCTGCCACAAAATTCACTATCAGCCTCACTCAGCTGGGTGATATTATTTACAGAATTAAAAAAGGAAAAAGCAGCTTGAGGGCAATACTTGGAAGAGTAAAGTTTACTGTAAAAATCTGCACAATATTTCGCAATGGTGTTCTGATCATTAGAAATTGTCCCATTAATATTTAATTTTAGAATAGAATTAGTGTAGGATTGATGTTTCTCTAGTCTGAAAAAGTAAGCCGAATTCTGCTCACCTTCTTCAAGCCACTTTTTGCGAGACCGGACAAATGCTCCCTCAGCTTTGCGCTTATAAATCTCATCCAACCTATGCTGCCAGTCATTTAGTTCAGTCTTATCAGATTCGCTGAAAGCCTCTATCGGTTTGGAAGTAAAAAAAGCAATCTTCTCTATTACCTCTGTCTCCTCAGCCCTTCTTCTCCTCGCTAACTCAATGCAGTATTTTCTGAAAAATTTACCAAGCTCATATTTCAGAAGCTCCCAGTTATTACAGAATATCTTTTCAGCTAAAGCTTTGCTCCAATAATGTTTTATCAGATTATGAACTTCGGTAATCACTTCTTTATGCTCGAGGATAGTACTGTTAAGCTTCCAATATGAAGACTTAGCACTAGAGGAGGAAGACAGAGGGACAGTTAAATGAATTGTTTTGTGATCTGAAAGTGGCGTAGGAAAAATATCTGTTTTAACTTCCTTCAAATCTTTTGAAATAAGCCAATAGTCGATGCGCGAGTGACTGGTCTGTGTCTTGTTGCACCAAGTATATGCTCTTTGAGCTGGATGCGAGTCCCTCCAGGAATCAGCCAAATCAAATCTTTGTGCAAATAGCCTTATATGTGAAGTAGAGGAGTATGAACTTCTAGAGGGCCATCTATCCATACTGTTGTCCAACACAGTGTTGAAGTCGCCACCAAAGATTATGAAAGAATCTGGATATTTGGATAACCAGTGCAGCAAACGCTCTTCCAACTTGTCAAAAAAGATATTATTCTCTGTTTGATAGTTGAAGCCATACACATTGACTAGAATGTAAAAGGACTGTGCAGCCTCGAGTATTAAAAAAATGTAATGGCCATTTTTATCACAGTCAGAGATCAAAATTTTCCCATTAAATCTGCGTTTCAGTGTACAAACACCTGCAGCCCGCTCTGTGCCATGGGACATCCACAAATCATCACCCCACTGCGACCTCCAGAAAGATTTGTCTTGTTCTGTTGAGTGGGACTCTTGTATAAAGCAAAAATCTATGTTAAACTGCTTACAAAACAAAAATACGGCTTTACGTTTAATGTTGTTTCTTAAACCTCTCGCATTCAAGGAAATAATAGACAAAGACATAAGAAAAAAAAAAGAAAAGAAAAAAAAACAACAACAAAAAAATAAAAAATAAATGAAAGCTTAGACCGGATAAGCGAATGAGTAGTTAAGTTGAAAACCTGTGGTCACTTAAGAGAGTACTGTAGAAGGTGAGAACTGCCAACCCTATGGGGGAAATGTGAACTTAGAACATAGCAAAAAGTAGTAGTAAGTTAAGCTAATGTGGCATATGTACCATCTCAAATAATTTTACAGTTTGAAGAGAACAAACAATTAAACCTCTCACTCTTTGTAGAAAAAAACAAAAACCTCGCTCAATAAAAAGGCTGCTGTTCAGCTCTGCCAGGAGCAATAATCAAAGTGCTGCATACCTACTTAAATTAAAGGGCATATTTAGATTATCAACAAAAGTACAGCAGTTAAATTCCAATCGGCTCTTTAGCGCGATTGCATACAAAATCAGGTAATAAAGAGAAAAAAATAATAATAATGTGAGAGATAGTAAAGATAGCTAAGCCATATTGTACTCCAGTTTGTACCTTGTGCCATCACAGAACCCAGTCACTGAGGTGGAAAGATTTCTTTCCCATTCACGAATGCGCGTCCTCCAACGAAGAATGCCAGCTTGTTCTCCTTGCGTGCTTTATCCACGGCTGGCCAGAGTCGGTTTCTCCGGGCGCGGTCATCAGCTGACAGGTCTTCCGAAGACCTTTGTCTTTCAAGAAGGTTGACTTCTTGGCAGAACGCCAGACAGCATCACGGTAAATCCTGGTTGTAAATTGTATAATAACTCCTCTGGGTTAGTTGTTGCTGGGTTTCATGGGGTCGAGGCGGTGTACCGTGTCAACGACATCTGCAAGTTTATCTTTTGCCTCCGGTAAAACAGACTGACAGACCTGGATAACTTCTTGCCGCACGTCTTGCTTTTCCTTCTCGGCTAGGCCGTAAAGTTTAAGATTCCAACGGCGCGAGTAACTCTCAAGATGAGAGATGCGCCTCTCCTGTGCTTCGGCGTTTGTCTGACATTTTTCGACTTGCGTTTCCATATTGGAAACTCTGTCTTTCATGTCATTTATCTCGGCACAGACAGCATCAAAAGACTCTCTCACAGCTGTGATATGTTTAGTGTTCTCTTGAACAGCCTTTTTCATCTCGGAGATCACTATGGAGTTGCCGCTAACCATTTTTTCGAGAGTATCTGACCTCGAGTTAATCAGTTTGGTAAGTGACGAGAGCTGGGAGAGAACGGTAGATGCCTCTGTGTCCATAACTTTTCTTAGCTTACCAGCAGGAGAGGCACATGGTGCGATAGGGAGAGAAGGAAAGACTTCTTCAATGAGGACATGTTGTGATGGGTCGGAATTTGCTTCCAAATAGTCATGCATGGAGTCACTAGGAGTATTTTTAGCGTCGGCAGGCTTATGAGGAGTGGAAGTTGGCTTTGCTGGTTGGCTAACATTAGCAGGCTTGCTAACAGAGCCGGTATTAGCTAGCAACTTCTTAGGTTCAGTCTTTCTCTTCTCTGGTTTGCTCATTTTGGTCCGTGGACAACAGCCAAAAGTTGCAGTGAGCAGTAATTGTCAAAAAAAACGCAATAAAGTATATGTTCACCCTATTCAATATAATTATAACAGCTAGGTTTGCAGAGCTCAACCAGAAGTGTCTGCTCAGAGCGCCATCTTGAGCGAGACCCAACTCACACTCTTCTCTCACGGGATGCCACAGCTCGCACAACACGACAGCCCTGCTTAATGAGTGACGACGGAGGACAGAATTAAACATTCAAACGTAGCCTGGTTACACTAGACCCCGAAGCCGCCAGGCGCCGCCATTTGCGCCATTTAGAATTTCAGCCGCCGCCAGCCAATAATTTCTTAAGCCAAATTGAGCCGCCATCTGATAAAGTTTGGCTGAGCCGGCTAGAATTATTTGCATCAAATAATAATTCTATCACATAGAGACATACACACACGAAATATATAAACAATACACGATATCTATTTTCCCACTGGATTCATAACAGCACAGTCTTGTGCTCGTTGCTACGATACACAGAGACTCACAGTGAATTGACGACCAATTAAAATTGCTCGTTTTCCGTACAGAAGAAGCGATGCATTTTTTTTCTCGCACTGAGGTGAAATGGCGGAAAGAAGCAAGCAAGGTAATTTTGATCTCACTTCTCACATACTTTCCTAATTCCTACTTACTTTTTTTTTTAACTTAGGCCTACCCAGACTTTTGTTAAATCTTCAGGGCACGGTTGCACAAACACCTGAATCAAAGATTGATGTTATGAACCAAATATTCTGGAACGGAGAGAATTATAGCACTGAACGTGATATTACTGCAGTAACAAACCACAGTTTCTAATTCACGACGCATGCTTCAGTGTACATTGAAGTGAAATGTGCAAAACTTTGTCCAAAATAATACTGATAACAGTGTGTGTTTATATTAAGGCGAGACACGGCAGGCAAACACATCGTTTTTGTTTTACTGGTCAATTTTGAGATTTTTGATCTTCTTTCAGACTTGTGGTGAAAAAAAAGTCCGAAATACACATTTAGGTCTTTATTTTACTACACTTCGTCTGTTTGCGTCTGTAGATTTCTCATAAATTCAACAAAAGTTTGCGTTCTTAATCAACATACTTCTCCGCGATCTCTTCCTTCCGTCACCCTCTCATCACATGCACCGTTAGGAAGCGCTCTCTCTTCTGTGCAATCCTGTCAGATCCAAATATGGTCATTTCCTTTTTATCAGCAACCGTGAAAGTAAAAAAGACTGAATGCGCGATCTCATTGGCTGATGATGATAAATCTTTAAAGCCCGTTTTCTCAAAATGACCTTTCTCTCATACTCCAAGTCCGAATCTCCACTTCAGTAGTATCTAGTTATATTATGAAGACATTTACCGGGGGATTTGTAAATATATTATTCCTAGCCTGATATATATAACATTTTATTCCAAAAAACATGGCTTCAGCTATTTGCAGCTATGAAAAGTTTGGCGGCTGCAGCAGCCATTTAGGTTTTGGCTGAGCCGGCTAGCCAGCCAATAACTTCATCAGCCAGCCATTATTCTCAAAACAAATGGCTTCGGGCTCTAGGTTACACTTAAGGTCTGTTATATTAGTCTGATTTTATTTTAAATTTCGGCTTCCAAAGATTATAAAAAATAATATATTGAGGTAAAACCATTAAAAACTATCTAACTCAGAATCAGAATCAGCACGATCGGTGATTGTTGTAAATGCAGTCTAGCTGTTGCTAAATTGCGGGACTCGTTTAATAATTGAAAGAGCTATTAAAAACACAAAAATCTGCGCAAGAGATGTTGTTCGCATGGCGGCGCGTGCTCCGAAACAGACCGAGACAAGCAAATTATACTTTCGGTTTCATGTGCAGATTGTGCGCGTCTAAACGATCAATTGTACACAAAAGCGTGTCAAAATTACTGGCTTTGAGATTCACTAAAAACAGTTTATGTCTTAAATGGACGTAGTTATGGAAATAGTTGGGAGAATATGGTGCATCAGTAGCCTATTAGATCTGCACCCGGTCTTAAAGGGGCCGCAGTCTAATAAACATGCTGACGATTGCGCCATTACTGCAAATCAAACAACAAGAGAAAAATCTCTCACAGCTCTTGAAAGAATAACTTCAGCTTTAATAAGCATTAATCTATTTATGATAAATTTTACAGTGTTATTTTACATTTTATTACTTTATTAGATTTCTTTTTAGACCATGCCTGAACAGTAGTACGCCTTCCTGAAATTAAAGCACTGTGTAGGCCTATATAAAGTGTATCTTTGTTTAATTGTTTATCTTTTGTTTATCTATTGTTTATCTTTGTTTATTATATATAAAAGAAAAAGAACCATAAGAAAAGTACTGTATCGATAAGCAGTATCGGTAAGAGTAGGAATACCGTTAATAATTGTGCTTCAAAAAATAAATAAAAGTTTTTACCTACACCTTCTTGTTTAAATTCATTTACATAATATATATGAATGTGTATAGAGCGTGATAAAAAGGTGACCTTAAAATTGTGGCGTTAAAGGTGATACAGCCGAGGAAAAATTTGGGTGCACCCAAATTTTGTGCTAGTAGTAGTAGTAAAATCTTTATTTGTCCCTTTACAGGGCAATTTAAGTAGCTTCAACCTCACAAACATACACATTTTTATAAAACAGAATGACATCACAAAACATTTAGAAAAACATCACAAACCCCGGGCATTTATAATAATTCTTCATATAGCTACTATTTAAAATTTACGGCACCTTTATCTTTGTTTCAAATAAGTATTTACACTCATAACTGCATTCGAAACAAAAGACCTTGAAGCTTTAACGGTCCTCCACTTGGGCACTCTATATCGCTTTCCTGAGGGAAGCAGTTCAAATTCTAAAAACAAAATGTGAGATGTATCCTCCAGGATAGTCAAGGACTTCCTAAGAACATTTCTCTCACACAGAGCAGACAAACCCAGCTGTACAGATCCTGTAATCTTTGACCCTAAATTAATAATACACTGAAGCTGGGATCTACTTTTAACATTTAATCCATAAAACCAACAAATCATAGCAAAAGTCAAAACAGTTTCAATAAAAGATCTATAAAACATTATCAATATAGATTTATCCACTTCAAAGGACTTAAGGTTCCTCAATAAATATAACCGTTTTTGTGCTTTCGATATGATAAGATTTGTGTTTTCCACCCACCTCAGCTTATCATCAATTAATGTACCCAAATACTTATATGAACTGACCTTCTCAACTTCTTTACCCGCAATAACTACTTTAGATGGAGTTCCGACAGAATTATAAAATTCTATAGTCATATCCTTAGTTTTGGAAACGTTAATTTGTAAATGAGAACTCTCACACCAATCCAAAAAATATTTCAAAATAGGCCCATGCTCTGTGTCACCTTGTTTTAACAGACTTAGCACCACTGTATCATCGGCATATTTAACAACATGTCTGTCTGGATATTGACTTCTGCACCTATCTGTATATAAAATAAATAATAAAGGTGAAAGAATACAGCCTTGGGGACAACCTACTGAAGAATACAGTTCCCGGGAATGTTCTCCATTTACCCGTACTATTTGAGATCTTCTGGTCAAAAAATCTAAAATCCAGGCCACCAAACCCTTAGGAACATCAAATTCAGAAAGCAAACGTTCAGCTAAAAGAAGTGGTTGAATGGTGTTAAACGCTGAAGAAAAATCTATAAATAATAAACGAGCATGATGCTTACCGATATCCACATGTTTATATATGAAATTTAAGAGTGTCAGAGTGGCATCCTCCACACTCCTATTTCTCCTATAGGCAAATTGTAGCGGATCCATCAGCTGACTAGTATGTTCTACAAGCCAAAATTTAATAATTCTCTCAAAACACTTCATTAATAATGATGTTAAAGAAATTGGTCTAAAATTGTTCATTTGTTTGGCGTTGGTCTTTTTAGGAATCGGTACAATAATGGATTGTTTCCACACTGAGGGTACTCTCTGTAATTGCAATGAGGTCTGAAAAATGAAATGACTAATATCACAGAGCTGGTAAGCACAGCTCTTCAAAACTCTCCCACTGACTTTATCAGGCCCAGGGCTTTTATTTTGTTGGGTGGTCTGTAAAACCCTTAAAACAGAAGCTTTATCAATTTGCAGATATTCCTCTGTTTTCAAACCAGAACAAAAGTCCCTACTCATATTGTTATAATTGTGTGTATCGAATCGCCTAAAAAAAATCATTGAATTCATTTGCTATCTCTCCCTTTTCTATAGACTCAGTCAAAATAATTTCAGTTGATTCTTTATTTTTTGCACCAGCCATTACTTTTATTTCTTTCCATGCTGACTGAATGTTTCCCTTAATAAACTTCTCCTCCACTGATGCCTTATTTCATTTTTGCCCTCCTAATTTCTCGTTTTACTTCCTTATTAACCTGCCTCTTTTCCAAATCTGTTCCTTGATAAAAAACCCGTTTCTTCTCATTTAAAACATATTTCAATGATTTTGTCACCCAAGGCTTATTATTTGAGTAGATTCTTACATTTTTCCTAGGTATCACAGACTCTTCACAAAAGTGAATATAAGAACTCATCAGCTAGGTCATCATTGTCTACACAAGAAGTTTTAAAAATATCCCATTCAGTCCGATCAAAACAGTCTTGTAACTGTAAGATACTATCATCAGTCCATCTTTGAAATGACCTAATGACTGGCCTTGTTCTCTGCAACACTGGTTTATAACATGGTTGCAAAGAGACTGCATTATGGTCTGCACAACCAATTGGGGGTCTGGAAAAGGATCTATATGCGTTCGGTATTGACCCATAGCATAAATCAAGTGTTTTTTGATGACGTGTAGGACAATCAATATATTGCTGGAAATTTAAAACTCCTTCCAAAGAACATAATTTGTTAAAATCCCCCATAATAAAATGGGGAGCATCCGGTGAACGCAACTGATACTGCTGCACCACCTGACTGATGATATCTGTTGCCTTCTGAACATCAGACTTCGGGTGAATATATACCACTGAAACAAAAAGTTGCTGAAATTCTCTTGGCAAATAAAAAGGCCAGATAGATACAGTCAATAGTTCTATATCAGCAGTACATATTTCCTCACGTACAATCACTGTCTTTGCCCATCGATTGTTCACGTACAAACAGACACCTCCTCCTTGAGACTTCCCTGTGACTGAAGGGTCACGGTCCAGCCGTAGAGGTGCCCCAAACCCGTCCAAAGACAGTTCAGTGTCACAATCCTTCCCGTTTAACCAGGTCTCTGTTAATGCGATCATACAAGCATCTCTGTACTCCCGTAAACAACGCACATTTGCTTGCAGTTCATTCATTTTTCTTCGCAAGGATTGCACATTCGCGAGAATTATACTGGGCAGTGGGATGCGCTTAAACCCCAACTTTTTTAGCTTCAGTCGAATTCCTCCGCGCTTCCCCCTCTTCCTTGTCTTGATATTAAAATCCCAATTTTCATACCTTGTGTTTCCTTGCAAGTCCGTACTCCAGCTCGCCACAGTCCATGGATAATTTCCACGCAATTGGAGCAACAGTTCCCGGCTGTATTGTAGCGTTGGATGTCGTGAAGATTCCTGAGCACTCCAAACAACCCAGAAGAATGTCCAAAACGTCAAAAACCAAAACCAATCCATTCCATCTGATGAATCTTCAATATATTAAAGAACAAACAATGCTCCGGGTAACAGAAAAACATAAACAAAACAAGGAACGAAACGGGAGACAACTTTTTGTGTACTAAACACACCAAACAGACACACGATGCACACGCTACCGGTCGCGTGTAAATAAAAAAGTTAGGCGCACCAGTGCAACCAAGGCAAAAAGTTAGTCTGGAGCCCTGGATATATATTGCAATGTATAAATAAACAATTTCACCAGTTGATTTGAATAGCTCTATTTGAATAGAATGAATCATTCTAGAATAATTGGGGTGATTGTGTAGGGAGGTGAATCTGCATAGAAAATAATAATTTATGAGCATAGAAAAATACAATAGAAGAAAGATACAATTGAAATGAGCAGTGCTTTGTTTTTCAGGTAAATCTAACAGTATTCAGGTACAGAAATTGAATAATCAAATGTAAAAATAACAGTCTTCAATGTATAAATTAAATATAACTAATATAATTAATTACAGTAAGTAATACAATTTATATTTGTTAAAGCTACAAAAGTCATTTTCTCTTTTTTTTGTTGTTGTTTGATCACTATTGGTATCACAAACAGCTGCGGGTACATTAAGCTGCTGTCCCTTTAAGACGAATGCCTGGACCTAATATAAATTACACGCATCCGTTTTCTTTCTCAATAGTTTACAGCACACAACCGACTGTGTTTACAAAGATACTCGCAGAGACAGACATTTTAACTTAATATTAAGCGCCCGTGTCCATTTAAGCTCGGAAAAAAGAGAATGGGGAACTGAATTCAGTGTTCATGTGCTGTCTGCGTGGCTTTGTGTGTGCGCAAAGAAAATGGCACGCAAGTCCTCTTGCGCTTGATGCCTGACTCGACCCAAAAACATACACATTATAAACTTTTACTCTATGATGGTTAAACTTTGCAAATAATCCAAGGCTATCCATCAATCCATGACTATCGCGGATGCCCACATCGCAATATCGATGCTGAAACGATACATTGTGTTGTAGGTTATCTGGCGACTTTTTGCTGACTGTTTTTCAAATACTATGTATTCAGACATACTGCTCTGAACGTACAGTTTTTCGCATTCTATATATTAAATTATATTGTAGTTAATTGATTGGGTCCGAGTCCACCTTTGTCGAGTCCGAGTCAAATCCAAGTCCTTAACAATCGAGTCTGAGTCCAAAGAGGACCAAGTCAGACTTGAGTCCGAGTCCTTAACGTCCGAGTCTGAGTCGAGTCCGGCCGAGTCCACAAAGATTTAAATAATTTGAAATTGACCTTTAACAAAGACCCGCCCCTCTTAGTTACTGTTGCTACATCCGACAAACCATTCTGCTCTCACGCCACACATCATGTACACAGTAATCAAATATATTGCAGAGCAAAGAGGACACTGACAATGCGCCAACAGACAAGACAGCAGGATACTTTTGGTGTGAAATAAAGTCTCAGTAATTGCAAACATGACTGACACTTTAATGTGTAGCACTTCAGTTCAAGCAGCACGTGAAATGATTATCTCTTCTAGTTATAGCACAATTTAAACATGAATGAACATCAAAACTGCAAAAAGAAATCAATACACACCATTTTTCAAGTTCAAGTCCACTAGACTTTAATCTACTAACTGGTTTGGTTTGTTTGGTGGACAAAAATGGCAGTTCCCTTTCGTGGTCACTCCGAGTTACGTCGGATGACGACGATTGGGGTTTCGCTTAGAAGCCTATCACCTTCGAGTATATAAAACGAGCCAATGGCAATGAAATGCCATGGGTCTGCGGAATTTGCATAGCGTAACTCCGCCCGCCGCAGGGGGTATATAAGGAAGTACGCTGGCAGAATGCAGATATGTTTTCGCTTCGGAGCCGAGAACTTCTCCACTCCTGCAAGCCAAATATTCTGAGTTAATCTACTCATTTCCTTCGAGACGAGCGAACTCTCCGGTGTTGGTGTGACGGCGATTTCAGCGAGTGCTCACTACCCTGCTGATCTGGTCAGTGATCTGACAGATAGTGTGTTTCTCCCTGTTCGCTTCAACATCCGCAGAGTTTTTCCTCTCACAAAAAGAGCATTGCACGCGGCACGTCTTTTTAAAGATGCCTCGCCCGTGCACTTCTGGTTGCGGTCGCGACATATTCTTTTCTGATGGGCACAATCTCTGCTTAGCGTGTTTGGGCGTTGATCACGCTAAAGCAGCGTTTGTGGATGACTCATGTTCCCATTGCGGGAACATGACCATCTCCATGCTGCGGTCGAGACTCAATGAGCTCGTCAGAGCGAGAGTCCCCTCATCCACACCCCGATCTACGGTCTCCCCGAGAGGCTGTACTTCGGCTGGTGGCCAGGGTGACCTGAGGGTGACTGTGTGGGACATACCGCCGACACGTCCACGGTCCACACACCCCTCTTCAGCATCGGTACCCGCGAGTGTCCAAACCGAAACCGCTGATCCCTCTACGGAGGCCCCGCGCGTTTCGTTTGGCGCTCCAGAGGAGGATATGATGTCGATCACTGCATCACAAGGTGGGCGTGAGTCCTCAGGAAGTGAGGATTCGGCTGTGTTGCCGCCCTCGGGCGTGTCAGCATTGCCCGAGTCTGATCCCGAGCTGACTGCCATGCTTTCCCGGGCAGCCGCGGCCATTGGGTTAGAGTGGTCCCCGCCACCCGATCCAGTGCGCTCGCGGCTGGATGATTGGTATTTGGGAGCGGCCGCTGACACCCGTCGCCGCCCAACCCCAATACCATTCTTTCCGGAAGTGCATGAGGAAGTCACGCGGTCCTGGAAGGCTCCCATGTCCTCCCGCGATCGTTCGTCGGCTTTCTCCACCTTTCCTCCCCTCGATAGAGCTGATGCTTGTGGGTACACTGGGATTCCCACGGTTGAACGTTCTGTCGCGATGCAGCTGTGTCCGGCAAGCGCTTCATCACGTGGTGATCCTAAGCACCCGTCCAAAGCCTGTAGATTCTCGTCTACCATGGTGGCGAAATCCTACAGAGCGGCGGGACAGGCAGCTGCCTCTTTGCATGCCATGGCCATCTTACAGGTCTACCAGGCCAAGATGCTTTGTGACATGCACGAGGGTAGGACAGACCCAGGGCTCTTCGATGAGCTGCGCGCCACCACCGACCTCGCTCTCCGGGCGACGAAGGTGACCGCGCGCTCCCTGGGTTTGGTGATGTCCACAGCTGTGGTCCAGGAGCGACATCTCTGGCTGAACCTGGCCGATATGCGTGAGCCCGAGCGGACTCGTCTGCTTGACGCTCCCATATCCCAGGCCAGCCTTTTCGGCGGTGCAGTCGAGGACTTTGCCCAACAGTTCTCGACTGCCCAGAAACAGACTGAGGCGATTAAGGACATTCTGCCCCGACGCTCCGCTGCTCAGCCGTCGGCACAGAATCCTTAGCCTGCTCGCCGCTGAGGGCGCCCTCCCGCGGCTCCCGCCCCTCCCGCACGGCCCCAGCAGCAGCCTTCATCTGGGCCGCGTCGTGGAGGAAGCCGTAGGAAGGCGCCACAGCCCTCTCCAGCCCCGCAGCCCGCTAAACGCCAGGCTAAGCGGCGCTCCTGAGACGGGCAGCTCAGGATTGGCATTCTTTTCTGTTCAGGAGCTGGTAGCAGGGCCACTCCTTCCCCCGGTGGAGGGCCGGGGGAGAATCTTTTGTTCTCCACTCCCCGCTGCTCGTCCAACGACGAGCAGTACCCTAATGTGGTTAAAGACAGAATCGAATCCCCCAATCCTGAGCCAACAGAGCCCGAGGGCCACAGTGCTCCCTTCACAGGCTGCCGTTCAAGATGCTAACGGCCAAACACATCCTCCAGTGTGTACGGCCGCAGGATTGGTTTGCAGCGATCGACCTGAAGGACGCCTACTTCCATGTCTCCATTTTACCTCGACACAGACCGTTTCTACGGTTTGCTTTCGAGGGGCAGGCATACCAGTACGCGGTTCTCCCTTTCGGGCTAGCCCTGTTTCCTCGCGTCTTTACGAAGGTCGTCGAGGCAGCCCTTGTTCCCCTCCGGGAACACGGGGTTCGCATCCTGAACTATCTCGACGACTGGCTAATCCTAGCTCACTCTCGAGACCAGGTTTGCGAACACAGGGACCTAGTGCTCCGGCACCTAGCTCGTCTGGGCCTTCGGGTCAACTGGGAGAAGAGCAAACTCTGCCCCGTGCAGAGGATCTCTTTTCTCGGTATGGAGATCGACTCGGTTGCCATGTGCGCGCAGCTTACGAGCGAGCGCGCGCAGTCACTGCTGACTTGTCTTCGTCAATTCGAGGGCAAGAGTGCGGTTCCACTGAAACTATTTCAGAGGCTCCTGGGGCATATGGCATCCGCAGCCACGGTAACGCCGCTGGGATTGCTTCATATGAGACCGCTTCAGCTTTGGCTTCGCGATCGAGTCCCGAGGTGGGCATGGCAACACGGCACGCTTCGAGTTCCAGTGACTCCAGCCTGCCGTCAGACCGAGTTTCCCGGCATGTTGTTGTATCAACAGATGCCTCCACCACGGGCTGGGGCGCCATGTGCAATGGTCATGCTGCCGCGGGCTCCTGGACAGGACCCCAGCGCCTTTGGCATGTCAATTGCCTCGAGTTGCTGGCTGTACGTCTCGCCCTGCACCGCTTCCGTGCGCTGCTCAGGGGTCAGCACGTACTAGTCCGATCAGACAATACCGCGACAGTAGCGTACATCAACCATCAAGGTGGTCTACGCTCCCGCCGTATGTCGCAACTCGCTCGCCACCTCCTCATATGGAGTCAGAAGCATCTGAGGTCGCTTCGAGCCATTTATATCCCGGGACACCTGAACCAGGCGGCCGACGAGCTGTCTCGAGTTCGGCCTCTCGCTGGAGAATGGCGACTCTATCCCCAGACGGTCCAGCTGATTTGGGATCAGTTTGGCGACGCACAGGTAGACCTGTTTGCCTCCCGCGACTCGTCCCATTGCGACCTGTATTATTCCCTGACCGAGGGCACGCTCGGCACGGATGCACTGGCGCACAGCTGGCCGCGGGGCCTACGCAAGTATGCGTTTCCCCCAGTGAGCCTTCTTGCGCAGACTTTGCGCAAGATCAGGGAGGACGAGGTTCAGGTCATTTTGGTTGCCCCGTATTGGCACAACCGGACCTGGTTCTCCGAACTAGTACTCCTCGCGACAGCACCTCCCTGGCCAATTCCTCTGAGGAAGGACCTCCTTTCTCAGGGACGGGGCACCCTTTGGCACCTGCAGTGGTGGCTACCATCACTTCCGCTAGAGCATCGTCCACGAGACATCTCTATGTGTTGAAGTGGAACCTCTTCGTCAACTGGTGTTCTTCTAAACATCAAGAACCCACGAAATGCCCCATCAGTGTCGTGCTTTCCTTCCTGCAAGATGGGTTGGAGCGAAGGCTGTCTCCCTCCACCCTGAAGGTGTATGTTGCCGCCATTGCCGCACATCACGAAGCAGTTGATGGTAAGTCTCTGGGGAAGCACGACCTGATCGTCAGGTTCCTGAGGGGAGCGAGAAGACTGAATCCTCCTCGTCCTCCCCTCGTACCCTCTTGGGACCTCTCAGTGGTTCTAACTGCCCTGCAGAGTGCTCCATTTGAGCCTTTGCAATCAGTAGAGCTTAAGTTCCTGTCTATGAAGACAGCGCTCCTGGTTGCACTGGCCTCCATCAAGAGGGTAGGGGACCTGCAGGCATTTTCGGTTGACGAAGCGTGCCTGGAATTCGGGCCGGCTAACTCTCACGTGATCCTGAGACCCCGGCTTGGATACGTGCCCAAGGTTCCTACCACACCCTTTCGAGACCAGGTAGTGAACCTGCAAGCGCTGCCCTTGGAGGAGGCAGACCCAGCCTTGGCACTGCTCTGTCCAGTACGCGCCCTTCGTGCTTACGTAGACAGAACGCGGTGTTTCAGGACCTCAGACCAGCTCTTTGTCTGTTATGGTGGGAAGCTGAAGGGAAAGGCTCTCTCAAAGTAAAGGCTATCTCACTGGATAGTGGATACCATTGCTTTGGCATACCAGCAGCAAGGTCGTCAATGCCCCCTTGGTGTGAAAGCCCACTCCACTCGTTGTGTGGCTTCCTCTTGGGCTCTAGCGCATGGCGCCTCGCTAACAAACATTTGTAGAGCTGCAGGCTGGGCGACACCCAACACATTCGCGAGATTCTATAACCTCCGAGTAGAGCCAGTTTCTTCTCATGTACTCGCTTCAACCAGCCGGTGCTAGATTCTGCTCAGGTGTCTTCGCTTGCTCGCCATTCCTCTCCACGGACGGGATACGTGCGACTTTCTTCTCAGGTGAGTCTGATAAGCTCTGAGTTCCTCCAGCACTGGTTACGTCAACGCCTGACTTATGCCATTTTGCCATAACGCAGCTTTTGCGCTTGACTAGGTGCCTCCATGTGCATGGTCCCCCCTCTGGGCGACCCCCACATGTGTATTCCACTGTAAGTCTCTTGGGAGCGTGTGTCTTTCCCTTGGCAAGCCACCTTGCCTCCCCTGGGGTTTAAATATTCCACCTGCGGCTGGACACCCCAGTGTTATTCCATATGCTTCCCTCCGGGTCATATGTGTATTCTAAGTCCCCCCCATCAATGGCTGGGCATGATTGCATATCTCTCTCTCTGGAGATATGCTTCCCAGTGTACCTTGGTATCCCTGTGCTAAGTAGGACTCCTTCGTTCGTGCTAGTCTCACAACAGGGACCTCAGACTTACGCAGGGCACTGGAAGACAGCCGAGGTGGCGTGATTAGACTGGAACACGTCATATAGACTACAGTGTCAGACTTTAGCCGTGAAAATGTCACAAGTAACAGAAATAAGCACAAATGTCAGAGCATGTCAGAACACCTCCAGGGCCCAGAAAACACCTCAGACCCCAGAGGGATAACCCATTTAGTGGTTAGTAAGATTTAGCCTTAAGACATGTATCTCAAGTAAACACAGTCAATTATGGCTCAAGTGAACATAAACGGCTGTGCTTCAGCAACAACATCATACTTTGGTTTAGGACTGAACGATACATCGAATTTTCATCGTCATCGCGATATGAACTCGTGCGATGAACACATCGCAACAGACACCCTGACACGATGAGTAATGCCTGGTTCAGAGAAAAGATTTTTGTGTCTGTTACAATAGTCATGGTGTCAGATTACACGATTTTTACTCCTACATTTACTCGTGTCATGGACAAGAAACATGTCAGACTACACGTTGCTTTCCGACCAGTCATCGCGTGCCGTCACACGCACATTCACTCGCACACACACACACACACACACACACACACACACTCACTCACTCGCGCGCGCGCGCACACACACACACACACACACACACACACACACACACACACACACACACACACACACACACACACTCACTGTCCCTCGGTCACTCACTCACTTGCGCTCACTCACTTGATCGCACACACACACACTCACTTGCGCGCACACACTCACTGTCCCTCACTCACTCACTCACTCACTCGCGCACACACACTCGCGCACACACAAACACTCGCTCACTGGCGCACAAACACACTTACTGTTGCTCGCACTCTCACTCTCTCGCGCACATTCACTTACGCTCACATACTCAACCCATCCTGGAGGACCGTTATGCCTGGTTCAGATTACACGATTTTAGCCCGATTTTGGCACGATCAATTTGACGTAGGGTGTCGTGGGGATTCGTAAACGACAACGGGCGTCGGGACGCAAAATTCGATCGTTTCATCTCATATGGTGTGTCATAGTGGGCGACAACCTACGTCACGTCTGCGATGCTTCACGACATCACGACAAAAAGACTAGCATGTTTACTTTTTTAACGGTCCTCCAAGACGGGTTCTGTCCAGTCCTCTACTAAGCTACCTTTTATAGCTTAATAAACTCCCCACTGGAAGGGTTTCAGGACAAGTACGGCGGATACAACTCGGGTCACTTTATGAGCTTTTATTGCGCACACACACAATACTCTCTTACACACTAGGTAGCTTGAATGCTATCGCTACGCTAGCCTGTCAGTGACGTTAGTTAAATTAGGTTAGGTTAGGTTGTAAACCTGCAATGAAAACACAAACACCAGAATTAACTAATAAAACTACACACTCAAATGATATTAAATATCAATCCAAATTACTAGCAATGTTAGTTTACAGCCACTCACCGGCAAGGCGTACCAGTCCTGACCATCAACTAAAATGAAAATGAAACCTAAAACTAAAGGCGCCTGCGCACTTACTTATTAAGCATACACAGACATTCTGGTGACCAGGAATGATAATACAACAAACCTGTAACCTAGTAAGATTATAACATTAAATATAACATAAATATGCTTGCATTTGGAATGTACACAATCATTTTCTCAAATAATTCAGAACATAATAATAACATCCATCTCTTGTAATATATATTCATATATATATATGTATATAAACACTAGATATATCTGCTGGAAAGTTCTACACCTCCCACTTGGTCTACTGATTCTAGAATCCAAGTAGGCCATCATAACCAAACAGTTAAACTTCTAGATATGAAATTCTCTCCATGACCATGCAAATAACATTGCATACTCGGATATGAACGTATTATATCATAACATTAATAATTATCTTCTCAAGTTGGTTTTAATGTCCATAAACAACACACTCTGTCCTTGATAACATTACAACCTCCTTTACCGAAACACACCACCAGCCTACGGAAGGATGGTAGTGGGGAAAGTCTTGATCCTTCACCGAAACACACAATAGTGGGGATCTTTTATCAACCGAAACACACCATGGTGGGGATCCTTTACTGCTCCTCCACTGGAAGCAGAACCACCAACCTCCTAACGTCCCTGTGGAGGATGGTGGAGGGATAGTTCTCCATACCTTGGTTTTTCTTGACCTGTCCGCCGAAAACTGGACAGCTTCGACATGTTCTCACCCTCACATCTCGTACCACACCCTTCACATCAGGACACGCCTCCATGACTCGACCCAGCCTGAACTGGCCCCTCAGTGCATTCTGGTCAGCTAACCACACCAGGGGCTCGTTCTTCGTACGTTGCTTATTACATCCGAGATCAAATGACACATCCAAGATGATTTCATCGTGCTAATCATAATCCGGCTAATTGAGTTCTTCGAACACACTTGCCGGATAGGATTAGTATCGCTGGATTGAGTTATCTGAGATAACTGCGCGTTCACGCGCTGGCTTAAAAGGGGATATGTATCGATAGTGGAAACATTGATCAGCAACGCTGCCATTGGCTGCTCAGCGTGGCCAAAGAGCGCGCACAGTTTTTCTCATAGTATATCTATGTTTTTTCTCCTCAGCAGAGCAATAACTAATAGTCGAAGTTTATTCGGAATTTTAATGTTTTAATCAAAACGCCAGGGAACACCTCAAAGTCTGCAAAAGCCAGGAGAGAGGGCTGGCAAAAAGTAGCAGACAATTTAAATCCGTTAGAAGTGGCCATGTTAGATGTTTTTATCACTTATTAGCCTATATTTTTGTATTTTAATAATTGCATAATTACTTTGTTCATTGTAATGTCAGAGTCACCACACTAGAATATGGGAACAAATAAAAGTGAAGTACAAAAATATTCTAATGGTAATTTTTAGTTATATTATAGTCTCTTTTATGAAAGGCACTGTTAAATAAATGGTTGTCTGTTTATAAAAGCAATCAAGAAAAAGGCTGAGAAAAAAAAAAGATCTTAGTAGCCTACACTGTATTTTTGCTGCATTAAATTAAGGCTGTATAGTCATTTCAGCTGTTAAATCTTGAGCAATGATGAATTGCTTTGACTTGTGGAAGTAAAAACTGATAAACTTATGTTAATGTAAAAATATGTATTGAAGAAGAGTTCAAAAAGAGTTATTGATCACATTTTTCCCAAGTGTAGGTCATTGTAATGACATTGTGTTTTCCTCTTTTGTGCACTTTTACATAATACACCAACACTTGTTAACTTAAGTGGACATTTTCTAACTTTCCAAAGGAAAGAAAGTATAAGACTTTGTAATGTCCATTTGTTTCCATTGCACTGGACAGTGAATAAACCCTCTCAGATAACTGTCATATGGAGGAACTAGCCTACCTGCAAGTGCATAAAGAACTTTACTTCATTTATACTTGTATGCTTTATGGCTGCAATATAAGTTGCAGGATTCCACATCTACAGAAAGGCCTACAGAAGAGTCTGCACACACAGAGGAGACATAGGCCTACAGGTGGGCAGTGGATAGCCAACTTTTCCTTTTATTTGTTGCATGAGGCATGTGTCTAATATCTCTTGTTGCAGGCACTTGACCACTGGCTTTTCTTTACAAAGAACAATTGAAATAAAACTCAAGGAACTAAGCATATTTGTCTTTTATTAAACATTTAATAAAAAGTGTTTGTTTTTTTTGGCAGTGTTGTGTAATATGGCACATGCAAATGCAACAATGTCACAGGCCCTGTCAGGTGTGCAACCCTCAGACTTTTCAGACACTGAAATCTTCCCTTTAGTTAGCCAAAGTTCATTTCATTGTGTGCCCTTGTCCTGGCTAGAGCTGCATTGTAACTGGTTTGGGTCAGGGAATGGGGTCATAAAACACCTGTCTGCAGGCAGGAACATATCATAATCACCTATGAAGAAATGCAGTTCTGTTAGGATCAGCATATTGTGTATGTAATACAGTGAGCTTGATATTTAATTGTGGAACTTTCCTTACCACTTTCAAATAATGTGCATAAATGTGAATCTCTGAAAATTCTTAAGTCATACACAGATCCTGACCATTTTGCTTTCACATTTGTGATATGGAAGATTTGTCAACTGCCTTTTTTTTATTTGATATAATATTATTAATCTGGAATATTAAGAATCACAATAGTAACTGGGCTGCACATTTACATTGTGAACCCCCTTTCTGTTCACATAATCCCCTTCATTGAGGCCTTGATGGCAGTCTAGCCTATAAGCCTGAGTGACATACTGTAATCAGCATGGTCATGATCGCGTGATCTTCATAAAAAAATATTTAAATAGTCTAATGAATAGTAGGCTATAGTCTAATAAATAAAAATAAATAAAAAGCTGCTTAAAAAAGCTGATTTACATTGGGTCTTCAGTGGCTTGGAAATGCCAAAAAAAAGAAAAAAAAAAAAACTGTTTTTTAAACCTAAAAGCGCCAGGTAAACTCCGAATGACACGACAAACAGCACTTTCCATCAAGTTCTCCGCATCTCCAATAGTGTAAAGGAAAGAGCCACTCGCAATTAATCTTATAGGGTACAGTTTGTGCTGTAGTTAAAGCCCGACTCCGACAAGTCGAAAATAAATGTGCGTTTCCAACAAATTAATAATGTAAACGACAATCTCATGAGTCACGAGGAAAAAAAATATTTATCAGAAAGTGCACTATCGCGCTGCGCTGGACTTCCCGTATCATCTCCGTTTATGAGCCGCAGTCTAATCCTGTTAACATGAAATAAGCCTGCTCCCGAGCAGGTTTAAGATTGCGCACCTGTTGCTATGACAGCAAGTCCAGGATGAGCGTCGAAGAACCAAACAATCCAAGATCATGCCAAATCGTCAACAATCAAATCCAGCTAACTGAGTTAGCGACGTACGAAGAACGGGCCCCAGGTCCCCTGCTGCAACATTTCTAGCAGGCGCGTGCCACTTTTGACGGATGTAGAGGCCCGGACCTGCCAGCTGGCTCCATCTCTTCCAAAACTTGTCAACCTCGATCTGGATTGCTCTCAGCCGCACAACGGGGTAAGTTGGATACTTAAACCCTTGGGAGTCCCCACTGGGTCCTGCGCGACCAAGCAGAAGAGAGTTGGGAGTGATGACTTCCACGGTCTCATCTTGTACCTGGGCTCTGGCACCGATTGGTCTTTCATTTGACAAGTTAGCAGCAAGGTACAGGAGGGTCTGGAAGTCCAGTGCTGTCAGGTTTCCTTCTTTACCAACACTGCTTAACGCTCTCTTAAGTACACGGACAGCTGCCTCAGCTGCCCCATTTCGGTGTGGAGAGTCCGCCGGGTGAAACACCCACATCCAGTCGGTTCCTACAGCTGCCGCCTTCTTCTGGACCTGATCCTTGTCAATGCCACTTAAGAACTCGTAAAGCTCCTGTAGTACTGGCCTGGCGCCCACAAAGTTGGTCCCTTGATCCGACCAAAGCTTTCTTGGGTGACCCCTGAGAGCTGTGAAGCGCTGGTATGCTTTCAGGAATCCTTCCGTCGACAGATCTTCCACAATGTCAGCATGTACTGCTCTTGAAGCCATACAGCTGAACACCACACCCCAGATTTTCATCTTTATTCTTCGTCTTATAGTATCTTTAACAACATAAGGACCGAAAAGGTCCAATGTCGTAAACTCGAAGGGTGCGGCTGGTTCAGTTCGTTCGAGGGGAAGTTCACTAATCATCTGTTTGCACATTCTCGCTTTGGTCTTTCGACAGTGCATACAGGAGTCAATGACCTTTCTGGCAATCCTTGGTCCCATCACCACCCATGCTTTAGACCTCACACGGAGGAGTGTGCCAGCAACACCCTCGTGGTTAGCTTTATGGGCCTCTCGTGTGAGAAGAGTGCTTATCCACGCATTGTAGGGGACCAGGGGCACACCGGTATTTTCCTGGGTAATGGTCTGGACTCTACCATGGCATTTTAGGAGCCCTGAAGCCTCATCCCTGCTGACAACAAGTCTGTTTAGCATCGTCACAGGAAACGTAACTCCCTTCTGGGTGGCTAGGCACAGGTCTTGGAATGCAGCTTTGCGTTCCTTTACTGTCAATACTGCCTTCCACTTTGCTGGTATAGAGGCCCTGCCTACACAGGCCAACCACTTCTGCACAGCTCTGCGGACATAACCAACTACTCCACAAAGTTTAGCAAGAGAACTGTACCTTGTTGGTTCCACTTGGTCTATGAGTATTGCTCCCCACAGTGTCTCCATTTCTTTGGTCTCAGCTAAGGTCAATTTCATCCCATTTTCTGAGGACGCTGAAGCCCCGCTAACTCCATCTGTGACTATTTGATTTTCACCACCAGGACTGTCAGGGTTCAACAGCTTCTTGGCTTGAGCTCTGGTGAGTACTGCTGAAAAGGCCTTTCTCTGGAGTTTACTCACCACCTCTCTAGCATCAGCTGCCACTTCTGAAGCGGACTTCATGGGCCAATCCTCAACTGGACTAGACAGGAACTCAGGACCTTCCTGCCACACAGAGTTCTCACCCAGCAATTCAGGAGAGCACCCTCTCGTGACTAGATCAGCGATATTGACCTCGCCTGGTATCCACCACCAGTCAGTTACGGGTCCAGCCTTCTGAATCTCCCCGACTCGGTTCGCGAAGAATGTCTGGAATCCGTAGCTCTCTCTTTGGATGGCTCCAAGCACTGTCTGACTGTCAATGAAGTGGTACCACTTCTCCACGTCTATCCGTCCATGCTTCAATACGTATCCCTTCAGACGTGTGGCAAAGACAGCCCCGCATACCTCAGCCTTGACTGCGTCACCTTTCTGGTTGAGGGGGGTTAACTTGGCCTTTGACTCTACCAGCCGGGTGACCACACCATTTGATGTTACCCATCGCAAGTACAGTACAGCGCCATAGGACTCACAGCTCCCGTCAGAAAACGTGATTCCCCAGGGTTTACCCCTCCAGTCAGATGGCGTGAGGCTCCTGTGGAACTTGATACTACTCAAACGAGCGTACTCCTTGAACAGCTCAATTGCCTTTCCTCTGAGCTCGTCAGATAGAGGTTCATCCCAGGTGTCTTTTGTAAGCTTGCCAGCTTCCTGGAAGGCTCTTCTCACAAGGATCACTCCTTTCTGTTTCACAGGAGTTACTAGACCGATCGGGTCATACAGCCCAGCGATCTGGCTCAGTAAAACACGATGAGTCAGTGGGTTTGGTGTCTTTACTTCCACTTCATCTTCAGTGAGGTCAATCTCAGTTCTCATTTTCTTCTTCCTTCTGGAGAAGTTGATGGAGACCATCACAAAGAGTTTGTCCTCTTGCACAAGATAACCAACCCCCAGGGCTTTGTTATCTTCCTCACTTAGCTGGTTGGGCAACGTCAGAGTCACTGGCTTGGACTCTATCCCGTCCCGCCTCCCACTTTGACCGGACCGGACCCAAGGCTTGAGGTAGAAGCCTCCTGCTTTCAGTATCTTCTCTACTCCCTCTTGGATCTTGTCTAGACAGTGTGGGTCATTGTGGGACGTGAGGAGGTCATCGACGTAGGAGTCTTCCTCGATGACTCTTCTTTCCGCCTTCATATCAGAGAACTGGGGCAACTTCGCAGTCTCTCGCATGGCAACTTGTGCAATGCACCCCGCTGGTTTGTCCCCCATGTTCACCCTCACGACAGCATAATCCTCAATCTCATCCTTCGGTGAGTCTCTCCATAGGAATAGATGCACATGGACCTCTTGTTCCTCCAGCCAAACCGAATTGTACATCTTGGTGATGTCTCCGATGGCTGCATGTTTTCCTTCCCGGAATCTGAGGAGCACTGCTCTGATGGGATTTAGGACGTCTGGGCCTTTGAGCAAAATGCTATTCATGCTCACCCCTTGGAATTCCTGACTGCTGTTCCAGACGAGGCGCACCGGCGTAGTCACTGAGTGGGGATTTGGAGCGGTTAAGTGGCTCACCCACCACACAGCACCTTCCCAGCTGTCCATCACATCCTTAGTGAGCTTAACAGCAGCTCCTCTCCCCACCATCTCGTGGACTTGCCTCATGTAAGCCTCTTTCCACAGGGGGTCTTTCTCAAGCCGCTTCTCAGCCCTCAGGAACGTTGCTTCCACAGCTTTTCGGTTGTTAGGAAGAGAGGCTGGGCTTTCCTTCCAGGGGTACTTCGCATCCCAGTGTGGCTGGTCGCTGTGGGTGTCTCTCTCCCTGAAGGTTAGACCTGCCTTTATTAACTCCAGCTCTTTCTCATCAGCCAGGGACATCTCCTTTCCTCCTGGTGGGCACTTTCCACAACGACACCCTCCACAGGTTGGGTCACAAGCAGCACCGATGCTATCCCATTTTAGCCACTCAAGGATCTCTTTATTGCACACTGCTGTTGTTCCAACTTCTACACTGCTTTCTCGCTCCAAATGGCTTCCTGACCTTCCCATGAAGTGTTCTTCAACTTTTACGGCTACCGTCTTCATTGAGTGAGCGAAGTGCGTCTCTGACTGCCATGTGGTCACCTCCACTTCTTCGAAGAGGTCTGGATGCACACCACTCACGATCTTGCCACCCGATCCACTTTGGCGATGTCTTCCATCCCGTAACAGATCATCTCGTGAAACTTCAGGGTTCCTCGTGAAGTCCACACTTTAATTGTCACGAGATACCTTTTCGTATCAACTTTTACCTTCATCGTGCCAACACCATACACAACAAGGGAGATTGGTTCACCCGTTAGCCCGAGCCTTTCCGCAGCTTGGTGCGTAATGTAATTTGTGTCAGACGCGAGATCGACCAAGGCTCCAAGACTGTCCCCTCTCTTTGATGTGACAGGTACGAGCATCATGAGGACTGGATGTTCTCTCAAACCACTCTGTTCTATCAGACCCTTGCCAGAACACACTGTCGACATTGCCTTGTTAGTACAGGCTTTGCGGACAGCCTCCAACTGGTGGGGAGTCAATCCCAACTCGGCGAACACAGCCTCTTGCTCCTCTGTTGGACCACAAGGTCCCCTCTTTTCCTCTGCTTTGTTATCCCTCTTAGTAGCATCCTTCTTAGTTGATGCCTTAGGGCAGAGGAAATAATGGTGGTCAACTGGAGTGTCACCTTTCTTACACTCCTCCTTACGACAGAGGAACTTTGGAGTGCAGCCACTGTCAACCCCGTGAACATCCAGGCACTTTGTACATGCTCTTGCCTTTTTCACCTGAGATTTCTTTTCTGATAGACTGGCCTTCCTGAAAGTTTTACAGCGAAACAGTTTACCTCCATGTTCTTCATCACCACACACAGCACACGGTAACTGCTTGGAGTCTTTTTTGACTTCACTTGCTGTAGTCTTAGTGAACGACTTCTTTTCCCTCCATCTGTCACCTGGTTTCTCCCGGTAGCTTGGTCGCTCAGGGGCTTTAGCAGGCCATTGTTTGCTGGGCAGCAACTGCTCCAACCTCACGAGCAACGATTTTTGGTCTTCTAGGAACAGCAAGAGCCTGTCGAATCGATTTCCTGGGTGGACATCGTTACCAGGGTTTCTCACACACATGAGCCACTCTCTCTTCATGATATCAGGGAGTTTACTCTCCAAAGACCGAATCACCAGCTGATTCTGTACTGCGTCTGCACACTCCAGGTCCGTCAGGTCCATTACTGCCCTCTCCACTGCAAGGATCAACTCTAACGTCTCCCGTGGCTGGTGATTCTTTACAGCAGGTCGTGATTGAAGCTCCAACACAATCTCTTCTGCCGTTTGTGCTTTGTCACCATAACGGTTCTCTAATTCCCTGAAGATATCGTTTGCATCTCTGCAACGCAACAGTCTGAGTTCACTTTTCACAGACTCTCCTATACTGTCTAGCAAATGAAGTTTTTTGCATTCCCTTGACCCCGTAGGTTCTGCCTGCGCCTGGATACTCTCCCATTCAGCCTTCCAGCGCCAATAGTCTCTCCTGTCCCCGGAGAACTTAGGCAAACTTATGGGTGTGAGCCTTATTTTTGGTCGGGCCCATTGAGAGCTATTATCCCCACTAGCGTACAAACCAGGGCTGCTATATGGCATGCTACTACCGGGTGGATTTACGGGCGGAGCAGCATAAACACTCATCAGTTGTGGCATGCTGGTATGGGTCGGAGGTTGGGCGAAACTGACACCAAGTCCACCATCAGACCGACTTGATTGCAAGTTGGGCTGTAATGTCAGCTGGGGGTTACTTTGTGTGGTAGGTGCTCCATACCAGCTCTGAGGTTGACTAGTGACATTAGTACCTTGAGCAGCACAGGTAGAGATGCTTGCTCTGTCAGAGAACATGAATGAAGGAGAGCTCGTGACATATACAGTTCCCTGCCCATCAGTGGGCGGATTGACGATAGCAGGCTGGGTGTTAACAGGTGAAGTAGCAATAGCAAGGCTTACTGGTTGGGTAAAGGTGATGTTATCTGGAGCTGTAAGGCTATTGATAGCTGTTGTGACAGGCTCACCATCCGCATCATCGCCTCCGACATCTTCATCCTCTTCCTTCTCACCTCCGTCTCCATCATCTTTTAGTTCTGTACTGTTCCTTCTCATAACCTCATTATCACGTCGGCCTGTCCACTCATCCATCAGTTGCTCCTTGTCCTCTTTCAATGACAAAAGGAGCATCCATTTACCTTTACCATGTGGCCGATAGTCTCTTCAAGTGTACACAGCCTCCTTGAGTTCATGGAGTTTCCTATCCAGCTTACCACTTTCGACCCCTTGCTGCGTCCATGGCACTACTTTACTTTTCCCGAGCGCCTCAGCCCGATCAAAAGCAGACTTGAACTGTGTTACAAGAGCGTCTATGTCCGGCGCCGCATACTTGGACCACAACATTTCCATGATCTTACTCTCAGTTTCAATGAACCTTTGCTCACTGGCATCTCTCCTCGCCAGGGCGTCCAGCGACTCACTGTCGTCACCCGTAGGGTCTATCTGGCTTTGTGCGTCAATATATTCATTACTGACATCGAGGAGTTTGTTATAATCATCCTTCAACCTCGCTAATTCTTCTGACAACTCAACTTCACGTAAACGGCCAGCACTAACATTAAGGCGGTTTATTCGTGCTGTAAAGTTTCGTTGTGCATTTGAGCGTTTCCGTTTTAAGCTCTCTATATCTGGCTTGTCATCTGCCATTTTGTCTTTTTCGTTTTTAATACTTTTTCTCTTTTTCTAGTGAACGGAATCTTCAAAATCGCCTTTCGACAAAATGACTCGTTCAAAAGAATCGTTCAAAAGAATCGTTCATCCGCGAACAACTCTTCGCCAACGGTTATCGCTTGTAGTGGCGTTGTTTACAAAGTCACTATAATAGCCCCGCGGCTGTCATCATTATCCAAACAGTTTTACTCACGGTTGTGGAAGTTATTCAGCCCTTTAACGGTCCCGTTAGATCTTGGCTTCGGCTTCTCCGTTGTAGTGGTATTGTTGACGGCCGCTTCCGAATCCGAGGCTGCCTTCCCGCCGGCGCGAGTCATCAACAATGGCTATCCGCTCGGGGCTCGTGTTCTCTCTAGCACGGCTCCGACGTCGGTTTACAACTGTCCAGTCCTCTACTAAGCTACCTTTTATAGCTTAATAAACTCCCCACTGGAAGGGTTTCAGGACAAGTACGGCGGATACAACTCGGGTCACTTTATGAGCTTTTATTGCGCACACACACAATACTCTCTTACACACTAGGTAGCTTGAATGCTATCGCTACGCTAGCCTGTCAGTGACGTTAGTTAAATTAGGTTAGGTTAGGTTGTAAATCTGCAATGAAAACACAAACACCAGAATTAACTAATAAAACTACACACTCAAATGATATTAAATATCAATCCAAATTACTAGCAATGTTAGTTTACAGCCACTCACCGGCAAGGCGTACCAGTCCTGACCATCAACTAAAATGAAAATGAAACCTAAAACTAAAGGCGCCTGCGCACTTACTTATTAAGCATACACAGACATTCTGGTGACCAGGAATGATAATACAACAAACCTGTAACCTAGTAAGATTATAACATTAAATATAACATAAATATGCTTGCATTTGGAATGTACACAATCATTTTCTCAAATAATTCAGAACATAATAATAACATCCATCTCTTGTAATATATATTCATATATATATATGTATATAAACACTAGATATATCTGCTGGAAAGTTCTACAGGTTCCGTTAAGAGTGAGTGTGTGCGCGAGTGAGTGAGAGTGCGAGCAACAGTGAGTGTGTGCGCAACAGTGAGTGAGTGTGTGCGCAACAGTGAGTGTGTGTGTGCGCCAGGGAGCGAGTGTGTGTGTGAGAGCGACAGTGAGTGTGTGTGCGTGCGAGAGCGATTGTGTGTGTGCGAGTGAGCGATTGTGTGTGCGCGAGTGAGTGATTGTCTGTGCGCGAGTGAGCGATTGTGTGTGCACGAGTGATTGAGTGAGCGAGCTACAGTGAGTGTGGGTGTGTGTGTGCGCGAGTGAGCGTGTGTGTGTGCGCGTGAGTGAATGTTTGCGAGTGTGCGAGTGACGGCACGCGATGACTGGTCGGAAAGCACGTGTAGTTTGACATGTTTCTTGTCCATGACACGACAAGATTTTAGGAGTGAAAATCGTGTAATCTGACATCGTGACTATCGTAACAGACACAAAAATCGTGTAATCTGAACCAGGCATTAAAAAATTGAACATGCTAGTCTTTCTGTAGTGATGTCGTGAAGTATCGCAGACGCGACATAGGTTGTCGAGATGAAACAGTCGAATCTTGCGTCCCGACGCCCGTTGTCATTTACGAATCCCCACGACACCCTACGTCAAACGGATCGTGCCAAAATCGTGCTAAAATCGTGTAATCTGAACCAGGCAGGTAATAAACGTTTGACCTATCATTAGGGCTGGGTATCGATTCAGATGTTACAATTCAATTCGATTTGCAAGCTCTCAATTCGATTCGATTTTGATTCTCGATTAGATTTTCGATTTCGATATTTAATACAAATCCTATAATTATAAAAAAAGAAGAAAAAAGAAAAGTGAACATAAGTTTACAAGTGGTTAATTAATAAAAAGAAATTAAGAGCTACAAACCTGTATATAAAAATCTTTTTATTTTAGGTACACTTGGGTCCTGGGCACTAAGAATCATATTTACCTGTGCCCTTCCTGTCTAACAGGTAGGACATATGCAGAAATTGAATAAAGTTATCAAACAGTCTGCGCTGCATTAATTATAAATAATATATAGACTAATGCTTATTAAAGTTACAAAAGTTCTTTAGTCAAGAGCAGTGAGTGTTTTTCTCTGTTCCCTTTGTTCTTTGATTAACTTTAACGACAGAGATAATTAGTGGCTACTGTGTACTCTCCCTTTAAGACCAGCCGCTGTTGACAGAGACGCAGATCTCACACGCGCCTCATTCTCTCACGAGTCACAATTCTTCACTTTCATCATAAGACTGCTCTTATGAAGATACTTGACAAAAATACATTTTGGCATAATTGTGTGTGTTATTGTTCGTTCAAGCGGGATAGAGAACTCTATTCTGGGCTGTCTTGTGTGCACGCACAATTTCAGCGCGAGTCTTTCTGTGTGTCACACTCAGGACATTCACGTCATATAATTGTGTAAGCTTGACATCGCGATTGCGATTTGATTAATCGTGCAGCACTAGTTGAGGTTATTTTATGATTAAAATAAAACAAACATAAAATCTCACAGCATTAGCTATAAAATAGAGTTTGCAAGCCTATGAACAGTGGAGGAAACCTAATTCTGGGTAATAGATTTTGGCTAATGGATAAATAAATATGGAAAAAAATCGATTTGTGACGTTTGAGAATCAATTTTGAATCGACCACATTTTAAAAAAACGATTAATCGAAGAATCTATTTTTTTGCCCAGCCCTAGCTATCATGCAAAGAACCTATTAAAGCACTAAGACATGGGAACAGTATAGCTAACATTCACATTTGAATATTTATTGCAAGTCATATAGTCATCTCAATATTAAACAATGTTATCGCACATTGCAGCTTTTCCTCATATCGTACAGCCCTACCTTGGTTCTTTAAAACAGAAAAAAAAATTTGCATTTTGCATAACGAGCAGAAACAAAGCAACCTCGGCATCTGTTTTCAGGCCTTGGTAGCATTTTATCTTATAGTCCTTTTCCTCTTGTACATACTATGTACTTATTACATAAACTAATTAATATGTTATAATAGTAGTTACAATAACTGGGTACTAACTAGGTACTAACCATGAACCTACCCCTAAACCTAACCTTAACCCAGTGGTTCCCAATTCCAGTCCTCGTGACCCACTGCTCTGCACATGTTGTATGTCTCCCTTATTTAACACACCTGAACCAGATCATCAGCTCATTAGGAGAGACTCCATGAACTGAACTGAGTGTGTCAGATAAGAGAGACATACAAAATGTGCAGAGCAGTGGGTCACGAGGACTGGAATTGGGAACCACTTCCTTAACCCATGCAGTTACCTTATATTACCCAGTACTTTCTAAAGTAAGTACACTGTAAGAACATATAAGTGCATGTAATGTAAAATATAAGTGCAACCCAGGCCTTCCCGCTCTCCAATGTCTCTCCAGTGCTCAGAAGCTTATCCATCATTAACAAGCTCTTGACTGATCATAACCTTTTAACGAGAGTCCTCTCTTTTTTTCAGATTAAGAGCCTGTAATCTCACTGATCAGCACTGTGAAGTTGTGGCTTCAGTTCTACAGTCATCAAACTCCTGCCTGAGAGAGCTGGACCTGAGTAACAATCACCTGCAGGATTCAGGAGTGAAGCTGCTCAGCGCTGGACTGAAGAATCGAAACTGTCAACTCAACATTTTGAGGTACTTAGAAGTTTTATGTATATAGCACTTTTCCGCAGCTCAAGGTCACTTTACATTAGTGTTGTTTTTGGCGACCTGTTTTAATTTTAGTTTTAGTCTAGTCTTTGTGTCAAGCTGTCATTTTAGTTTTTATTAGTTTTAGTCACGTTCATACTCTTTTTAGTCTAGTCAAGTTTTAGTCGACGAAAACTGATGACATTTTATTCTAGTTTTAGTCAACGAAAACTGATGACATTTTAGTCGTTTTTGTCGACGAAAACTGATGACATTTTAGTCTAGTTTTAGTCAATAATAATAATAATAATAATAATAATAATAATTGTCTCTTTTTAGTAATGCAATTCTATTTCACCCACTCAATATAGAATTTCAAACCAGGTTATCTTATTAGTATATTTAGGGCTGTGACGGTGGCAGTTTTTTTTTTTTTTTTTTACCACCGCGGTAATGGACCAACTACCGGCGGTGGTTGGGGGGTTATTAAAAAAAAAAAAAAAACCTCGTTTAATATTTCCACACAAAGACGCGTGATATAACACTTTGCACTCTTGGGATGTGGGACATGAGCAGGAAAGAGACCATCGATCTCTTTATGATATCTTCGTGTTTTCTACTTGATGTAAATTGGTCTGAAGAGCGAATTTTATCCTCCACAAGGGCGAAATATTAGGCTGTTTGAGATTGCGCTGCCAGAGAAAGTTAAACTAAAAATCACCCGCGCGTGTGAAACGCGCTTTACAACTAAACTTGACGCACCCTATGTCTAATATAAAAAGCACAAACTGTGTTAAAAAGAATTTGACATGCAAGTACAAATGTAGGCTGTCTGTCCTACAGTGTTTTTCTACTTTACCACAGTAAAGAATACTAATATAATAGGTCTAATTAAAAGCGAATCAATGAAGAAACGTTTATAATCCCTTTAGAAAATGGGTGAGACGTGAGTGAAGATTTGGGAAAAGAAACAAGAGATTCCATGCAGGGATGAGTCACGATTTTTGGATATTCGATTAGTTTATTTAATTATAGAATATCGAATAGGTTGTGCGATTATTCTCTAAAATAAAATCTCTGTGTTATGGAGCTGATCCGGTGATGTAACCAGAGACGCTGCCAGTAACATACAGCTGTCACAAAGTAATGAACCAGCAAAAGTAATGATTATGAATGTGTCAAATATATCAATGAGACATTTTAATGGAATAACTAATGGAGTAATATTGTTAAATTCACTGATAATCGGGTGACCAGATCGCAAACCAGAATTTAAACCCGACAAAACTATGGGTTCACGCACAACTCTCTCATTCGTCGTGACGTTATAACATTTTGTCTCGTCTCGGTTTGGTCAACGAAAATGAAGAGACATTTTAGCATAGTTTTTATTTTGTAAACCACATTTAGTCTCGTTTTAATTCGTCAACGATATTGCATTATACATGTATTTTAGTCATCGTCACATGACCAGCATTTACGTCTCGTCTCGTTTTCATCAGGTGATAACGGTTCATTGACGACAATATTTCGTCATAATTTTCGTTGACGAAAGCAACACTACTTTACATTGTACAATACATTTACACACCCACACACACATTACAAACACATAAGGATAGATTTAGCCACATTAACCAAAGTACATGTTAAATAGATATGTTTTTAGCTGAGTCTTGAAGGTAGCCATAGATGAGATATAATGAAGTGTAAGGGGTAGTGAATTCCATAATTTAGGAGCATTACCACTAAATGAACTTCCACCTACAGTGGACAAAAAAAAAAACAAGTTCAGCTGATCTAAGGGACCGGGCTATTGGGACTGGTAACCAGTGATGAGCAGAGGAGTAATGTGAGCAGAATGTGAGAACATAACATGTAATCGATTGATGCATGAATTAAGGTGTCAGCATCAGCTAGAGAAGATCGAAGATGTGCAATATTACGAAAATGGGAAAAAAAAGAGTTTTTAATAACAGAAGAAATATAAGAGAAAAAAGAGTTGAGTCAAATACAACACCAAGGTTACGGATAGATGAAGAAGGCTTAACATGAACCCTGTGGGAATCCAGATTTATTAAAATGTTTAATTTAGGTTTACATTGAATTTAGCAGGTTAAGGTTAGGTATAAATTATGATTATCAGAGTTTTCTAGCAAACGACTCTGGTCAGTCCTGTTTTACTGAAACTCTTGGAGTTTGTGTTTTAGCAAGAAAGTCCAGCCAATCCTGTACTCGGGTCTCAGTGTTTGAATAGATATGCTGAGTGGATTAGGGTGGGCAATGCTCTGTCTAAAACCAGTTCCTAAACCTGTCTTTTTCGGTTCCTGCCCCTAAATGTATATAAACTGTAAGAGAACATTCACTTCAGGCTTGGTGACTGCAGCTGCCGACGGCTCGTGTTCTCAATAAAGAAACCTGCTGAAGAAACAACCAAGTCTCCTGGTTTTTCGATTCTAAGTTCACAACAACCCCATCAATATCAAAGGACCGGTCCATACTTTTGACTGAGGCAGCAGAGCCAATCATCAATATTTCAATTGTGTTATTATTTAACTTGAGGAATTTGGGGACATCCAATGCTTGATATCCCTGATACATGCAGTAAGTGAGTCGGGCAGGGATACTCTATTAGAGCTGGTGGTAAGGTAAATTTGAATATCATCAGCATAGCAATGAAATTGAAGTCCATGTATGTATATAGTGTTGTCATGGTACCAAAATTTCAGTATTGAGTACCAATACCAGTGAAAATCCACGGTTCTCAGTACCAAAGCTTAATTTATATTGAATTTACCATAAGTAATACAGTTTATAAGTTGTTAAAGCAACAAAAGTCATTTTCTCTTTCTTTTTTGATCACCATTGGTATCACAAACAGCTGCGGGTACATTAAGCTGCTGTCCCTTTAAGACGAATGCCTGGACCTAATATAAATTACACACATCCGTTTTCTTTCTCAATCGTTTACAGCATTGGTTCCCAATTCCAGTCCTTGTGACCCACTGCTCTGCACATTTTGTATGTCTCCCTTATTTAACACACCTGAACCAGATCATCAGCTCGTTATGAGAGACTCCATGAACTGAAATGAGTGTGTCAGATAAGAGAGACATACAAAATGTGCAGAACAGTGGGTCACGAGGACTGGAATTGGGAACCACTGGTTTACAGCACACAACCAACTGTGATTACGAGGATACTCGCCGAGACGGACATTTTAACTTAATTTTACGTGCCCATGTCTGTTTCAGCTTGGAAAAAAGAGAAAGGGGAACTGAATTCGGTGTTCATGTGCTGTCTGCGTGGCTTTGTGTGTGCGCAAAGAAAATGGCACGCAAGTCCTCTTGTGCTTTATAACTGACTCAACTTAAAAACGTGCACATTATAAACTTTTACTCTATGATGGTTAAACTTTGCAATTAATCCAAGGCTATCCATCAATCCATGACTATCGCGGATGCCCACATCGCAATATCGATGCTGAAACGATACATTGTGTAGCCCTAGTATGAATGTGTTTAGTATGAATGGAATCTGGACGTAAATTAATTAAAATTAAAATAAATTTACATATATTAAAGTGTATATCACGGTTAAAACGATGGAAACTGTAGTATTACAAACACTTCACAATAAGATTCCATTTGTTAGATAATATTAGATAAAATAACCTAACAATAAACAATAGTTATATACTGTCGCAATTATTAATTTAAAAATACATTTTTAAAATCAAAAGTTAACATTAATTTTGTTAACATTATTTAATGCACAATGAATGAAGTGAACAAACATGACCAATCAAGTGTTTGTATTAAATAACTTTCACAGACATTAATGTTGTAAAAATATATTTTTCACTCAATGTGTTGATGTTTGATAACGCATTAAGATATGTTAATGAATGGTATCTTATAGGGGTGTGCATTGGCACTGCCCTCACGATTCGATTCGATTACGATTCACCAGGTAACAATTCGATTCAATTCGATTCTACGATGCATTGCGATGCATCAAAATTCTACTTCACACAACAAGGCAAAATTTTCATCAGTCATGAGGCAATACAAGCAGTCAGATATTGAACAACAGATTTTATTGGCTGCTATATGTGTGTATTATCACTCTCCTGTATCTTTGACATAAATGTCATTAAATAAAATAAAATTGAATGATACAGGGGTATTGGATATGGCATTTTCAAACCTGAAAAAGAAAGCATAAATCACTGCTTTCAGTGCTTTGAATGAGAAATGTTTCTCTTCTCTCTGCTTGAGAACCATTTGAAATTAAATTTCAACTTTATTGTCCAACTCAAGGCCAGAAAATAAACAGTGTAGGGTGTAACGGTTCACAAAATTCATGGTTCGGTTCAATACGATACACTTGTGTCACGGTTCGGTACGTTTTCGATACAGCAAAAAGAAAGAAATGCCAGAGAAATTTCCTTGAACTAACATCATAAAGTATGACATTTTTTTCTTTGAGCAATGATGGAGCTATAATTGACTCTTCTTAGGAGCATATAAAACAAAACAGCTCCTTGGAAAAAATTAAATGTAATATTTTGTGCTTATAAACAAATGTTTATTTTAGTTCAGATTAACATTTGAGGGCAGCAATGTTATTCATAATGTCGAAATAAATCTGACATAACGTTACTTGAAAGCATTATAGTCTTCTATTCCTGCCAAACTTCCAAAGTTGCAGTTACAGTAAATCCATGGTGAATATTGCAGATCTGTGAACACTGGATAGTTCATTCATGTCACAATGTTTCTTCCTGGTTTCCACGTCGGCGCTGTTTGATCCGTTAATAACGGAGAAATGTGAATTTTTCTCACTAGATCTCGCAGCGATGTTATTAGCCTACTTAGTGGCGAGTTCAAATGCTTTCTTTACTGGATCTCTTAGCGCTGTGTAGTTTAACCCCCTGAGGTCGGCTATCGCGCCGGCGTTTTTTTCCTTATCAGTGCAAAAAAAAAAAAAAAATACATATAGGCATACAGACACACAGGCATGAAGCTTGAATTAACCTGCATGGATCACATTTGTTTGTTTATCACATTACGGAGCTTAACATCCAAGGTCATACTGTAAATTGTTTACAGGCTTCAGTAGCCTATACATGGATGTGTTGTATTGATTGTGTGGAATCGACTGGTTTTTACGTGATCAAGTGTCATGAATTGAATTGAATTGAATTGAATACTTTTAAATAAAGTCTTCTTTTAAATAAAGTCAATTTTATAAAAAACAAATATTCACAGTTTATGTAATATGTATGCAAAGAGAGAGATGTCAGTCATTCTCATCACAGCTAATTAAGTTTTAATGTGCTCCGCCCACGGAGAGCGCGCGCTATTCAAACGCAAATGAGGCGATCCATACAAACCTGTGAAACGCCCACATCAGCTGGATAACACACACCGCGAGTTCACTTTCAGACTTATGTACTTTACGATGCTGTGAGGAATAATACTATCTTGATAATAATCCTGCAAAAAAAAATTGAAAAAAAAGTTCTGGAAGTATCATTTCGAGGAGCAAACGGATCCCGCTGAGGAATAGGTCAGTTCTATTTGCTTTGTTCTAATCTGAATGAATGAACGCACAGATGCGTGCTGTTGTGGAGCTACTACAGCTGGCAAAAATACTGTTTAAATATGAATCGCGTTACTATGAATGAATGAGCGCACAGATGCGTGCTGTTGTGGAGCTCCTACAGCTGGCAAAAATACTGTTTAAATATGAATCGCGTTACTATGAATGAATGAACGCACAGATGCGTGCTGTTGTGGAGCTCCTACAGCTGGCAAAAATACTGTTTAAATATGAATCGCGTTTATATGAATGAATGAACGCACAGATGCGTGCTGTTGTGGAGCTACTACAGCTGGAAAAAAGACTGTTTAAATATGAATCGCGTTACTATGTTTGAATGAATGAACAGCTTTTACCAAACTCAATTGCTATACTGAGATGAGTAAAAATCGACTACAAAATCGGATAGATTATAAAGTTTTTACTGTAAAATACTGCCACATCAAATAAGCTTATAATGTTGGCAATTTCTTCTCATATGAATTGAATTACGTATGATAAAATGTATACTTTAGTTTTTACAAAAAGATTACTCTGGAAATATTGTTACAATTTAAAATGTTGTTTTAATTGTATAACCTTAAAAAAAAAAAAAAAAAAAAATATATATATATATATATATATATATATATGGAGAGATGTAAACAAAATCTTAAAAGGTCATTATAAGCCTTCTCTTTAAATAATTGTATTATGCTTTATTAGTGACACATTTGGGAAGAGAATATATTTCAAATCTGAAAATACAGAATGAGAACAATCAACTGCACAATTACTAGAAATGATTACCTTGGATATTGTACAATTTGCAAGCACAATTTGTGGAAAAAGCACTGTGAACCAGTTATATATATATATATATATATATATATATATATATATATATATATATATATTGTCCTTGCATTCTTGTGGCTCAGTCACACACCAGAATGAAAGGCTCATTACGTATGCAGCCTCATTATGCGGGCCCCATTGTCTCCTCAGGTGTGAATCACGCCCACACGCATATGGCCTTTCCAAACAAAAAGTGTTTTACAAGATTTAAATCAATGTATTGTGTTATGTGAATGATTAGGCAGGATGATTTTCACATCATTTTGAAGAAAAAACTCTAGGCAATGACATCCATTTGTCAAAAGTCTTGTTGTCACATATTTAGTATGTGTTTTGTGGCCTTATTTCAGAAACTTTAGTTTTTAGTTTTTTCAAAAACCATGCATAAACATTATTCTCTCAAAAATACAAACATGTACATGCAAGTTGTTCACATATTATAGTAGTTTGTGCTAAATAGTGTAATTACACCTTTGTCATTAATATGTTTATAAGCAACTGAAAAAAGCACAAATGTCAGGGCATGTCAGAACATCTCAAGGACCCCAAAAACCCCTCAGACCCCAGAGGGTTAAGATCGGCTCGCTCTGCGTTGGTCCAAACTGATAAACAGTCCGTCACGAGTAGCTCAGTTTCGTTCCGCTTACATTGCATTTGCCATTTGATGTTGTGGTCACGCCAGCGTCTACATTATGAGCGCGCTCGCAACGCGCTTACATTTGAAATAACCGTTCGGTTTGAAAATGCGTGTCTTGTACCGAACGGTTTAGTACGAACACGCTTACCGTTACACCCCTAAAACAGTGACATAATCGACTATGGCACTTTGCCGCATCGATGCTAAATCGTGTATGCCCCGCATTGCGATGCATCGCCGAATCGATTATTGTTGACACCACTAGTATCTTATTGTAGTGTTACCAAAAGATACATGAGATAAAACGTTTTATTTGACTTGACTGTACTTTTATTTAAACCAAAACTGCATTCATATTTAATTTTAAAAGGCCTTTTTAAACCTGCTAAGAGTTGTCCAGCCAAGAATAAGCCTAGAACTGCTTTTCTGACAGACTGATATTAATGACATAATGACGGCTTTTTATTTCTCATCTCCATAAATATACAGTATCTAGTAGTAAAGCTAATGCAAGGGCTAGAAATCAATTAATTCTTTGCTGATACTTCCTCGTCATCATGGAGAGCGCAGTTCGCACTGCTTTCTCCTTTTCACAAGCGCTTGCTCTCCCGTGGCATCTGTCGTTGCTATGCAACCATGAACATAGGCGTGCCTGGCAAAACGAGCGCGCCGCGTCGCTTCTATTATGAGCGCGCTTGCCGCGCTCCTACATTTGAAATAACGAATCTGCAGTCGCAAAAAATGCGCTATGTGAACGGCCCCTTATGGCAATGTGACATTAGCCTAATCCAAAATATTTCCATATGTGGCTCTTTCCTCCTTTGTTATCAACAAGTGGATTTACAGCCACCACATCAGCAGCACCGCCGGTCGCCTTGTCTCAGCGCTTGTTATAAAGAGGACGCAACTGCACGCGCATCAAGTACCGGGTTTGAGAAAAAAAATTTGTACCGACTTGGTACCGAAGTACAGGGGCTTTGACAACACTACATGTATATGAGGTCACCAAGTGGATATATATAAATGATGAACAGTAGTGGGTCAAGAACTGAACCTTAAAGAACACCCAGTGTAAGCAGAGCAGTGACCTATAGTGATATAGTACTTTCTGTTGCTGATGTAGGAAATGATCTAGGAAAGAGCTGACCTAGTGATGCCGATATCACTAAGGCGAGAGATGAGTATTTAATGGGAGACTGTGTCAAATGCAGCACTTGTTTATTAACCGTGAATCCATGGACAGAAGAATGTCATTAACCACCCCAAGAAGAGCAGTTTTAGTGCTATGAGATGGGCGAAATCCTGACTGAAAAGGTTAGGGTTACTTATCTAAGTATGATCTCAGCTGTGAAGCCACAATTTTTTTAAATACTTTGCTTAAGAATGGTATATTAGATATAAGCTGGCAGGACGTGGAATTAGACTTCATAATTAGATCACTTATGGCAGCAGAGGTAGTCAGAGTGAAAGCAGAGAGAGTTTGTTGAATGAGCTGAATCAGCTTACATCAAATGAACATTTGAGTCACTTTGGTGTCTTTGGTAATGGATTCAATTGACTTCAATTTGTCTGAAAAGAATTGAGAAAAGCTATTCACAAGCACTGCAGAGCCAGAAATAACATGTTGTGGTGGATTAGTGAGATTGTTAACTATAGCAAAGAGTGATTTGGGCCTACACATGGAATTCATAAAAGTACAGTTGTTACTCAACCAGAATAATACGCCATTCCCGCGGTGGTCAAATTGGGGATGTGTATTTACTGCCTTTTACCGCTAAGTGGCGCTATAATCACAGACTTTGAAAAGTGTCAGTTTATTATCTCTATTACGTAATCTGACGCTGCGCTGCGGCTTATTGAGAGCGATTGAGAGCTGGTAGCAGATAAATTTGAGGGGAACGTCGTTAAACAAATTCATAATCACAATACTGAAATTACATTACAACTTTAGAACTGAAACAAATGTAGGCTTCTATTATTGCATCAAATTTAAGCAAAGTAGGCTAAACGTTAACATTGGGTGCCCAATTTTTCTATAATTTAGAAAGGCAATGCATGTCAATAGTAGGGATGCTCCGATCCAATATTTGTTTCGGGTATCGGCTCCGATATGGAATACAATTTTAGATCCGGTATCGGTAACAATGGGCCCGATCCGTAGGGGCATCAAATTACAGCGAGAGCGATTCGAAAGCTTACAAAGCAGTCGGCTCTCTAAACGCTCTCGCGGTAATTCTGTGCTGTGCGCAAGTGTGTAACATCACGCGCTACCAACATGCGCAGAACGCAGGCGGCAGGTAAACCGTTTCCAATTCAAACAAGCTAACGTGCATACCTATCAACACTCCTGTTTTCCCCCGGAGTCTCCTGTTTTTCACACCCATCTCCCCATCACCTTCCCGTTTTGTTATTTCTCCTATGATGCAATTATGCCAAAATGTCCGTTTTAAGAGCAGACTGAGCAGTCTTAAATTAGTTAAATAAAGTCTTAAATTAACGTAAAAAGTTGTGAGAGAATGAGGCGCGTGTGAGATCCGTGTCTCTGTCAGCAGCGGCAGATCTTAAAGGTCCCCTATTCTGCCCCTTTTCACAAGATGTAAAATAAGTCTCTGATGTCCCCAGAGTGTGTATGTGATGGTTTTGCTCTAAATACCCAACAGATAATTTTTTTACAGCATGTTTAAATTGTCATTTTTTTGGGGCTCAGAAAAACGCGCTGTTTTAGTGTGTGCCCTTTAAATGCAAATAAGCTGCTGCTGCACGGCACAGGGGGCGGAGCTTCATGAGCTGGCGCACAGTCTCTCATGACAATTTCATCTCACGGAATGATGATAATATCAGAAACTCTCAGTAACGGTGTTCATTTCGGCTCGGCTCTTCTGACGATGATCATTCATTCCTCTTCAGGGTCTCCTCTCTGCACTAACATCTGCGCACTCCCACGCGAACATTTGCCTATGTTTACCTGTTGCCGAGCCCCGCCTTGATGCAGTGTTTGACAGGGCGGGACGGGGCAGGGACATGATTGGCTCGGAATGCATTTTCAATTTGCACATTGAATTTTGCTACATTCATTGACATTTAATGAAAATGCAATCGCAAGTGTCTTACCTACGAGTGTAAATGCAATTAAGAGAAATTACATTTAAATGATCATGTTCGTACACATTTTGCCTGAACATGTTAAACAAATCTTATCATCTCGCTCCATCAGAGCCAGTTGTCAACGACCGGTAACTCAGAGGGTTCCCCTGACCACTGAAATAAAAGGTGTTGAAATCCCAGGACACATTGGAAAGGGGTAATGCCAGTGGAGGGTTTCTGAAGAGAATTTTGAGCATATTCTGCCCAGGGTAAGAAGCGGCTCTAGTCCGACTGATTCTGCTGACAGTATATTCTAAGAAACCTTGAGTTCTTGTTTAAGGCATTCGGTGTGACTGTTCGATTGTGGGTGATATCCTGATGTGAGGTTTATATTTACATTGGCGGAAGAAGGTCGTCCAGACCCGAGATATGAACTGGAAACCCACGGTCTGAGACAATATCTTCAGGTAGTAATAATAGTGAATAATAGTAGTGAAACACGTAATGGAAGAGATATTCTGCTGTTTCAAAAGCTGTTGGGAGCTTGGGTAGAGGTATTAATCGACGTGCTTTAGAAAAATGACCAATGACTGTTAATATAATAGTGTTACCCTGGGAGGCCAGGAATTCAGTGAAAAAATCAATAGCAATGTGTGACCAAGGTCATCGAGGAATGGGTAGTGGCTGTAGAAGGCACGTGGTGGGTTGTCCAAAAAAAAAAAATGCTGACGGTTTCTAATGTATGGGATTGTGTCTCTGAAGAAAAGGTAGACCAATGATGACTGAATTGTGAGGGGAACGGTTGAGGTAAAAGCATGTTTGCTCCGTATGTAGAACTCCAACTACACACAAGTAGGATCCGAGTCAAGCCGGGCCGTAGTTATGATGGTACTCATAGAGAACATTATCTTTACAGTTACTTCTATACATGAAGTGTAATGACCAGGAACAATGGAGGTACTCACTAGTGGTGCTACATATGACACTGAAGCTTCAAAGCGCTTGTCGAGTACACAGCGCAATTTCTCATGAAGCTCCGTGTCGAGCGCGTATTGTTTTCAGAGAAACGTGATCAATGAAAAATGCCACACACAAGTCTGAAAAACTAATTTATTTTTTTATTTATTTTTAAACTTAGCTTCCAAATTCTTACTGTTTAATAACGTGACCATTGTAATCACGGTCAATTTTGAAATTGGGTAATCTCAGCATCACTAATTGTAATCAATCAGAGGTCCTTGTAAAGATAATTGATGGGTTGAAGAGCCGTGTTGTTTATTTTTTTTTTTTTTTTATTTATTTATTTTTTTTTTTTTATCCTTTATTTTACCAGGTGATGTCCCATTGAGATAGTCAAATCTCTTTTACAAGGGAGCCCTGGGGCAACAATTACACAGGTTACACAGAATCACAAAACAGACCAAAAAAAAAAACTGATTTACAGTACATGTAAAACAATTTAAAATAACATAAAAGGCTCATTGAAAACATGTGCATTGTTCAAATTTGGATTAAGTAATTGTTTAAAATGTTCAAGTGGGATAAGAACAGAAAGCTTCAAAACCTTTTGGAGTAAATTTCAACACCAAGGAGCAGCATAACTAAAGCAGTCTTACCAAATTCAGTTGTTACACGTGAGATATTTAGAGACAGAATGTTAACGGAGCGGAGATTGTAAAGGTAATGATTCCTGGTCAACAAACTAGTAAGATAGCTAGGTAAATTACCATTAATAGCTTTAAAAATAAAAATGTGCCAATGGAACCATCTACGCAGACCTAAAGAGCTAAAACCAGTTGCCTCATAAAGACGACAGTGATGAGTACGTGACTTGGCATTAGTAATGAACCGTAATGCACCATGGTAGACTGTGTCAAGTGTGTGCAGCGTGGTAGAGGCAGCATGCATATAAATAACATCCCCATAGTCCAAGACTGGTAAGAAAGTGGCACTAATCAATTTCCTCGTAGCTTTGATAGTAAAACAGGATTTATTTCTAAAATAAAAGCCGAGCTTTACTCTGTTTTCTCACTAATTTTTCAATATGAACTTTGAAGGTTAGCTTTTCATCAATCCACAGACCAAGATATTTATAAGATGAAACATTTTCAATGTTTATTGTAGTTTATTGTTTATTGTAGTGTTTATAGTTTATTGTAGTGTATATTCTCTATAAATGAAGCACACTGACATGAACACTTACTGTTGTTGTAGATTATCTCATTGTTTGGTGACAGAGGAAGGTTGTGCTGCTCTGGCTTCAGCTCTGAGTTCAAACCCTTTACACCTGAGAGAGCTGGATCTGAGCTACAATCACCCAGGAGAATCAGGACTGAAGCTGCTCTCTGATGTAATGAAGCATCCAGACTGCACACTGGACAAACTTAAGTAAGTGGATCAGTAAGAATCATCCTGGCTGGTGTGTATGTGAGAGAGACTGAGAGTTTTTAATTGTTTTTTAGCACTGAAGGGGTCCCAGTGTGTTAAAAAGTGACACCAAGCAGTCCTGACAAAGCATCCAGACGAGTTGTTAGTGCGAATGTGTTGAGAAAATAATGTATAGACTCTGATACTATAGAAACTGTAGAAACCTCACAAAGACGTAGAACTGGAACTTCCTCCTTCATTTCCCAACATACTCTTTAAGAGACCTCCATCTTACACTGATCACCCAAACAGATAACCTTCTCGAACATGTCGTGAACCCATTTATGAAACGGCGCGTGTGTGATAGAGGTTATTTTTATATATATATGTAAAACTTTATTTCACAGTCAATTTACAAATAAATAAAATACAAAAATTAAATCCCCCATAAAGGTACAGAGAAAATGTTATTATAACAGCACTGTATTTCAAAAGATGTCATATTGTTCATTACTATAATGTTAAATATCAACAACAATCCTAGAAATAAACGCATGAACAGCCACAATTGTTGTTTTGGAAAGCAATTTTCAGACTTTTTCTTTTTTTTCACCCATCCAAGCATTTGCCTTCAAACAGTATCACTTATCACATTTATTAAAAACCGTGACAAAGCATTTTTAATCATGTATAACCAATCACACACGTTTCTGTTGAGTTTGAGTGTGATGGCCAAGCAGTGGCGATCAGATTAGTCATCGCTGAAACAAAGTGCACACTTTCTCTGGCTGAATTCTGACTGAAACTCGAGAATTATCCCATCATAAACAACAAAGTGTCACATTTCTGCCACTTCTGTCTAGTTCAATTATTGGTTTTGTGACAGAGCTCTGACACTCTCGGTTTTGTCTCGTCTTTGTCTGAGTGCACGGTTACGAGCGTGCTCGAGCCTTAACGTTTGTGGTCATGGAAAACATGCATCAGAAACGTGTGATCTGCTATTAAAATTAAATTAAATTAAATTAAATTAAATTAAATTAAATTAAATTAAATTAAATTAAATTAAATTAAATTAAATTAAATTAAAAAATTGTACATTTTACTTTGAGGTCACTGAAAACGCAAGTTTTTGACAAATTTGCCAGTTGTAATTTCGGTATAATTTACAATAAGGTTTCATACATTATTTATCTACATTAGTTCACATGAACTAATAATGAACTGCACTTTTACAGCATTTATTGATCTTTGTTAAGTTTAATTTCAACGTTTACTAATGATTATTAAAATCAAAGTTGCATTTGTTTACATTACATAATGCACTGCGAACTATCAGGGTACTAAAAGGGTACACTTCTCAGATTAGTTTTTTAATTTTTTTTTTAACCTAAATAACTATTGGATTATAATAACTCACCAATTATAATCCTCTCCTCTGTCAAATTTTCAAAAACATGCATTTTCGGTGACCCCAAAGCGCACGTTGAGAATGTGCGTTTTAAATAGCAGATCACACGTCCTAATGCGCGTTTTCCATGACCACAAAGCACACGTTAACCCTCTGGGGTCTGGGGTGTTTTTGGGGTCCTTGAGATGTTCTGACATGCCCTGACATTTGTGCTTTTTTCAGTTGCTTATAAACATATCAATGGCAAAAAATATTACACACTATATAGCACAAACAGGACTACCATAATATGTGAGCCACATGTATGTACATGTTTTAATTTTTGAGAGAATAATGTTTATGCATGGTTATTGAAAAACCTAAAAATTAAAGTTTCTGAAATAAGGCCACAAAACACATACTAAAAATGTTTCAATAAGACTTTTGACTAATAGATGTCATCGCCTAGTGTTTTTTTTTTCAAAATGATGTGAAAATCATCCTGCCTAATCATTCACATAAAACGATACATTGAGTTTTGTGAAACAGTTTTAGTTTGGAAAGCCAATATGCGGATGGGGCGCAAACGATCATGCATATTTAGTAGTTCACACCTGATGAGACAATGCCCCTGCATACTTAATGAGCCATTCATTCAGGTGTGTCACCTATAACTAACTTAAATATACAAGCTTCATAAAAATTATCATTCAGAAGAAAATTTCAGATGGCATTTAGAGGCTTTTGCATCTGAACTATTCATACACACACACACACACACACACACACACACACACATATATATATATATATATATACACACACACACACACACTACCAAATTGGTTCACAGTTGGAAGCATCGCAATTTTTTTTTATTTTTCCACAAATTGTGCTTGCAAATTGTATAATATCCAAGGTAAACATGTCTAGTAATTGTGCAGTTAATTCTCATACTGTATTTTCAGTTTTGGAATATTTACCCTCTCCCTAAATTTGTCACTAATAAAACACAATACAAATTATTTAAAGAAAAAAAATTATATTTACATTTTAATAGTTTGTTTACTACCTTGTAAATATATTTTTTTTATTAAAAAGGTTACAATTACAACAACAATTCAAGTGTAATCTTACAGTATATTCTACAGTAAAAACTGTGCCCAAATCTAGTCAACAAAATGTTGTCTTTCATATTTCGCCTGACTGTAACGTTGTTTTTATGAAATATTAGGACATATATAGCCTGGGAAAACCCAGACTACTTCCGGCGAATTTCAATTCTCTCTTCAGGATAGTCTGGAGAAGAGCCCATTCAAACTCATTACTGTGCCGCTGAAATTGCGGCACCAATCAGAAACGTTGGGGGAGGGATTTACATGATGACGACAGCGCAGCGACGCAGAAGGAGTTCTCACGCAGTGAAAAATACATTGCGGAGCAGAGAGGAGACTGACAACACGCTGGCAGACAGGACAGAGCAGGCTACTTTTCGGTTACGTTTGATATTAAACATATTAAACAAAGTCTCAGCTTTCAAATTTGGTAATTTTTTTAAAGAAATTTAAACAATAAATACCATTTTGTTGCTCTTTAATGTGCCGTGACAGATCGCTGTAGAGCATCAGTTAAAGCTGCTCGTGAACCGATCATCTCTTCCTTCTAGTTAATTTATAGCCTCAAATAAAAATGAACAAACATAAGAAGGAATGTTGTTTTAACCACGGAAAGGCGTCAGTACACTCAGTTTTTCAAGTTCAAATCCTCCTATGTTAATCTACTCTCCTGACTGCTTTGTCGGACAAAATGGCGGATGGCGAAGTATGATTGGTCAGATCACCTGTCAATCAAGCTGAGCTACGTCGGTTGGTGACGCCCCTTTGGAAATGATTCATCTACATAGCTTCCCCAGACCCTTCACTCAGTTTCAACTGAGAAGGGTCTGGTTTTAACCAGGCTAGGACATATAAATATTAATTCGCAGTTTAATACGTTGCTTATACAAACAGCCTACATTTTATTTCAACATATTTCAGTCGATTTTTACTCATCTCAGTATAGCAATACAGTTTGCTAAAACATCATCATTCATTCACACACGCGATTTAAATTTAAATGGTCTTTTTGCGAGCTGTGGTAAACAGCGCGCATCTCTGCCTTTCATTCATTCAAAAACAGAAACCCGATTCACTTGAGAAGGAAAAAAACTTACTCCATCCTTTGCTCCTCGAAATACCCGCACTTCTGAGGGACATTTTCCATTATTATTATTCCTCAAAGCGCTGCAAGACGGTGTAAACAAGTAATGATCTGAATAATCTTGTGTTTTCTCGAGCTGATATGGGGGCGTTCACAGGTTTGCGTGGATTGCCTCAGACATTTGCGTTTGAATAGCGCGCTCTCAGAGGCGGAGTCACATTATTTTTGAATTACCTGTAATGAGGTCGACTGGAATCGCTCTCTTTTAATACAGATTTCACAAGATGAGAATATTTTTTTTTATATATAAATTACTTCATTTAAAAGAAGAGAATTCAAGCTTCATGCCTGTGCGTCTGTATGCCTGTTTGCCTGAGTATTCGCTGAGTTATTGTTCATTTTCGGACACGTTTCAGAATGGACTACACTGACAGAGAGAAGGCAGAACTCGCATCACGTTTATTTTTCTTTATTTGGCAAAAAGCACAACACTTTGTTTTTATTGTGAGTATACACAAAAATAATACACATTTAACAGAATCGATTGATATATGAAACTTGTATGTACTATCAAAGTCAACAGAGCAAAATTAATTTATTTTTAACTGATAAGAAAAAAAGCGAGCTGGGACTTCCGGTTGGCGAGCGGAATGGAGTAGCGGTGTTTTTCCAGGCTCTGGCCACACAGCCTCTATTTTCAGTATTACTCAGTCGGTTTAACCTTAACCTCACTACAATTGACTTTTAAACAGTAGTTGGACAGTCCCAACCAGCTAATATGTCTAAAACCGCCAAACAATCAAAGAAAGAACTTGCTTCACCGGACTCTGCTATCGACAATGTTACTTTAGCCAACATGCTAGTGGAACTGCGGGCGGACTTGCTAACGAAGCCTGATTCACTGTCCGCCAGATTTGAAAACAAACTCGCTGCCATTGACGCCAAATTAGACGGTGTACAGACCACGGTCACCAACCATGAACAACGTATTTCCGACCTGGAATCTGGGCTGAATCAACTGCAGTCATTGGAATCTCAGCTATCCACCATGGTCGATGAAAACGCTAAACTGAAGGCTAAGATAACTGACCTGGAGGGGAGAAGCAGACGGTGCAACGTGCGTCTCATTGGAGTACCCGAATCTGTTGAGGGAACACGACCAACAACTTTTTTTTCCAATCTTCTGGTGGATATACTGGGCAAAGATGTGCTGACTTCTCCCCCGGAGCTTGATAGGGCTCATCGCGCGCTGAGACCTAAACCAGCAGAGGGGGATAAACCTAGAGCCATGATCATCTGCTTCCACAAATTTCAGACGAAAGATATGGTAATTCGCGCTGCCCGCAAGAAGCGAGACGACCTAAAATATGATGGCAAGTCAGTGTACCTATACGATGATTACTGCCCTGAAGTGATGGACCAATGAGCTGAGTACAAAGAAGTCATGCGTCAGCTGTTCACTCTCAAGCTCAAGCCCTCACTACTTTATCCAGCGCGACTGTTCATCAAGGCCGACGACGGGGAGAGACGGCGCCTCTTTTCGGTGAAGGAAGCCCAGCAGTTCTTGGCATCATACCAGAAATCCGGATCTTTGATGGCGATTGGTGACTGACCCTTACAAGAGGCGATTTGCTATTCATGTTACTCCTATTTGCTGACCGCTTTTTTTTTTTTTTTTTTTTTTTTCTCTCTTGCTGGCACGCGTTTTTCCTTACTCAAATGGACATGTTTGACTGGTAGCCTAAGTTATACCATGTTCTTAGACGATCCGATGGGTTTACAGGTAGGCCACTCTCTTCTCTGGGTGATGTTTCGTTTATATATACTCATGGTTAATTTTAGTTTAACCCTCTGGGGTCTGAGGGGTTTTTGGGGTCCTTGAGATGTTCTGACATGCCCTGACATTTGTGCTTTTTTCAGTTGCTTATAAACATATTAATGGCAAAGGTGTAAATTCACTCTATTTAGCACAAACAGGGCTACCATAATATGTGAACAACTTGCATGTACATGTTTGTATTTTTGATAGAATAATGTTTATGCATGGTTTTTTAAAAAACAAAAAACTAAAGTTTCTGAAATAAGGCCATAAAACACATTCTAAATATATGTAAATAAGACTTTTGACTAATGGATGTCGTTGCCTAGAATTTTTTCTTCAAAATTATGTGAAAATCATCCTGCCTAATCATTCACATAACACAATACATTGATTTAAATCTTGTAAAACACTTTTTGTTTGGAAAGGCCATATGCGTGTGGGCGTGATTCACACCTGAGGAGTCAATGGGGCCCGCATAATGAGGCTGCATACGTAATGAGCCTTTCATTCAGGTGTGTGACTGAGCCACAAGAATGCAAGGACAATATATAACTGGTTTGTTGTTTTTTCCACAAATTTTGCTTGCAAATTGTACAATATCCAAGGTAAACATTTCTAGTAATTGTGCAGTTAATTGTTCTCATACTGTATTTTCAGATTTGGAATATATTCTCTTCCCAAATGTGTCACTAATAAAGCATAATAAAATTATTTAAAGATAAGGCTTATAATGACCTTTTAAGATTTTGTTTACATCTATCCTTATATATATATATATATATATATATATATATATATATATATGTATATATATATATATATATATATATATATATATAATTTTTTTTTTAAGGTTATACAATTACAACAACATTTAAAATTGTAACAATATTTCCAGTGTAATCTTTCTTTGTATTCACGATTCATATTAAAACAGTATTTTTGCCAGCTGTAGTAGCTCCACAACAGCACGCATCTTTGCGTTCATTCATTCCGATTAGAACAAAGCAAACAGAACTGACCTATTTCCTCAGCGGGATCCGTTTGCTCCTCGAAATGATACTTCCAGAACTTCTGAGGTAAATTTTTGCAGGATTATTATCAAGATAGTATTATTCCTCACAGCATCGTAAAGTACATAAGTCTGAAAGTGAACTCGCGGTGTGTGTTATCCAGCTGATGTGGGCGTTTTACAGGTTTGTTTGGATCAGCTCACATTTGCGTTTGAATAGTGCGTGCTCTCCGTGGGCGGAGCACATTAAAACTTAATTAGCTGAGAAGAGAACGACTGACATCTCTCTCTTTGCATACATATTACATAAACTGTGAATATTTGTTTTTTATAAAAATTACTTCGTTTAAAAGAAGATAATTCAAGCTTCATGCCTGTATGTCTGAATGCCTGTTTGACTGAGTATTCGCTGAGTTATGGTTCATTTTCGGACGCGTTTCAGAATGGACTACAATGACAGAGAGGAGGCAGAACTCGCTTCGTGTTTATTTTTCTTTATTTGGCAAAAAGCACAACACTTTGTTTTTATTGGGAGTATACACAAAAATAATACACATTTAACAGAATCGATTGATGTATGAAACTCCAATGGAAAATCAAAGTCAACCGAGTATTTTTGAGTTTCTTTTACACTGCTAAAAAAAAAGCGAGCTGGTATCGCCGGCGATACCGCCGACCTCAGGGGGTTAACCTACACCCTTAATGTAATCCTTGTTTGACTTAAGCATGACCACAGGCTATGTAACATATGGACTATGTGTAATGTGGATTATGCCGGGAGCGCAGGCCAGTGCGAGTAATGGTGTGAGTTGTAATGAAGCGTTTTCCTTTCTTGTGGTCTGTAACAACTACATAGTTCACTGCACTGGCACGAGATGTGAAAGAAAGAGAGTGAAGGAAGAAGGAAGGAAGGAAAGAGAAGAGAAAAAAAATATATATATATATATATTATTTGCTGTTCAGAGGTGTTTTGAAAAAAGGTTAGTTAAATCACTTGTTCATATGACTGTGTGGAGGAGTAGTGGGAGATTAAAAGGGGAAGGAGCTCCGGGAGAATTTTGATAAGTAGACCACATGTCTGTGTCTGGGTGGGGTGGGGGGTGCTACCTGTTTCTTTTCCTTTATTTACCTGTCTTCCTTTTTCTTTTTTTTCTTTTGTCAAGCATACTACTCATATATATTACACTGCATAATCTTAACCTACTTTTGCTTTAATGGAAAGTAGAAAAGCAATGAATAATATTCGCTTCATATCATGGAATGTCAAGGGGGCAAACCAACCTACTAAAATAAATAAGATTATCTCTCACCTCCAAGACTTGAAAGGAGATATAGTATTTCTGCAGGAGACTCACTTACATAGCGGTGAGACTATGCACATCAAAAGGAGCAGGTTCAGCCAAGTATATCATTCTAAATTTAGTGCAAGAGCCAGGGGTGCTGCCATTTTGATCCAAAATAATGTTCCATTTGAAGCAGAAGAGGTTATTGCGGACTTAAATGGCCGGTATGTTATTGTATCAGGGGCACTCTGTCACATCAAAGTCATCCTAGCTAGCATCTATGCACCCAATTGGGACGATGAACAATTTATTTCAAAGATTTTTACTTCTATTCCTAATATTGAAACACACCATATTATCATTGGGGGTGATTTTAACTTTGTACAGAATGCTGATTTGGACAGATCTTCCCGTAGACCGCATTCCCTCAAAAAGTCTGCTAAGCTACTAGCGTCTTTTGCAGACGAGCTGGGTATGTCCGATCCATGGAGGCGCAAATTCCCTGAAAAAAAAATGTTTTCTTTCTTCTCACATGTTCACCGCGCTTACTCTCGAATAGATTTTTTTCTTATAGATAACAGGCTGCTTTCGAATGTTCTATCATGCGATTACCATAGCATTGTGATTTCAGACCATGCCCCCACGTCACTAGACATAAACTTCCCCAATTACAACCGTTTTTTTAAACCATGGAGATTTAACTCAAATTTGCTTGCCAATGACCCTCTGGTGGAATCTTTAAGATCAAGCATTGAACAATTCCTTGAAATGAATGACAAACCAGACGTGACGAGGGGCACCTTATGGGAGTCCCTCAAGGCGTATTTAAGAGGCCAGATCATTTCCTACACAGCCCACCTCAGAAAAATTGCCATGTCTAGACAAACCGAGCTAGCACAAAAGATTCTTTAAATAGATGATAGCTATGCAAATAACCCAGACCCCTCACTTTATAAGAAGCGTCTACAATATCAAACAGAGTTTAACCTTTTAATCTCAAATGATGCAGAAATGCAACTGCTCAACTCGAGACAAATAATTTTTGAGTCAGGGGACAAGGCTGGCAAACTCCTTGCCCAGCAAGCCAGAGCTGCAGCAGCATCTAGGTTCATTCCTAGTATTATACCTTCATCAGGCGCCACTACCACTGACCCAAAGCTTATTAATGAAACATTCTCCAAATTCTACTCTGATCTATATGCCTCCGATCACCCTGACACCAGCTCAACATGCCGGTTAAGCACTATCGAGTTCCCTAAAGTGGATCAGGGGCTAGTAGAGAATTTAGCTGAGCCAATCTCCACGACTGAGATCATGGGGGCGATAGCTACATTGCAGAGCGGGAAATCACCTGGTCCAGATGGATTCACGGTAGAATTCTATAAGAAATTTGCCCCACTTCTGTGACATGTATAATGAGGCCTTATCACTTGGCCGACTTCCTCCAACCCTAACCAATGCCACAATTACTCTTCTCCTAAAAAAGGACAAAGATCCCTTACTTTGTAGTAGCTTCAGACCCATATCATTGTTAAATGTGGACTACAAAATTCTTGCTAAGATTCTAGCCCTCCGTCTTCAGAAGGTTTTGCCAGGAATTATATCAGCAGATCAAACAGGCTTCATGCTAGGGAGGCACTCATTTCACAACACCAGGAGACTCCTAAACATTCTGAACATGCCCAGCTCCAGCACTACTGAGATATTGGTGTCGCTGGACGCTGAGAAAGCTTTTGATAAGGTGGAGTGGAAGTTTCTTTTTGAGATGATGGATAGATTTGGTTTGGGCTCAGGTTTCATATCATGGGTAAAGTTGCTATACTCATCCCCAGTAGCATCTGTACAAACAAACAATGTGTTCTCACCCTCTTTTCAACTTCACCGCGGCACAAGACAGGGGTGTCCACTGTCCCCCTTACTGTTTGCCATAGCCATTGAGCCTTTGGCTATCTGGCTAAGATCTGAAGAAAATTTTGAGGGCATTTCACGTCAAGGTACAGTACACAAGCTATCACTTTATGCGGATGACTTGTTTCTGTATGTGTCCAACCCTTCTACCTCTCTCCCCGTAATCTTAGAAATTGTAGAACAATTTGACCAATTGTCAAGCTATAAACTAAATTTCAGAAAGAGTGAGTTATTCCCAATCAACAAGCTAGTAGGTAAATTGCCAATCCATGTAGCCCCTTTTAAATGGGTGGACCAAGGCTTCAAATATTTGGGTATTTTCATCACCGGGTCCTTGGAAAACACTTTTAATAGCAATTTTGTACCTTTGCTTAAAAAAGTCGAGGAAGACTTCAACAGATGGTCTACTCTGCCCCTCTCCTTAGCTGGCAGGGTTAACTTAACAAAAATGACCATCCTCCCCAAGTTTCTTTACCTATTCCAACACATCCCGGTACTTATCTCAAAGAAGTTTTTTGCCAAAGTAGATAAATTAATTTCTCATTTTCTTTGGGGTAATAAACCAGTGCGCATGCGGAAAAACATATTGCAGCTCCCTAAAAGGTCCGGGGGGCTAGCCCTCCCCAATTTTCTACATTACTACTGGGCTGCTAACATTCAAAAACTCCTATACTGGACAGTCGAAACCGCGGCCAATCAGCCAGCCTGGGTCCAAATAGAATTTTCCTCTTCTAAAACCTCATTACAGTACAGTCATGGTTATGCTTCCAACTTTCAATGTCAGCTACTGACATTAGTGTTAATCCTGTAGTTATTCAATTGCTTAAAATATGGATGCAATTCAGAAAGCATTTTGGCCTGAAGCATCCCTCTATCCATGCCCCAGTATCCCACAATCATAGTTTCAAACCATCTATTATGGATTCTGCCTTTCAACTCTGGAGTGACAGAGGAATCATGGCTATCAAAGACCTTTATGACAGTGGTAGTCTAGATGGGATTACCCAAAAAGTGAAAGTGAGGAGCATTTATGGGTACAAGTCGGGAACCGGCCTACTTTACATATTTCAAGGGTGCTGAATCCAAAAAAACTGGTTCCCAAGCAAAATTTTGAGTTTTTGACCTTCTAATTTGCATATCAAAATGGTACTTTCATGTCCTTCGCCGACCTGTCAGCCAAGTTTCAACTTTCATCTGCTCACCTTTTTCGCTTCTTTCAAATTAGGCATTTTGTACAAAGAACTTACCCTGATTTTCCAAATCTACCTCCAGAGACTTTGGTAGACACGCTTCTCAAAGTAAACCCCAATCAGAGAGGGGCTATTTCTTATATATTTAAAGCCCTTGATTCCACTTTCTCTAATTTCCCCCCAAAAAACAGAGATTTATGGGAGCAGGACTTGGCACTGCATGAAAAGTGGGATTTTCGACAGTTACCGGCGCTGTAGATTGTCGTGGAAGTTCAGGTTTACGACTGCAAACGGCAATTTACAGGCAACACTGCAAACTGTCGGAAATTGTCGGAAATTGACGTGGGACTTGCTTGCCCCGTGACCCCCCTCCCTCTAATGCTTTAACATGTAAATGAGACTGCTGTGAGCTTTACAAATGCAAATGAGGGTAGCAGGGGGAGTTTTATCCCAGGTGACTCAAAGGTATTAACTTAATTCTAAAAAAAATACAATATTTATTTATAACGCAAAATTAAAAACATCCAAGGCTGACCAAAGTGCTGTACAGGGCAATAGATAAAATGCAGGGCAGAAACAGGACAATTAAAAAAAATAAAAACAATAGTTGTGTCAAGGGGTATTAAAGTTTTCAAGGATGTTTTGAAGATGGAAATTGAGGGAGCTAGTCTGATATAGAGGGGTAGACTGTTCCAAAGTTTTGGGCCAGCAGTCGCAAAAGTGCAGTCGCCTCGTTTTTTAAGTCTGGATCTGGGCACGATGAGAAGACAGTGATCACTGGATCTCAAAGTACGAGATGGAGTGTACGGGCAGAGGAGATTGGTCAGATATTGGGGGGCCGGTTTGTTAAGAGCTTTATACACAAATAGTAAAATTTTAAAATCAATCCTGAATGTGACAGGTAGCCAGTGGAGTTTGAATAAAATAGGGGTGATCGACTCATATTTGCGTGTCCCGGTAAGAAGTCTAGCCGCTGCGTTTTGAACTAGCTGTAGACGAGAGAGAGAGGCCTGAGATAGCCCAAAATAAAGTGAGTTACAATAGTCTAAGGCCATCCTTAAAAATATTCTTGTTTGCCGTAACCCGACCGACCCTGTCAATTTAGTAGCCTACCGACCCAATTATTTATTTTTTCCCCCTTTTAGTCCGACCGACTTGCCGGCTGAAACTTGTGTTAAGACCGACCGCTTTTTTGTAACTCTTCAAACAACTAATATAAATGCAATAAAATAATATTAGTTATTAAGTATTGTGAATATAAATTCCGTAGGCCTGCATACAAACATAAGCTATAGCAGTGTGATTTTTATTTCAAAATAAGAGATTTTTGTTTAACAGTAACACCAGTGACACAACTCCAGGGGACCACTACTTTCATTATAAATTTTATAATATGTATTCTGCATTTTTTTTATATATATCATTTACAGAATATATTTGATAGTTATGTATGCATTATTGTATTTTAAATGGTGTAAAAATCTGTTATTGACCTCAAAATAAAGCATTTTCCCTCTGTACATGACTGTGGGGACGAGCACTTCTGTGGTGCTTGAAATTCTATATAATTCATAAAAATCAAATATTGCCACATTGATGGCTCAAGAGGGTGTAATTGTTCAAATAACATATTGTTTTATTTTAAAATGTAAAGAAATTGTAACCCTAAAGTGTTTAAGTGTAATATTTCTGTAAAGGCTAGGGACAGAAAAATTGACATTTTCATAGAATGACCCTCTTACATTTTAGCTTAAATTGATATATTTAATGAAAGTAGCTAGATTAGTTACTATGTGTCATTAGCAATAGCCAATGTTATGTAAAAAAGACACAAAACCATTTATTTCAACAATTAATTTCAATCAGGCTTTGCCACAAAAATAAAATGTGCATTCCATGCAAACAGCATCACAATCTCTTAGACCCCAACCACTGTGCATAATACAACACGAACAGAAGATTGTATTTGACTCATGCTGCATACACATACGCAATGACAAGAATTATGCCTACTGTACATATAGAGTTACAACTACGATTAGAGTTGTTTACATAAAATCTGCCTCGTTTCTATTTTGCATTAAAAATGTTTGTGGCCCCTTTAAGAAATCCCTCTCTTCTCGCGATACTATTCACTTGTGCTGGACGCGTGCGCGCGACCAGAGAACGGCAGCCATTTTTCATTGTTCAGGAGAGCTCCATGACGGTGCGTGCATCGATCGGATTCTGTGTTATACGTTCTTCTTTCTTGGTAAATATTACTCCAATATCTTTAATATGCACAAATAATTTGTGAAGCGAAGTTAAAAGAACATTTGATGTGTACATTTTTGTTTATAGATTTATTTGGAGCGCATGTGTGACGATCGAGTGAACCTCGTGGTGATCGGACGGTAAAGGATTGGGTAAGTTACGTTTTATGGTTTATGGGGGAAATTACTGATGGCATGTTTATTTGATAAATCTGTTAATGAGTTGAATCTATATTCTGTGATTATACAGTATAACTTTATGGTTAAATGCATAGTTCTGGTTCCGCATGGCATGATTAAACGTGGGTTGTGGCTTTTTTAAAGTGCTTTTATTTCTCTTGTAACTTAGGCCTAAGTTACCTCAGCCACTGCCGTGTTCCAGTTTGTGTTATCGTATTTAATTGTAGCCTAACATATTTTGGTTTGGAGAAATCAATTTAAATCTGACCAGTTGCAGTGTATTACACTGCATTTCAGTTTGAATTGAGTTAAGTATTCTGTGGATTTGGGCATTGATCCACTGGTTAAGCTTTTTGTGACATTTGATTGTCATCTTCAAATTTACTGTAAACTGTTTCTACAATTTCTTTTTTTTTTTTTTTTTTTTCACTAAGTTAGTGAAATCAATTTTTTTCTTGTGAAATCTCTTCGAACAAGGCAAACTTTTTTCTTAATCAGACTTTTATCTGTTTAATTGTGCTTCCATTGACCGCTGTCACTTATTTTAAACAGCAGTCAGAATAAAACCCCAATTTCAAAAAGCATAGTTTGCTTCCGGTGTGTATTTCTGCAATTTCACCCGGTTGCATTTTTTCTCCTTTGTTTAATTTTACTGTGACTGACTAACACGAGATCTCGCGAGATTAAAACTAGGGGTGCACCGATCCGACTTTTTCAGTCCCGATACCGATACCGATGCCTGGGCTTTGTGTATCTGTCGATACCCGATACCGATCCGATACTATAGTTGAATTAATAATAAACTGTATACCTTCCACCTTATACCTTCCTTGAAGAGACTAAAGGCACCAGACTTTACTAACTAAACATAACTAAGACAAAATAACAGATGTATGTAATGTGTTGTATTCTTATTTATTTAAAAAACAATTGTGCATTCAAATCGAAAATAGAATATAATCAAACTTCTTTAAATAAATGTAAAAAAAATCAAAATAAAATGTAGCGGTGGAAACAAAAAAACTGTGTTTCCAAAAACTTTTTTTTTTATTTTTAAACATGTAAAAATATAAAGTGCAAAGTCCTGCAACAGGAATTTAAAATGCAACATAGCAGCTGAACCTGAGAATAAAAAAATAAAAAGTTGGTCGAACAACAACTTGATCACACATACAAATAATAATAACCAAACATTGTAATGTGTGTCACACCACCATCACAAACATGACCTGAATGCTCACTTAATCAATGGCAAATTTAAATGTCAGTTTTAATGATCATAATGTTTCATATTTTTAAAAATGAAAACAAAAAGAAGCAGGGTTGTGTTTTATATTTCGTGTTGTTAATATGCAGTAAAGATAATCAATGTACGCGTTTGTCTGAACCACATTTAAGTGGCCATTAATATGTTTAAGTTTTTTTTTTTAAATGAAAAGAGGCAGAGTGGTGTTGTATAACATACTTCGTTTTATTTTTGGCTAAAATATACATAAAGAGATTACCGGAGTAGCCAGAGCGAGCTGAGTGACGCGATCAAGAACGCATGCTGTTCCATTTGCAGAATAACCGGACTCGCGTCCTCTCGTCCTCGGGAGTTCGTTCTCCTGAGTCGAACTTGGCAAGTCCGAACTACCAAGGAGGACGCAAGTCCGAAGTTTGCGTACTTGGTATTGAGAAACGGCCTCTGGCTCGCTCCATGTTGCTTCTAGCATGCGACACGCGTGAAGCTGACGAATGACGTAGGTTCTGCTGCGACGACGAAAAAAAAAAAAAAAAAAACGGCCCGTGGATCTGTTATTTTTTCCGATCCCCGATCCAGCTGTTTTATCAGTATCGCGGCCGATATCCGATCCTAATATCGGATCGGTGCACCCCTAATTAAAACGTGACGAGATTTCTCGTCGAGGTAAAACTTTGTCTCGTGAGTTGTTGTGATGTCAGTGTGATGGAGCGTGAGGGTGAAATTAGTAGCCTATTGAAGATGCCCCTGCCACTTTTAAATCATTTGTGTGCCGGGCCAATCACACACACACTTCGCGCACACACACACACTCACTGTCCCTCGCTCACTCACTCGCGCGCGATCACACACACGCTCACTGTTGCTCGCACTCTCACTCACTCACGCACACTCACTCTCGCTCACACTCAACCCGTCGTGGAGGACCGTTAAAGTTAAACATGCTAGTCTTTCTGTCATGATGTCCTGGAGCATCGCAGACGCGTAGGTTGTCGCCCACTATGACACACTATTCGAAATGAAACGATCGAATCTTGCGTCCCGACGCCCGTTGTCCTTTACGAATCTCCACGAAACGGATCGTGCCAAAATCGCGCTAAAATAGTGTAATCTGAACCAGGCAGGTAATAAACATTTGACATATCGCGCAAAGAACCTATTAAAGCACTAAGACATGGGAACAGTATAGCTAACATTCACATATCACAAGTCATATCGACATCGCAATATTAAACAATGTTATCGCACATCGCAGCTTTTCCTCATATCGTGCAGCCCTAGTTAGCTACTGCCCAAAGGTCTCAAATGCTGCCAGAAATCGTCGACATGCTTATATTCTTGAAAAAGAACATGACCAAAATCTTAGTCTGTTCTGTGTAGGTAATTTTATCTCTTTTTCATGCTTGAAAAAAAAAAATTGTTTCTGTTTGAACTTGTAGTTTTGAGAGAGCAGTACTTTGATTATGGATACACACTTACTGTTTGCATTTAAAGTGTTATTTCAGTTATTTATATTTATTTTATTTATACTGTTTTATTTTTCTTTGTTCGATTTGTGGAAAGGAGTTAGATTTCTCATGTGAAATTGTACAGGGGAGAAGCCAGACAGTAGAGTTTATAGCAAAACATTTTGCAGTGTTTGCATGTCCTTTACTGCATAGAATTCATTAAAATAGAAGTAAAATAACATTCATTACAAGTTGATTTCAAAATGAACCTAAATTGTTTTGCATTTTGTGATTTTCAGTTGAATAAAAGACTATTTTCCATTCATATATTTCATCAGTGAGGATTTCTTAAAAATTTTGTAAAAATCTCGTCTTGTCTCGTTCTCGTGAACCCAATCTCGTGTCTCGTCTCGTGGAGTAAGCGTCTCGTCACACCCCTAACTGTGACTTATGTTGTTCTTATTAATTTTACTGTGACTTATGTTGTTCTTATTAATTTTACTGTGACTTATGTTGTTCTTATTAATTTTACTGTGACTTATGTTGTTCTTATTAATTTTACTGTGACTTATGTTGTTCTTATTAATATCACTCTCAATTAATTGTTTTCCAGCTCCCTTTAAGACATATTACACGACAGTGCGCAGGAGCTTCAGGTACAAACAACCAGATCTTGCATTGCAGGCGGAAGCTGTGGTGAATTCAGCTCGGAGTCGAGCGAGAAGAAAGACGGTAAGATTTATTAGGCCCCGTTCACACTGCAGGCAAAAGTGGCCCAAATCTGATTTTTTTGGGGTCAAGTGACCAGGTCAGACTTCTTCATAGGTAGTGTGAACACTCAAATCTAGCCCAGATCTGATTTTTTCAAATCAGATTTAGACCACATACATATGTGGTACTGAATCAGAACCATATCTGATTTTTTTCAATGCGACCGCAGTGTGAACAACCAAGGCGGATTTGATGCGACTTTTACGTCAATCTACGTCGACATTTGTCACAATTATGCGCCGGCGAAGCCTTAGACACAACAGACACTAATATGGAGAACAGCGATGGAGCGAGTCAATGGAGGGAGAGTGAGGTGTTAGACCTAATATGGGGAGATACTTCAATTCAAGCTAAACTAGAAGGATCCTACCGTAACAGCCATAAACCCCCAAAAGGCAAAAATTGCCAATTTTGCTCTCTTTCTCTTTCTTCTCCTCCTCAGCACCTGCTCATTAATGTTACGGCTTCCATTACACAAACATTTTGAAATAAATGCGAATATGCTTACTTCCTCCATAATCTCCCGAACTTTAGTGCAACCGCGTGCTGCGTCTGACGTCATTGTTATTGTTCTTTTGCGCATGCGTGTTAGTTTGAAACCTCAAACAGTTCACACTGCAATCAGATATAGGTCACATTGTAAAAGGTAATGTGAACAGCCAATCAAAAAATCGGATCTGAGCAAAAAATCAGAATTGAGCATCAAGACTTGCGGTGTGAATGGGGCCTATGATTAGATTCGTTTTTGGTCAATGTGACTATTTTTCAGGTGCATTAATAGATGTGTGTTGTCCATACGCAGTGCATTGCGCAGTACTGATTGTCTTTATTGGTTTTTACAGCTGCTAGAAGCGAGACAGAGTGTGTTAGCTGAGGATGAGGTGGGCCTTCGGAAGTGTGCTACCATAGACCTGATGTCTGATGAGGAAGACGGCATCGTCGGCGGGGTGTCTGGATGGATTGTGCGACCTCCGTCCTGTCACAGCCAGGAGCTCACCGAGCTCTGTACCACGCTGCAGTCTAGATTAGAGGCGACTCCAAAGTACAGGGCAACGCACCACAGACGTCTGCAAAATGGACCGAATTCAGACAGAATGCCGCTAGTTACCTGCAGCTGTATTTTGTCAGGCCTTGTGAAATGTAAGAATATTCTGTTTTTCATGATTTCATCATAAAGCAAGAGGTCATGGGATTGATGGCTATTATTTGTTTAATAATTGTAAATAATCCTGTAATTTACAGGAAGCAGTATGCCATCTTCACAACTCTGAGACAAATTGTGGGCGCTACAAACTGGATCAAGGTAAAAAAAAAAGAAAAAAAAGATTCTTACATTCTTTTATTTTTTTACTTTCATAAAAACTTACAAACATTTTAAAGGTAAGATTCAAAGAATATGCTTTCATTCTCTTGTATAAGAAAATAAATCCATTATAGTTTACGATCTTAATCATACATTTTGTTTCCATAGAGTAACCTCGCCTCATAACGAGGGCGTAACCTCACATTTACTCAGAGCTATGTCTGCAAGTCCAGATTTTCATGACGCTGATCATGACGACATTGTAAGTAACTTTTACTATTTTCTCCTTGTTTCATTTTACTGTGACTTGCGTTGTTTTTATTCATATCACTCTCATTTAATTGTTTTCCAGCTGCCTGTAAGACATACTACGAGACAGTACGCAGGAGCTTCAGGTACAAACAACCAGATCTGGCATTGCAGGCCGAAGCTGTGAAGAGTTCAGCTCGGAGTCGAGCGAGAAGAAAGAGGGTAAGATTTTTAGTCAATGTCACTATTTTTCACGTGTATTAATAGATGTTTTGTGTCCATACACAGTGCATCACAGTACTGATTGTCTGTATTTGTTGTTTTTACAGCTGCTAGAAGCGAGACGGTGTGCTAGGTGAGGATGACGTGGGCATTTGGAAGTGCGCCACCATAGATCTGATGTCCGATGAAGCCACCAGCCAGGAGCTCACAGAGCTCTGTGCTACGCTGCAGTCGAGATTAGAGGCGACTCCTAAATACAGGGCAACGCACCACAGACGTTTTCAAAGTGGATCGAATTCAGAGAGAACGCCGCTGGTCACCTACAGCTCCGAAGATGAAAACAGACACTGAGCTTCCAATTTGTTGTGTGTGCAGATGATCTATGCTTTGTACATAGGTGTATATTGTTTTGTGTTTGTGCTAATAAAGCTCTTTCTTTGAATAAACAGCATGTCCCTGGCAAATTTTCCATTCCTTTATAAATTCATGTCCTTGATGGTAATAATAGTGTAGTCCATAGGTTAACAATGACATGAATATACCACAGAATAGCATATTATGAATATAAAAAAATAATTTATATATTATTTATATGAATATTATAATTTTTTGAATTTTTAATGAGAGAGGGTGACCAATAGTAACAGATCTGCCAACCAATCACGAGTGATTTTTCTTGTTTAAACCACGTGGGTTCAACCAATAGTGACTGAGGAAATTCAAGCCTTTCTCTGGCGGGAGCTGCTATTCATATGGTAATTAGAGCCATTCACACCTCCGGCGCCAGCGCTCTGCCTACGTCATGGTTCGTTTCCGACAATATTCGGCACAGACGAACGCGACGTTCACAGGCTGTAAATTGTCGTTAACTGCCGAAAATTAGGGAGATTTGCGGCCGTTTACGGGGTCGGAAATCCCAATTTTCATGCAGTGTGGGGTATATTGAAGAAGACCAATGGGACCAGATTCTGGAGTTAGTCCATAACTCTTCCATCTGTGCACGGCATGGTCTGATTCAATGTAAACTAATACATAGGACTTACTACACTAACCACAGATTGTCCAAGTTCTACCCCAGTGTTGCAGATGCTTGTAATAGGTGCAACCAATCTCCTGCAGACTTCATCCACATGTTCTTGTCATGTCCAAAGCTAGCAGACTTTTGGTCTAAAATATTTGACACTCTTTACACGGCCTACCATTGTGTAATAAACCCAAATCCTCTGTCTGCCCTTTTTGGTATACCACATGGCAGCACTTTAATAGCTGAAGCACAACACTCTTTGTAATAATAATAATAATAATAATAACTTTGACTTTTATAGCGCCTTTCAAGAAACCCAAGGCCGCTTTACAAGGGGTGGGAACTGGTTGGGGGGGGTGCTTATGTAGAGCTGTGTATCGTCAGCATAGCAGTGAAAACTGAGTCCATGGTGACGAATGATTTGACCAAGGGGGAGCATGTAAATGGTGAACAGAAGGGGGCCAAGTACCGATCCCTGGGGCACACCATGATTGACTGGAGCAGGGGTTGAGTTTGAGTCTTTGATGGTGATGTATTGTTTCCTACCGGAGAGGTAAGACTGAAACCAGGAAAGAGCAGAGTCAGTGAGTCCTAAGTATTCATGAAGGCGGTTGAGGAGGATGGCGTGGGAGACAGTGTCAAAAGCCGCAGAGAGGTCCAGGAGGATGAGGAGACTGATGAGGCCATTATCGGCAGCTGTGAGGAGGTCATTCATGATTTTGATGAGGGCAGTCTCGGTGCTATGGTGGGGTCTGAAGCCAGATTGGAAGGGTTCACAGAGCTCATGGTGGGACATGTGTTGCTGTAGCTGAACCGCCACAGCTCTTTCCAGAATTTTGCTGAGGAAGGGAAGGTTGGATATAGGGCGGTGGTTGCTGGGATCATCCGGGTCCAAGCCAGGCTTTTTCAGTGTGGGGATCACCACAGCAGTTTTGAAGCTGGTGGGGACCACCCCTAGTGCCAGCGAGATGTTGATGATACTAGCCATGGCAGGGCACAGAGTAGGCAAACATGCCTTTACCAAGGTAGTAGGCATGGGGTCCAGCTTGCAGAAGGTGGACTTAGCTTTAGACACCAGGTCCATGACTTGGTTGTGTTCCAGGGCGGCAAAGGAGGAGAGAGAGCACTGTGGTGGGTGGACTGAGGCAGTTGAGTTGAAGTCCAGCGGTTGATGGGCAGGAATGGATGGAATTCCTGTCTGGTGAAGCTGCTGATAAATGGTGTCCACCTTTTCCTGAAAAAAACCTGCTGAATTCTGAGCAGAGTTCAGCAGCATCAGAGGGTTGGGGGGCATCTGGGGGGCGGAGAAGACGGTTAATCGTTGAGAAGAGACGCTTGGGATGGTTCTGTTGATTATTGATGAGAGTGGAGTAGTATGATGTTTTTGCCTGAGAGAGAGCTTTTTTGTAGTCCCTGACATGGTCTTTGAAGATCTCGTGATGGACAACAAGGACAGATTTTTTGTGCAGTCTTTCAAGCCGCCGCCCAGCCGCTTTCATGAGGCGGAGCTCAGGGGTGAACCAAGGAGCTGGCTGGGTGAAGGAGATGGACCAGGTCTTCAGAGGGGCTACTGCATCCAGGCTCAGAGAGAGGGCGGTATTGTAGTTCTCCACAAGGCCATCTGCAGTATGGCAGGTAGGATGCGAGGCAAGGTGTGTTGCAAGCATGTTTGACAGCGTGGGTGTGGACACGCGCCTGATGTTCCTGAATGTGATTGTTCGTTTAGCACGGTGCTTAGGTTGTGGCATCGGTACAGAGAACTGGACGGCATGGTGGTCCGACACAGCGAGGTCAAGGCACTCGAGGTGAACAGGGGTTAAGCCAAAGGTACACACCAGGTCCAAGGTATGCCCTTTGACATGTGTGGGACCCTGCACATGCTGTGACACATTGAAACAGTCCAGGAGAGACAGGAACTCAGCAGCAAAAGGGCAACTGCTAGAGTCCACATGGATGTTAAAATCTCCCATAATGATGGTGGACGGGGACATGGGGCAGACAGCTGTGAGTAACTCAGAAAACTCAGAGAGAAAAGTGTTGGAAGCTTTTGGAGGGCGGTAGACAAGGACTACCTGGAGCTGTGCAGCCCCAGCCAACACAAAATGAATATATTCAAAAGTTGCTGAGTTTGTGGGGAGCTCCTTAACAAGGATGTCAGAGCGGTGAATAACAGCCAACCCACCACCACGGCCCTGACAGCGAGGCTTTTGTATGTAAACATAGCCTGGCGGTGTGGCATGGTTGAGTGATAGGAAATCCTGCTGAGCTTGCCATGTCTCTGTCAGGCACATGAACTCCAATTTCTTATCAATGATAATGCCGTGTATTAATCCAGCCTTATTATTCAGTGAACGGGTGTTCAGGAGCATGAAAGTTGCAATCTGGTTGGTGAAAGTAGCGACAGGGGGAGCAGTCGAGTCAACAGAGGCCAGAGGACGCAGGTTGATTAGCTCTGCGTGACGATTGCTCTGATGACGTCGCAACACGGAAGTGTGGCACCGAACACCTGACACAGCTGGAGTTGTACTCGAGTGGACAAACTTATGTCGGGTGGCCCTGTGCACATAACGAGGACGACGCAGAATATGGAGAGACTTTATGACATCCAGGCAGCTCGGGGAGATGAAGGAGTAGAGTTTCTTTAGTTCCGTTGCGGAGTATTTAAGGAAAGCCATGCCAGGAGTGCGCCCAGCTTGGCTAAGTGACGTTAGCAGAGCCGCAAGCTGCGCTCCAGGTAGAGTCAGCAGTAACGACGGAGGTGGACTGGAGGTGAAGCCGGTGTAGCCTGTCCAAAGGTAAGACCACAGTTTGTCCGGTAGTAGTAGTCAGCTGAGATGGTCCAGGTAACGTTCATGGAGACTAGCTGCTAATCGCACAGTAAAGTTGAAGTTGATGGCTACTTGTGGAGCCAACAGATTAAATAGAGGCGACTTGTTAACAAGGTAACTGACGGTTGCAGAAACACAGGATTAAATCAGCGAATTTGTAAACGGGGAACGTGGACGTGAGAAGCGGCGACATTCACGCCAGCGTCCTCTCTCTGTCCTGAATCAGTCAGACTTTGGCCTTCTGTACCCTGCTTGCTAGACGCCTGATCTTACTTAACTGGAAACAGGCCCTGCCTCCATCATATGACAGATGGATTAAGGAAGTCCTTTATAATCTAAAACTTGAGAGGCTAAGGTTCTCCCTTAGAGGCTCCTTGAGGAGATTTGATAAAACTTGGAACCCCTTGCTTTCCATCATAGACTCCCTAGACATCATGCCTGAGGAGTGAATGTTTATGTCCTTTGGATCTACAGTGTAACCAACCACCAATGCAAGATTTTTTTTTTTTTTTTTTTTTTTAGACATGCATCCCGCGTTTAATTCTACTTTTATTTAGCCTACCCATTTGCTATACACCATACACCTTACTTTATATTCTTTCCGCCATTTAATCCGGAGCGCGAGTCTTGACACCTACGCGTCGCGCCAGTCACAACCTAGCGTCTCGCCTGCCTCAAGACCTCTCACTGTTTATATGTACCAGAGACACTCCGATTGATGCACATGTGCAAACAGACAGTGCAGTCCTTTTCTTATTTATCTATTTGTCATTTTATCTTATATTTTATTCTTTTTGTCCATAATGGAGCGCGCGTCATGTCACCTATCAGCGTCGCACCTGCCTCAAAATCTCAAAATCTTGTGATCGATATTCTGATAAAGGTCTATGTAGAAATTACGGTTGTGTCAACCAAGTAATTAATGTCCTATAGCTGCCATCTTTCGCATTAGATGTTTGTGTGAAAAACTGGCAAAATAACAACTGGCAATGCAAATATTTTAGATTAATCATTAAAATGCTGTCAATTTAATTGGTAGAGTCACCAATTGGTAAAACCCCATGCACTAATTTCTATTTATTTTAATTATTAAAATAAAATTTAGTTCTTTGCCTGAACAATTTTTGTTTGTTTTGCAGTTCTCACTGATGCAAATTCAAATACCTCATCCTTAAATGTTGATATTCTGCAACATTCTGTAAATAAAATGAACTTAAATAGCCTATAAAACAAACAAATCGATGTAGTGAAGACTCTTCGTCTGCTTTTCGCTTCAGCGTGTCAATCGGAGTATCAAGCAGTAAAACAGTGGGTGATCTTGAGGCTGGCGCGACGCTTTGAGCCAACAAGCGCGCTCAATTATGAACAAAAAGAGCGAATAAAATGTAAGATAAGAAATAGGTAAATATGAGCAGGATTGCACTGTTTTTTTTGCTCTCGTAAATCATTCGGAGTGTCTTGTAGATGAAAACAGTAAGAGATCTTGTGGCTGGCGCGACTCTTAGGTGTGGAGACTGGTTATATCCGTGACTGGTCGAGTGGCAGGCGCATATAACAGTGACTGTGTGTGTGTGTGTGTATGATATCATATGATTTATCAATATAATTTTTTCTCAAATTAAATGGTAAAAGGCTCATGAAGTGGCTCTCAGAGTGGCTCTGGAGATGAATTTCATCATGTCATTTCGTGAGGCAGCAGAGACTGAAAACTGTCACTTGTGCTTCAGTGTGTGTGTGTGAGGTAAATGAAACCGCGCGTCTGCGCCATTCATTCACACAGAGACAAGCAGAACATGCAGGGTTAATATTGAAATAGTCTTTTTGCAGTTTAAAATACACAGACACTATATATATATATATATATATATATCGGCTACAGACAGTGCTCCTAGTAAAAAAGTTAGTCTGGAGCCGCGCTTAGATAAAAACACGGAAGCGACTTAAAGCAGCTCCTATTAGTGGGTACCGAATATACCCGGTACTACAGAAATGCTGGTATCGACACATTTTCAGCACCGACTTGGTACCAGGGCCGGAGTGGGGCCACTTTTCAGCCCTGGAGTTCAGGCCCAGGACCGGCCCACTTTTTCCATGGTGGAATTCCAAATTAGCACTTTTGCCAATTTGGATAAATGAAGCAACAGTTCATCTGTTACTATTGTGTTGTTTGTATTAATACCATAGTTCAACAAATAATGTAAAGGTTAAATAATAATTCACTTAGACTTTATAAGAAGCAATTGCGACTTTATTTCACGCAGTTCTGACTTTATATCTTGCAATTTCTGACTATAAGAAGTAGGGCTGGGACGGTTACCGCATTACCGCAATACCGCGGTCACGTGATGCCTACCGCGGGTCTGAACTCGTCACCGTCATCACCGAAAAAAAGAAAAAAAAACTTGGCCTGCACATGTGTGCACGTTGTGTCTAATTACATGGATTCATTGATTCTAATGAGATGGATTGTGTCTTGACATGTGTCTTACATGGATTCAAGGTTTTCTAAACAAAACTAAACAAAAGATGGACCTTTCGCAAGTTGGGGAGCGCAATGTTCCATGACACATAATAACATTCCATTTGTATTGACTATTATATGCGAGAGTACCTGTGTAATGTCTTGTAGTCTATAATTTGAATTTAATTTTACTAAACTAAAGCATAAAATACAGGCGCATGACTCATGAGAAAGCCCCAAAAGCAGGACCTCAGTTTTTAATTGCACATGCTTAACACAATTCTCTCACGTGGTTGCGCAGCCGTTGCGCTTTGTGCATAGGTAGATAAGCTACTATTCCATCGAAACATGGCGGAGAGGGCTAACTTGGTGGCAAAGCCAAATGTCACGTCGCCAATATGGGCACATTTTGGCTTTGAACCAGACGAAAAAGGACTTCCAGCCAATTTGAGTGAGCCCATTTGTAGAATTTGCCACAAAAAGATACCGGTATCACGCTCAAATACTTCCAACCTGAGGACGCATCTTCGAATCCATCACCTGGCAACATTTGCTGCCCTTGGCAGCACCACAAGTGCTTCGTCTGAAGATCGGCCCACAACCTCAGGCCAGGGACGACAGCTGGGGATCGCAGACTCGTTTGCTAAAGGGACTAAGTACCAACGCGACAGCCATCAGTGGCGAACCCTGACGGATAGTGTGATCCGCCTTCTGGTGGAGGAAAAGTTGCCATTTAACTTAGTCGAGAAGCCAGCCTTTAAGGCGATGCTAAAGGCCTTCGACAAACAATATGTCCCCCCTGACAGAAAATACTTTTCAAAAAAGGCAGTACCAGAGAAGTATGTGAAAATGGAGGACAGTTTGACTCGCGAGTTAAAGGACGCTGACCATTTTTCTCTCACAACAGATATGTGGTCAAGCGTTAATATGATGCCCTATATGAGTGTGACAATTCATTACCTGAACACCAACTGGGAGCTGAAGTCAAGGTGTTTGGAGACCTCCTTCATGCCAGAAAGTCACACAAGTGATAACCTGTCCGAGGCTCTGTGATCCGCTCTTGAAGAATGGTCTCTGGATGATAAGAGGTTGGCTTGTGTCACTACTGATAACGGAGCAAACATTGTGGCTGCGGTGAGGAAACTTGGATGGGGATGGCTACCATGCTTTGGCCACAACCTCCATTTAGCCGTCACCAACTCCATGAAAGCAGAAAAAGAACGCACTGCCCGGGCCATGGGTTTGTGTCGAACGCTGGTGACTGCTTTCTCCCATAGCTGGCAAAAGAAACAGTGGCTTCAGAAAGAACAAACTGAGCTGGACCTGCCTCAGCACTCCTTAGTACTGGTAAGTTTTAGCTCTCTTCCAACTCTGTTTTTGGAAAGATTGACTACAAATAAGCTGGGCCTGCGATATTTAATTCAATATAATCAATAAACAATCTATTGTAGGCAATTAAACATTTAAGTAGCCTATGTGAATCTGAAATTCCAATTTCATTAAAAGGCTATCGAAAAAGATATCCGTCTGGCAGGCTTACAATCACAGTAGTGTGCGACACTTTGTTAAATTAAATAGCATTCGTTAAATAGCCTTGAACCACACTGAGACCAAAGCGCACACGAGATGTATAAATTAATATAAATGTAAAAATATATAATATAAATAATATAAATATAAATAATATTTATATATAAGTAAAAAACAATCACAGTATTGTGAGCAGCGACACTTTGTTAAATTAAATAGACTTGAACCACTGAGACAAAAGCGCACATGGGATAGGCTATGTAAATTAATATAAATATGTAAATATGTTATAAAATATAAAAATATAAATATAAATAATATTTATATTAAGTAATATACAATCACGGTAGTGTGAGCAGCGACGACACTTTGTTAAATTAAATAGCCTTCCTTAAATAGCCTTAATTAACCACTGAGACAAAAGCGCAGACGAGATATGTAAATTAATATAGGCTAAACATGTAAAAATATGTAATATAAAAATATAAATCATATTAAATATAAGTAATATAAAAATATGTAAATTTAAATAATGTTAAAGCAAAGTGTTTTAATTTGTTCACAGGATTGCCCCACCAGGTGGGGAACGAAGCAAAAAATGATTGCGCGCATTCTTGAGCAAGGCCCTGCCATTCGGAGGGTTTTGGATGACCGGCACACTCAACACCTAATTCCGACGTGGCAGGACATGGAGGTCATGGAATCGGTGAATGCAGCCCTGAAAAATATTGCCGATTTCACGGATGCACTGTCTTCTGAGCGAGCAGTTACCGCATCCTCTTTGAAACCAGTGCTGCAGCTAGTCACCGAGGATCTGCTGCTCCCAGCTGAGGAGGACACCCAATTGACGCGCAACCTGAAAGAAAAAATGTTGCCATTTTGATGGAAAAATACAGTGCACCCTCAACTCAAAAGCTATTGGCAAAGACCGCGTTTGTCGACCCTAGGTATAAGGACATTGACATTGCTGACGAGGTGAAGGATGAGCTCATGGAAGAGATGATGGATGTGCCCGAAGAGCAGCGTGATGACGGTGATGGAGAGGGAGCAAGTGAACACAACCCTCCCAGAAAACCGAATCTGGCTGACTTACTTGGGAAAAGAAAAGAAAAAACATCTACTCCGACCCCCAAGAGAATTCGTGTAGACACAGAGATCAGAAGGTATTTGCAGGAGGAAGCCCTGGATTCCCACGCAGACCCTCTTGTCTGGTGGCGGGACAATCGTGTCCGATTCCCTCTGCTTTCAAAAGTAGCCCGAAAATATATGACCATTTGCGCTACAAGCATTCCCTCAGAACGTGTGTTCAGTGCGGCAGGTAACGTCGTTACGTCTTTCAGGGCCTCCCTTAAAGGTGCCATGTGTAAAAAAAAATCAATTCATACTCCACATTCCATACCAGATGGGGGCAGTATACCTCCAGAAAGTGTGTCTACTCTATGAATATGACATCTTCAAGCTACTCCCCTTCACCTTTACCAGTGAATATGTTCATATTCGTTTTGTTCATATTACATTTTTATCGTTAGTTTGAATTACATTAATTTGACAGACAGCATTCGCTGATGTTGACCAACGTAACCAGAGCTGCCAATTATCACGCATTCACCGTGAGACACACGCAATTGACACTTTTCACACGCTCTCACGACACACATCAATTTTCTCGCGCACAGAAAAATCCCGAAGCAAAGAGGACATGGAGACCGACAGACTAGACAGAGCAGGTTAGTTATGATATAAAAAAAATTTCAGCTCTCAGATTCTGTCAATTTTATTACGCAATTCAAACAATAAATACCGTTTTGGCGCTTGTAAATGTTACGTGACAGATCCCTAGCACACGTGAACCGATCATCTCTAGTAGCTAATAGTAAAAAACACGAACACTGTTGAAAGAGACAGTTGGCTACAACTAAGTTAACCGAAATGTATTCCTCATACATAATATCTACCAATCAGTGTTTTTTATCAGCGTGAAGAGGTCAATAACATAGCTGGAGAACAATTATGTCAGATTTACCTCAGGAAAGCCATTTAATAAACATAATATAGGTTGTTATAATAAACAGAAATGTTGCAAGTTCGGAGTCGAACCTCATTTCTTTCATGGCCATTAGTTGTCTCCAGCGATGGAAAGCAGTGCCAATGTTTACTCTGGTTCTGTTCCTTTTTTTATCCGATTTTATTTGCGATTCCGAGCGCGTTTTATCCCTGCAGCGGGTGGGTGTGGTGGTGGTAAGGGTCTCTTGCCAAGGGCTTCAGCCATTCTTCCGCTCTCTTCCCTGAACTGAAATGTAGTAGTGGGCTGTATTTTCCACACGATTGACATCAGGTTCAAGTACGTCCACAAGCCGTGCGAGTTATTCGTGTATTGCAGTTGGGCTGGTGGTGGTTATGTTGCTCGCATACCGCCTCCCATGGCCGAAACTGGTATTACAACACCTGTCGGGCCGTGGCTAGTAATGCTATTGCTAATTCAGGTTGATATCTCTGCAGCACTATAACTTGTCATTTTTTTAATGACATCATCACCCTTATTTCTTCTCATTCTTTTGATGCGTGTAGCTCATTTTTGGGATATTTTTACCTCAATTTTTACACATGGCACCTGACAAAGTGAACATGCTAGTTTTTCTAGCAAAAAATATGAAAGCTGGGATGTAAACATAGCCTAGCCTATATTTCGTTTTGCCAGCATTTTTTTTTTCAGACATCATTCCATTTCTGTTCTAAATGTTCCTGTTCTAAATGTGAAATAATAAATGTTAAATAAACGTGTTCCTTATGTTCAATTGCCTTAGCCTCTGGTGTGTGCGCAAAAGTCGTTAGTTTAAGTGATTATTTGATGACGACGACTGTAATCTTAAAGTAAAAATATGGGAAATAAACATGAACAAATAAATATCTATTACTGATCAATACGATAAATAAAAATGTGTTTGTTTGTCCTTGTTTATGCTGTTCTATCTTCAGATCTCTGTTGTTAATTGTGATCTGATTTGATATCGCAGCAAAAAATATGAATGCTGGGATTTAAACATAGCCTCGCCCATTATTTCGTTTTGCAGCATTTTTTTTTTCAGACATCATGGCGGGGGTGGTGTTGAGCGGTTTACCGCTATACCGTGGGAATTTCTTGCTTTTCAACCGTGGTAAGAAAAACTCCATACCGTCCCAGCCCTAATAAGAAGCAATTGCACACAATTCTGACTTTATAACACGCAATTGCAACTTTATATCTCACAATTTTGACCATCTCGCAATGCTGACTTTATAACACGCAATTGCAACTTTATTTCAGACAATTCTGACTTTCCCATACAGAAATGTAATATATGTCAATATATGTAAATTACATATATAATGTTAGTGCCCATGTATGTCTGCTGCATATATGAGAATATATGCAAAATTCATATATGTAAAACACATATACATATATGAAACATATATTTCAAAATATATCAAAAATGGCCGTTTTCATGTAAGTGCCATATATTTTCCCGTATATGCACATAAATGTGAAATATATGTAAGACGCATATATGTATACATGCATATATGACGTATATATGTATACATGCATATATGACACATGTGTATACATGCATATATGACGCATATATGTATACATGCATATATGACGCATATATGTATACATGCATATATGACGCATATATGTATACATGCATATATGACGCATATATTTATACATGCATATATGTACTTATTTCTATAGTACATACTTTAACATATATTAGGGATACAAATCTTATATCTGAATGCCTTGAAATTAAATGCCTATAGTTGGAGATTTTGTCTATTGTGTGAATACCAAATATAGTATTTTATTATAGTAATACCAAATATAGTATTTCTTTGTCATTTTTGACAAATACATCCACAAAGTACCATAACCATATGCCACAGCTTTAAAAATGCATCAGTATCACATGCATGTACACTGTAAAACTTTTCACTGTAAATTTACAGTTAAATACTGGCAGCTGGGTTGCTATCCACATACTGTATTTTTACAACACTACTACAGTAAACAGCATTTACAGTACTCCACTGTAATTACCAAATACAGTATATACCACATTTTACATTATTAAACTTGTCGACAGCAATAAATTGTATTTTTACTTATTTATTACATAATTAAAATATAATTAAAATATTATACTTTAAGGTTTCATAAGAGTAGTCACACTAGGAAAAAGAAAACAACATTTTCTGAGTTTTAAAACATTTATTTAGTTAAATTGCCTTCTGTGAACATGTTGGCTGAATTACTTTTTAAACATAAAATGCAATTTTAACACTTAACAACAAACAGGTAACAGTTAGCACTTAATTAAAGGAATAGTTCACCCAAAAATTTAAATTAGCACATGATTTACTCACCCTCAAGTCATCCTAGGTGTATCTGACATTCTTCCTTCAGACGAATACAATCAGAGTTCTATTAAAAAATGTCCTGGCTCTTCCAAGCTTTATAACGACAGTGAAATGCTGTTTCTTTTTTGAAGTCCATAAAAGTGCAAACGAAACTTCGTTTGTGGTGTTCTTGTTTTGCACAACTTGGCCAGTTTTCTTTGAAGTTACTTGTCCTTTCTTTGTTTTTGATCCACGTTCAGGATTGATGTCAAGAAAGCGTCTAAAAGGCGAACAACAATTAAATAACAAACAACAATTAAATATTATTAACTGAAGGTATATATTTTGACAAAGAGAGACAGCACAAAAGCTGTCTAAAACTGAACAACATAAAAAAAAAAAATTCAATGTAGGATGTTGTGAAAAAAAAAAAAATGCAATGTTGGATGTTGTGATCAATAACTGATATTTGTTCTGCCCTGGTAAAATACATCAACTCAATGTGTCTGTTTACATGCGCACTGTCAACTAACTAAATTTTTGGAAGTGGGGTTGCCAGATTTAAAGTTTTATTCTACAACTTTTGTCTACTCATCACCCAGCTCATTAACAATATCATCCCCTCATCCGGTGCCATCAGAGTATCAGTGGAAAGGCAGTCTTTAGACTCTCCGTTTATATAGAGCACACACTGCCAGAATCCAGCCCAAACCTTTGTGACAGAAATAATTTAACTTAATTGCAAGCCTTGCAATGTTTATTGCATATATGACAACATGATTTACCAGACTAAAATGCATGTTTGCACCCAAAAATTTAAATTCTGTCATTATTTCTAACCCTCAAGACTTTTGTTCATCTTCGGGACACAAATGAAGATATTTTTGATGAAATCTGATAGTTTTGTCCTTCCATTGATATCAATATCATTGCAACTGTCAAAGCCCAGAAAAGTGGTAAAAACATTGGTAAATATATAGCTACAGTGGTTCAACCTAAATATTATGATGCAGGGTTTCTGCACATTTTTTAAAGTCAAATTTAAGGCTTTTTAAGACCCGAAGAAATCAAAATTAATACCATGCATTAGGGGTGTGCAATATTGACAAAATATGTCTCGATCGATATTTTCAAAGTTTTCTTGATAATAATTAGGGATGTCCCGATACCACTTTTTCACTTCCGATACCGATACCGAAGCTTTGGCTATTTTCCGATACCGATATCAATCCGATATTTTTATTTTATTCTTGAACTAATACTAATAATAATAAAATATAATGGAAGCACTTTGCTCAATTAGCCACATAAAAACATCTCACTCAAATGGAGAACAAATACTTCTCCAGTATATAGTCCACAACAACAGTTGATAATGAAAGACTGCCACCCTTTATTCAAAAGACCTTGAGATATGTTTGGTAACCTGAATGAATTTAAAATTAATTTGCTATATTTCAGATCAATATATTTGTTTCCTTAAAATTTTAATTAACTTTAACTTTATTCTCATCTGAATTATAAATTTATTTCTGTATAAAATACTACTACTTTTAAAAACACATTTGATTTTCTTTTTTATTCAATGTAGAATGTGTAACTTAAAAATAAACAGATTAGTGCCCTGTTTTAGGACAAGAAATGAAAACCAATGCAATGATGAATGTCCAAAAGATGAGATCATTTTTGCTTTTAAACAGCGCGTGTCTGTGTGTGACAGTTACAGTTTGACAAGAGTTTACAGTTTGACAAAAGCACAATGTTGTGTTTTACACAAATATAAGTAGGCTAAACAGTTTTTGCAGTTTTAATGATGTCCTGTATGAAAATGACGGAGTAGGTTTTTATGTTTCCACTGTTCGATCGCGCCCGTGCCTCTCTCTCTCTCTGACACACACACACACACACACACACACTCCAGCATTGCAATCTTGACATCGCAGCCTGTTCATTTTGCTGCGTTCACGCCAAACGCGAATAGAGCGGCAAATTTGCGTCTATCGCGTCTAGTTCGATGCTTGAACAGTTTGAATCCATTCGCGCGTCCAAAGCGAATAGGACGCGCCGCGCGCGTATAAGTTTGAAGCGATATAGACGCGCGTTCAGAGCTAAGGTGGGCTACAGATTAGGTGTCCCTAAAGAACCCGCATATGCGCTTATCTAACAGTAACGTTAGTTCCGTATTACATTAATTAATGTGCACGCGAGATTTATTTATTTTTATACCGTGTATTCTCTGTGTAAATCCATGCACCGAACGTACGTTCAGTACGAATACGTACCGTTCCACCCCTAATGGGTATCGGATCATAGGTATCGGATAATTTTTTTTCTCCCCTCCGATATCCGATCTAGCGTTTTGGGCCAGTATCGGCACGATACCGATGCCGTGGATCGGATCGGGACATCCCTTATAATAATTAGATAACATTTTACTGATTGTGTTTCTGTGCTTGGTGCCATGGCTTGTTTAGGCCTGTTGACAGCTGACTGACAAAGATATTCATATTTTTCATATTCTATGCAGTGGTCAGTTTTCATATTCTATGCAGTGTAGGCAACACCGATTTTTTGTCGTTGTTCTCTGTACTGACAGCACTCCAAATTTACAAAAAAATTTGCTCAATGTTAAAATTGACCGGAGTTCTCCTTTAAGGTTGCACTAGTTACATGGATTATTTAAACAATGTTTTTACTAGCTTTCTGGGCCTTAAAAGTTGCAAAGACGTTGCTGTCTATGGGTGGTTCAGAAACCTCTCAGATTTCATCAAAAATATCTTAATTTGTGTTCTGAAGATGAACGAAGGTCTTACAGGTTTGGAACGACATGAGGGTGAGTAATTAATGACAGAATTTTCACTAATCCTTCAACTGAAAACAACTTGCACTGACATATCTTAAAATATATGACTGCCACTGTTTTATCTCAAGATGCACACCAGTAATGTTTTTTTTTTTTTTTTATGATACATTATTATAAAATCTGCTTAAATACTCTAATTTTATTAAGGCCTAGACCTGTCTTAAGCTAAGCCCTGTATGGAAACCAGGGCCATATTGTTCATACCAGTAGTCAACATAATAAATACTGTCAAGTCAAGGTTAGTGACACAATTCAGTCTAATATATGTATATATATATATACACACCGTATTTTCCGCATTATAAGGCGCACTTAAAAGCCTTTAATTTTTTCAAAAAACGACAGTGCACCTTATAATCCGGAGCGCCTTATATATGGATCTGGCGCCTTATGTTAACGTCTGTTAAACAACCGCTGACTTAAACCTTGTTTATACTTTCGCCTGACACCGGAGCGCGAGCCTCCGCTGACTGCGCGCGCAACTCCCCAAACAGACGAGGCATTTATACTTGACGCAACTGTTTTGTTTTAGACTGAACACCAGACCATATAACTGATTTAGACGCGCAAACTGGGTGCCGGTGTGATGAGATATACTACTAATATCCGTCTGCTCGGGCAGATTCGGCTCAAAGTCATGCATCTTCGGATTCAGAGGCGCGCGCGCTGTTAAGCCGAATCTGCCCGAGCAGACGGATATATATATTTTTTTTATTAACTTCGCGCTCATGCGGACGCGTCGAGTATAAACAAGGTATCTTGGTTTACATTTGGACTTTGGATGTGATCTTAGGCTTGAAAAGGTTGGTGACCACTGCATAACGCAAACCCAGTCAAACGTTTGACTGCAGTATCTTCTATTCTATGCGCCTTATAATCCGGTGCGCCCTATATATGAAAACAGTTCTAAAATAGGCCATTCATTGAAGGTGCGCCTTATAATCCGGTGCGCCTTATAGTGCGGAAAATACGGTATATATATATATATATATATATATGAATGGCAAATATGCCAATGACTAACCTCTGAACAAACTCAAGGTGCTGCCTCTTCCTGTACTGCAAGCTGAAGATATAGGAGGAGGCAAACAGCGCTGCCAGGCCAGTGATGAAGAGGCTGTGATCCTTCACACACACCTTGACCTTCCAAACTTAATATCCAGCACTGGTTGCTTAGAGATTGACCTGTAATGGAATAAAAAAAAATAAAGAATAAATAAATAATATTAATAATTAAAATAACTACTGTGGATTCCACTGTGGTTCGATGTAGTTGTCTATTCATAGTTCTATGAATTACATTTTTCAACTAAAAATTAAAATTGGTTAGAATGCTAAAATGCACTGTCATATAATTTTGTTTGTTTTAAGCATAAACTCACTTAATTTTGACTTATTCTTTAAGAAAACAAGACAATTTTTACGTGTCTATTAAATGCTTCTTCATGTAAGAATTGTAGATATCTGGACTGGAAACAAAATAAAAACACTAATTAAGAAAAACATATTTTGCAGTGGGGTGAGTAAATGATGGCTTTTCATTTTAGGTTTCATCTACCCCTTTAATGTTTACATACCAGGAAATAAGTCGTGGACTTTCTGGCAAATGTAGATTGCTGGACATCAGCGATGCAAATTCCTGAAACAATTTTTAAAAAGGACAGCACAACCTTGATCAACAGAACCAAAACATAATAAACATATTACAAATTAATGAGATTTGCTGAATAATCTCTACTTATCTGCTTGAAGGATAACACCGTCTAACTTCTTTGAATTAGGAGTAGTTGTAGGACCATGGGATGGCAATCAGGAATAGGCCTACTACATTTGAAAACAGCATTAGGAACATGGATTTTCATGTGCTAGCAAAATTCTGACAACGATTCAAAAGCACGATCACAGAACTGACAGAATTTGACAGCATTTTTTTTTTTTTAACACATAAACTATAACTGTAACACTACTTAAAAGCACTTACATTAACAATGGCCATCAGATTACAAAGCCTAAAACGAAAAAAATATATATCAAATGCATGTCATGCAAATAGCATGGTGGTACAGGTTGCCTATTATATGAAATGTTGAAGTTAACGTTACTTGGTAAACAGGTGGAACAGAGTCAGTGAATTGCTTGCGCGGCCACGTTAAACCGCGTTCGCAAAATCAAACCAAATACGTGAAAACAATGTAGAAACGCAAAAAAAAAAAAAAAAAAAATAGATATTGGCTTACCGTATCACTCAGTTGAACAATTCTCCATCTTCTCAAACTCTAAATCCCACTTATCGTCACGCGCAGGTTAGATTATTCAATGACAAATTCTTCCATCCGTCTTCAGGTAGCTGCTACCGTTAACGTCGTCCATTTTCTGCTGCGTCACAGGCAACTAATGTTTGAAACACGAACCGAACCTCAAAAAAGCTTTAAAATTGCTCACAGATTCGCAGACATTGTTTATCTTGATAACAGGAATGATTATAATGTTCAGTGAATCCCGCTGACAAAACGAGTTTGCCTGTTGTAGCTGCCTAACGTTACTGTCTGCTGCTGCTCGCATGACGCGTCACATTTGAACTGAATTGAGCGCGAAAGAAATCAATCCCACAATGCAATGCCTTTTCAGTCAGTATGATGGTAACGAATTTATCAGGACGAAAACAGAAATGTGCTGTATATTTACAGCTGTTCTGTAAAATATACATCTTAATACTGTATTATGGAAATACAGTACAATTCTGTAAGAAATTCGTTGTAAATTTACAGTAAAGGGTTACAGTGTATGTTTACATACATTTATTAAATATGTTGAAAACAAATATGTATGTCACATATTTATAATTAATGTTGTCCATATATGCGAGAAACCAATACTATACTGTAATATATGCAGATATATGGTATCATATATGGATGAACTCAAATATTTTCTTCACATGTTTGGACACATAAATGTTCATATATGTTGCAGGCATATATTGTGTTCTCAGATAAGTCAAATATATGTATAGATATATGTTGCAGGCATATATTGTGTTCTCAGATAAGTCAAATATATGTATAGATATATGTTGCAGGCATATATTGTGTTCTCAGATAAGTCAAATATATGTATAGATATATGTTGCAGGCATATATTGTGTTCTCAGATAAGTCAAATATATGTATAGATATATGTTGCAGGCATATATTGTGTTCTCAGATAAGTCAAATATATGTAGATATATGTTGCAGTCATATATTGTGTTCTCAGATAAGTCAAATATATGTATAGATATATGTTGCAGCCTTGCAGGCATATATTGTGTTCTCAGATAAGTCAAATATATGTATAGATATATGTTGCAGGCATATATTGTGTTCTCAGATAAGTCAAATATATGTATAGATATATGTTGCAAGCATATATTGTGTTCTCAGATAAGTCAAATATATGTATAAATATATGTTGCAGTCATATATTGTGTTCTCAGATAAGTCAAATATATGTAGATATATGTTGCAGTCATATATTGTGTTCTCAGATAAGTCAAATATATGTATAGATATATGTTGCAGTCATATATTGTGTTCTCAGATAAGTCAAATATATGTATAGATATATGTTGCAGTCATATATTGTGTTCTCAGATAAGTCAAATATATGTATAGATATATGTTGCAGTCATATATTGTGTTCTCAGATAAGTCAAATATATGTAGATATATGTTGCAGTCATATATTGTGTTCTCAGATAAGTCAAATATATGTATAGATATATGTTGCAGGCATATATTGTGTTCTCATATAAGTCAAATATATGTATAGATATATGTCATGCTATTTAAAATATAAGTACATATATGGCCATATATTACATTTTTGTATGGGTTATATCTCACAATTCTGACTTTATAACACGCAATTGCGACTTAATATCACGCAATTCTGATCATCTATCAATGCTGACTTTGACACGCAATTGCAACTATATTTCAGGCAATTCTGACTTTATATCTCGCAATTCTGACTTTATAACACGCAATTGAGGCTTTATTTCACGCAATTCTGATGTATTCCGAGATGTAAACTCGCAATTGTGAGATAAAAAGTCGCAATTATCTTTTAAAATGTTTTATTCTGTGGCGGAAACAAGCTTCCATACCTCCTGGCCTCTTCCTCCAATCCATTCTCCCTGATGCGTACCGTTACGGTAGGGCCGGCCCAGCAGTAGGCGCCGGCGGTACTAGCCTACCTAAAGCCTAGTTCACACTACATGACTTTAAAACGTCAGGCTGAACTGTGCGGTTCACACTACATGACTTGCTCTCTGTGAAATCAGGAGTGTTCAAGTTGTTGAGCTGTTCACACCACACGACACAACGTGATTGATCCGCAACAGGAGGTAACACACTACAGGAGTTGACAACAACTCTGTCACCCAACCATAGGCGTAATTTGCGGGTGGGATGGGTGGGACATGTCCCCACCACTATTTTCTAAGGTCGATATTGTCCCCACCACTATTGAAACATCTCGCGGCACGAATGTACCAATACAAATAAACAAAACATCTTCAGTTTACTAGCAGAGCATTCATTTCGTTCTTTTTTTAAATAAGACGCGATCTAGCGCTGAAATTTGTGGGTTTTTTTAAATCAACTGATCAAAGTGCTCGTTGCCGCTGCGATCAGTGGCATGGATACTGTTTGTTTCTGGCTCGCGCACAGCCTTTCACTCAGACGTGCACTTCAATCCGTTGTGGAGAGACTCGGTTCCGGTGCAATTAGAAAACAAAAAACACACCAAAAAAAGTGTCCCTGCCTGATATACAACCACTGAAAAACATAATCGGTTTTGATGAGAAAAAGAAAAAACTATATGAGTGCGGATTAGAACCCAGAACCTTTGACACGCGTGGCAAAAATTCTACCCCTGGACCACTTAAATACACACTTAATTTCGTCGGATCAACATATAATAGGCCTCACTGAACGACCACTTAAACCCAATCAATGTACTATTTAAATAGATTGCTGGACATTGTAGTGTTATATCTGTTTTATGATTAAGCATTGTGTCTTTGAAAACCGCGTATTTACCCGGTGACCTCAACCCATGCCTTGCTCTGATTGGCTGAAGTTCATGACATCAGTGAGGTTGAGTCGGCCGACAGCTCTGGATATCTAGCATGCTAGATATTTTTCTGGGCTCGGCGACGCGTCTGCGAGCGTCTTTGATGTGTTGTTGGCTCTTTCATACTAACAGATTGGCGAGCGTTCATCGCCCGCTAATCCCCCGCGATTTGCACGCGATAACACCCCGACCTGTCGGCGAGCTCAACGATTTGCAAATCGGGCTTAAATCGGGCTTAAAATCATGTAGTGTGAACTAGGCTTAAAACGTTTTGGAAAAGACTGGCTGTGGATCCAACCAACTCTATAGTAGGGGAGGGGAGAACTCCCTCACATGGTACAACCCATGCAGAGGCTGCGCACTGCTGTGTCAGAAGGCGGAACGTGTAATGTTACTAACGTGACATTGAAATGTGAAACAAAAAAACAAAAAATCCTCGACCGGCCCAAAAGTGAAGCGGCCCACCGGGAATTCTACCGATTCTCCTGATTACCCAATCCGGGCCTGCTTGGTACCGAAGTGCTGGTACTTTGACAACACTAGCGATAACACTGTAGAAGTTCTGAATGACCGGTAACTTAAACATTTTGTGGCCAAATTGTCTTGTGAGAGAAAAAGTTAATTTTCAAACCCTGGTGACAAGACATTATGAAACTGTTCCCAGTGTTCAAACCACTGCACCCGTTGACAGTCAGATAAGACACTATGCAAATATATGAAAGATAATACAATTACAAAACAGGCTTTAAAAGTTGTATTTAGAAATGAACAAATGGAATAACACATAGTTTTGTTACAGCATAAAAAATAAAAATAAATAAATGCATAACTAGGTAAATAGTTTTAAAGCAGGACCATTAAAGGAAAAATCAAGTGAAAAATGAACCTGGGGTTAATTAACACATGGTTACCGAGTCGATCGTTCCCTGCGATGCGTTTTCATGAAAATCGAATGTAAAGAGATTTATCTTTAAAAACAGATTAGCTCATAACAGAAGTATATGGGGCACAGAGTAAGTAAAAATAAATCGCTAGTTAATACCACTAACAAGGCTCAAAATAGCCTCACACTAACACGGTAACATAATCGAGCCACGAACGCCGTGCTACGTTAGATTTCACAAACGTAATTCCTATCGACCAGCTATCCTATCGACGGCGTTCGTGGCTCGATTAGTCGAGACTGTTTTCCAAGATGGATCCTGCATGTCAACGCGTAATGTACTGTCTTTAAAAAGTATCTTCTTATTAAACTGTCTGTACACTTACAAAGTTCTCAATGCTTCGGTTTGTATGTAAGGACCCTCATTATGTTACCGTGTTAGTGTGAGGCTATTTTGAGCCTTGTTAGTAGTATTAACTAGCGATTTATTTTACATTAGATTTTCATGAAAACGCATCGCAGGGAACGATCGACTCGGTAACCATGTGTTAATTAACCCCAGGTTCATTTTTCACTTGATTTGTCCTTTAAGAGGGGGAAATCTGCAGAGAGATGAGAGGAGATCTGCATTTTAGAGCCGGAGTGTGAAGATGAACAGTTCCAGGTTCATACACAGAAGAGTGAGGGAAAAAAAACTAAGTACGAGACATCGTGATTCACTCAAGGAAAAGCACAAAGATAACACCAGAGGTTTTTTGATCATGCAACAGAGACTTGAAACAGACCTTCCTCTTCTTAAAGACCTCTGAGCAACAGGGCTGAAATCTCTTAAAATCCACAGAGATTCAGACTTGAATGAAGGCCTGGTACTAGAGCACTAATGCAATATCGATTGATATTGCTGGGTTTTTTTTTGTTGATGTTGTTGGTTTTATTTACTAAAAATTTGTTTCTTATTCTAAAGTTAATCATTTCATACATTTGGATCATTGAAATAAATATGTAATTGCAATCAAGTATTTTCTTTTAGTGGCAACTTTAGTGGCATTATTGCAAATGTATGTGGCATTATTGCAATACGAAGACACTTCAAAAGACCTCAAACAAAAACAAAAACAATATAAACTTTAACAAAAATACTGATTTAATGTATTTTAAATTTTTTAAATATATATTCATAACAAAAGCTGTTAGAAGAGCAGTAAGTCACATCCAGAGAAATGAATGGATCTCTATGGGGCAATTACACTTTCTGGCTAAAACTATATTATCTGCAAAACAAATTCTGACCAGATGGCAGAATTATGCATCTAACAAATAGATCAATATCCAGAAACAACTCATATTGAATTTTGATCATTATTAATGAATGTTTTTTTGTTTTGTCTTCTTAATAATGTAATATATCATATTGCTAATGGTGTAGCTGAGGAGTTTCGCAGTAAATAGGTAGGCTACAAAAGTACTTCAGATCTCCCTAAACTAGGGGTGGGGATCTCTAGGCACCTCACGTTTCGATTACGATTCAGAGGGTAACGATTATCGATTTTATTTTTTTTACTTGGTTCTTTTTAAAGCAAAGTATTTATGATGACCCATAACGAACTTACTTCCACTTCCTATATTAATTTTATTAATAAAACAAATGGAAGTGATTTGATCATTGCAAAGAACCAACAGGAAAATAAATGTGTGCTGCAGCGTACTTGTAGCAAACTTCAGCATATTCTGAATCTCTAGGATTTAATAATAGACTTCTAATCAACATCCTCTTGTTATTTCCAATGAGCAATATAATCCTTCAGACAAAATAACATTTTGCTGTAGCAAATTCACAAACAGATTTCATTCAAAAATATAGAATTATGTACCAGCAGCTCTCATATAATGCTTGTGGACTTGCGCATATTCTGAATAATAGTAACATACAAAGCCTCTCTTATTTACAAATAAATAATAAAGAGTTATGACTTGAAATGTTTGCTGTATACCACATTAAAAAACAGCTTATACAAAAAAAGTGAATGAACATCTGCAGAGAGCAGTCAAAATGTAACATTTTGTGACTGGCATTGTACATATTGCAGGGCAGTATAACGTACGTATAACAGATTGGTTTACAGTATATTGATGTAAAACTAAATAGGCTACTGAAAGCAGCTTTCATACAAAAAATACTAAATAGGTAAGAATGAAATTGCCAATTTTCCATACGCTAGCTTTTAACGAAGAGGGTGCCGGTCGAATTTGGCGCTCAGCCATCATGCGTCTGTTAAAGGAACACTCCGACTTTTTGGGACTTTAGCTTATTCACAGTATCCCCCAGAGTTAGATAAGTCCATACATACCTTTTTCATTTCTGTGGGTTCTGTAAGTGTTATTTGACGCACCCACTGCTAGCCTAGCTTAGCACAAAGACTGGATGTAAATGGATAAGGTAGCATACTAATCCCAATAAGTGACAAAATAATGCAAACATTTTCCTATTTACATGTTGTGATCTGTATAGTCACAGCGTGTACAAATAACAAGGCTATATGAGACCGAGACCATTTTTAATTGTATAAATACTGGGAACTATATTCTCACTAGGCGTATGAGCACAGCTACTTGGGCGGAGTGATTAGCGCAGCACACGAGACGCCCTGTTGATGGTTCCGTAAACAAAACAAACGTGACTAACTAGCTAGTAGCGAACGTGACTCGTGATCATGGCTGACTTTGAGGAATTGTCAGAGGAATTTTACTGTGTATCAAACCAAGATCCAGAACCATATAGTTTTGAGCCAGAATACACAGACGAGGAGTTACAAACTTTGGAAGCTGTAAGACAAGATACAGCGAACACCCATGATTGTAAACTATACATTTACTATCTAGTAATTGCTGACTCTATTACTCCAACTCTGAGCGAACTCTCTGCTCCTCACCACAGGGCGTCTCGAGTGGTGCGCTAATCACTCCGCCGAAGTAGCTGTGCTCCTACGCCTAGTGAGAATATAGTTCCCAGTATTTATACGATTAAAAATGGTCTCTGTCTCATATAGCCTTGTTATTTGTACACGCTGTGACTATACAGATCACAACATGTAAATAGGAAAATGTTTGCATTATTTTGTCACTTATTGGGATTAGTATGCTACCTTATCCATTTACATCCAGTCTTTGTGCTAAGCTAGGCTAGCGGTGGGTGCGTCAAATAACACTTACAGAACGCACAGAAATGAAAAAGGTATGTATGGACTTATCTAACTCTGGGGGATACTGTGAATAAGCTAAAGTCCCAAAAAGTCGGAGTGTTCCTTTAAGTGTTAACTCTAAGCGGACGTGCAGTGCGCGTGCAGTCTGTGGCGTGCACATAACAGACTGCACGCGCACTGCACGTCCGCTTTTTGTGTTCCGTCAATATTACGTTATTAGGTAAAAAAAAATGTTTTTTTGAGAATCGATTTTTTGACATTTGTGAATCGATTCAGAATCGTCCACGTCCGCATCGCGATGCATCTAAGAATCGATTTTTTCTCTCACCCCTACCCAAAACACAGCATTAATGTAGGCTACAGATGAGAATTAAACAAAACAATTATATATTTGTATTATTAAATTTTTTTTTTTTTTTTCAAGTTCTTAAACAAGAGCAGCACGACAACTGTTTATCCACACCAATGTGCATTCTGGTCCAACCAAGTCTAACAAGGAAACACTGGCAATATGCGAGAGATCTCTTGAGATTCTTTGTGCTACAGTGCAGAGAACTGTGGAGAAGGTCAAGGTCAATGTCAAGTCTTTATTTTGCCAGAACGACCCACATCGCCTGGAATTCATTTTGGTGAATTGGCTCACACAAGACAATGCAACATAACATGTACAATAAAAACATGAAATCTAAACAGAGAACAGATACTTAAATTACTGCTAATGAATAGTAATAAAACTGATCAGACAAAGTGCTAGTGCGTTTAGTGACCCTGAGAAGGAGGATGTAGCTGTGTCTGTATAAGTAAAGTAGATATAGATTGTTGTTGTGAGTTGAGAGCCCATACAGCCTCACAGTAAGTGCTATTAGAGAAACGGATGGTTCTGGATCTTATACTTCCTAACCTTCTGCCTGATGGTAGAGGGATGAAAAGGGAATTAGCAGGGTGCGATGAATCTTTGAGTATTTTCTGACCAGTTTTGAGTAGACGGGTGTTATAAATGTCACAGATCTTAGGGAGGCCCAACCCAATTATTCTTGACGCAGTGCTAGCTACCCTATTCAGTGCAGACTTATCCTCCGCCGAGCAGCTACCCCACCATACAGTGATGGAGAAAGTGAGAATGCTCTCTTTCACAGCCCTGTAGAAGTGGAGCATTCCAGCCTTGGACACTTTCGCCCAGTCGCTGATGAGCTTTCCTTGTGTACAATGTCCAGCAGATGCTCACTATTTGATTTGATTTTTTTATTTATTTTTCTGGTAAATTTAACAATAAAATAATAAAATAACAATGAAATGACAATGATATAACCAAAAAAAAAGGAGTAGGCTGAAGCCGAGGCTTATATTTGCCTACCCTATTAAATCACATACCTGAAGAATCAGCATTATAAATTATAAACAAAAAAACAAACAAACAAAAAAAAACAGCATACATAATTATACAATACTGCACATACACTCTTTTTTTTTAATATTAACAAAATTTACATACTAACTGAATAATCATTAACAATTTTCTTTTTACATTTTGTTTTAAAGTTAAACAGAGAAGTACATAATTTCAAATCATCTTCTAGTAAATTCCATAATTTCACACCCATAACTGATACACATCTAGATTTAACATTAATTCTTTCTTTTCCACATTCAAACATAAACAGGCCTCTTAAATTAAATCTACCCTCTCTTAACTTAAATAATTTCTGAATACCAGATGGAAGACTTTTATTAAGTGCTCTATACATTATTTCCGCTATTTTTATATATACGATATCTGTAAATTTTAAGGTATTACTTTGAATAAATAGTTTATTAGTTGGTTCACGATATCCTACCTTATTAATAATTCTAATTGCTCTTTTTTGTAACTTAATTAACACAGCTATATCAGTTTTATTTGCATTTCCCCATATTTCTGAACAATATGACAAATAAGGCATTACTAATGAGGAATATATAATTCTCAAACCTATTTTATTTATTAAATCTTTTGTTTTATACAATATTCCTACAGATTTTGCTACCTTACTTCTGATGTATTCAATATGTGGTTTCCAACTAAGTTTATTATCTAAGATCACACCTACAAATTTTGTTTCATAGACTCTTTCAATTTCAACTCCATTTAGGTGTAATTTAACATTGCTATAAGTCCTATTACCAGAAAATATCATACATTTTGTTTTATTTTCATTTAAAGATAACATATAATATAACTTATTATAGTCAAACCACTTCTTTAACACAATTAATTATTTTTCTACCAATTGCAATAATTCATCCATATTATTTCCAGAACAAATAATATTTGTGTCATCGGCGAACATTATAAATTTCAACATTGTAGATACTGTAAAGATGTCATTTAAATAAAGAATAAACAATTTTGGTCCCAAAACTGAACCTTGAGGAAGGCCGCATGTTACTGTTTCTAAATCAGACTGTGTATTATTAATTTGTACATACTGAAATCTATTACTTAAATAACTCTTTAACCACTGATGTGTGACCCCTCGCAAACCATATTGTTCACATTTTTTCAACAATAAAGCATGATCAATAGTGTCAAATGCTTTACACAGATCAAATAAACACACCAACTGTATTGAGTTTTTGATCAACTGCAACTGCAACATGTTCAACAAGCTCCATCACAGCTAAGGATGTAGAGCAGTTGTTCTTAAATCCATATTGGTGCTCACTTAATACATCATATTTATTTAGAAAGGAGTCCAATCTGTTTATAAACAATTTTTCAAGTATTTTTGAAAACTGAGGTAACAGTGATATAGGTCTATAGTTAGTTAGTATTTGCTTATCGCCACCTTTATAAACTGGAAACACCTTTGCTATTTTCATTTTATCAGGAAAAATTCCAGTTAAAAAAGATCTATTACAAATATAGGTGAAAGGTTTAATAATACAATGGATGACTTCTTTAATAAAAGCCATATCAATATTATTGCAATCAGTAGACTTTTTATTTTTAAACTTACTTACTACTTCTAAGACATCACTATCACATACTCCTCCAAGAAACATTGTGTTAATATTATCAAATGTAGGACTAATATATTCCTTATTAAACTTTGGTAGCTCATTAGCCAAATTTGTACCAATATTAACAAAATACTGGTTAAAGGCATAAGCAATAGCCTCTTTATTTTCTAATGTTGTGTTGTTATGTTTGAAACACAATGAAAAATCTCTGTCTTTATGATTTTTCATTACGTTATTAATAATCCTCCAAGTACCCTTTATGTCATATCTGTATCTTTGCAATAGCTGGTCATAGTATTCCTTTTTTTGCTTCCTTAGTACTGATATTAATTTGTTTTTATATTTTTTATACTATTCCTCTTTTCCCTTGGTTGGACACTTAATAAAATCCATATAGAGCTTATTCTTCTTTTTACGTGACTTTTCTAAACTCTTTGTCATCCAAGGTAACGGCCTATTTTTTTGTTTCTGTTTACATTTTTTCAAAGGACAATGATTATCATAAATTTGGGTAAATATTTCCAAAAATGCATTATATGAATCATTAACATCTCCAACATAAACATTTTGCCAATTTTGATTTAATAATTCTATTTTCATAGCTTCTGTAGCTCCAGATAATTTTAATCTAACTAAATTAAAATTTTGTTGTTCCTTTCTTAAATGTAACTCATTCAACATATCCAACACAGTAAACACAGGCAAATGATCAGTAATATCTGTTACCAGAAGTCCACTTTTAGTTTTCACATTAAATGTGTTTATAAAAATATTATCAATCAATGAAGCACTATCTTTAGTTATTCGTGTTGGTTTCAATATTAATGGACAAAAACCCAAACTAAACATAGTATTAACAAATTCTGATGTTTTAGTATGCTCATTAGATTTCAATAAATCAATATTGAAATCTCCACAAACAAAGGTAAACTTTTCATTATGCCTCTCAAGCATCTCTGATATTATCTTACTGAACTTATCTATACAGGAACCTGGAGTCCGATAAACACAACTAATTAGCATATTTTTAGATCTGTTACCCTCAATTTCAACAGATAAGCATTCCATCAAATTATCAATAGAAAATGTCATATTAACAATAACTTTACATTTTAAATTAGACCTTACAAATAATGCAACACCACCTCCCCTTTTATTGTACCTATTCTGAACAAACATTTGGTATCCATCTAAACCATCCAACAGGCATTTTTCTTCACTGATCCAAGTTTCAGAAATCGCTATCACACTAAATTTCTCCTTAAAAGTTTGCAAGTAACTTTTAATTTAAAAAAAATTACTTTGCATACTCCTGCTATTGAAGTGAATCAGTGAAAAAAAACCCATCCCCACATTGAAACTTTCATCAGAATAATACTCACAGTCCAGTTGGAAATTATGGCAGAAATGGGTCTCTGGATCTATTTCATTTTCTACATCAAAAAATTTGTGATCTTCAAAATCAAAACACTTTAGGTGTCTATCACTCATGTCTGTGCAATCAGTCACCCTTCTTCATCTTTCATCTGTATTTATCCAGCTCAGAGACACAATTGATGGCTAAGACTTTAGCCTGCTCCAGTGGACCATTAAGTTTTATCATTGTTTTGCAGTTCCTGGTCCATGTAGCCTGTATTTTTTTCTCTTTCTTCAGAATCCTTGCTTGATGTGCAATCTCTGCATTCTTCTTGGTTAGATGTTCGTTCACAAACACATCTGTACCCTTTAGTTTTTTTGCAACTTTCAACAATTCAATTTTATATTTTCTACCCACAAATCGAATGATGATATTTGGTCTCTTATTCTGTTTTTGTAAACTTGCATTCTTTTTTTGTGGGATTGTATGACAAGCAGCTATAGTTTTTCTGTCCAATGAAATGTCTTTACTGCTGAAAAACTCAATGACTTGCTGCTCAAGTGAGAGTAGTTCACCTGGTGGTGCGTCCTCTCCTTCATTGTCCCCTGCTGTTATCCGTGCATAAGTGCGATGAGTAGTCTAAAGTCCAGATATCACCACATCATCCATTCTTGTGTACTGTTCCAGGTCCTCCACTCTTTTTTCCAACGCTTCTATCTTCTCATCCTTTTCTTTAATGATCGCTTTCAGTTGTTGTATATCTCCAATCAGACGCATTAGGCTTGTCTGTTGCTTTAGCACTTTACTAAGCTCCTCTGACATGACATTCAGTGACAGCTTAACTTCTTCCATATCTTTTGCCATACTTGGAGCCATTTTTGCTGATTGTTAGTTGCTGAGGCTTCAGGTAATTCAACAGGCCTTTTACTGGTTAGCCAAGCACATGTTGTAAAAAGAGTGCTTGGAGGGTCAAAACCACAGAAATAATGCTGCAAGTTCAAGCATTACTTGAACATCAATACGCAGATCATGAACAAACGCTTGGATGTCAAGTGATCTTTAGGATATTCAATAGATTGCAAAGCCGAACTGCTGAACTGCAAAGCCCTCCTAACCAGTAGCCATCTTTTGATGAGCATGACAGCATAACGCTATTTAACAAACATCTCACTATTGCAGATGTTTGGGGGATGGTGATGCGCGTGTGTGTGTGTGTGTGTGTGTGTGTGTGTGCACATTTAACTTTGTGCTTATAGTGTTGCTTCATCATTTCTGTGATTTTCATGACAAGTTATCGGTTTTATGGTCTAGTGGGGCATTATGGATCAAAACATCCGGAGTGTGACTTTAACAACATACAGCCAGATATTGCATTTATTTATTTATTTATTTATTTATTTATTTATTTATTTATTTATTCAAACCTTGTTTGGGGCTGTCCAATAGCACATAACTGTGACAAGCCTTTTTACATGTGCTTGATTGGAATAATAGCAGGGTAAACTTAGTGGCATGGGAGGCCAGAGCAAATAAATTTACCATTTTATCTAATAGTGAAAGAACAAATACGCTATTGAATTCCCACGATTTTTTCAATATAAAATAAAAATAGAGAAATGGATTAAGGCAGCCAGAATAGAGAAACGTCAAATTTACTGTCACTCCCTCGGCAGCGCTATTAGAAACACCAGTTACTGTTACTTTATTTATTTATTTAGTCATTTTATGTCAGGGCAGAATAACACAAGGTAGGCTATATTAAATGTATACATTACATTTTTTTAAAAATAAGAAAATATATAAACTGTATAAAGTTATATAGTTTTTAAATTCTCACTGAAAAAGCGAGGCAGAGTGTGGGGAGTGAATTTCGAGGGGGGACGGCGTTCCAGTTGAAAGAAAAACAAATGGTTATATATAGGCTATATATACATATATATATATATATATATATATATATATATATATATATATACAAATTGTCAGTGTTTGTGTTTTTGAGATATTAAATGCACCCAGTATATGTGAAAAATATGATAGAAATGAAAAATGTCTGCTTTTTCAACACGTCTCATCCTCTCTGGGGCACTGGAGAAATCTGTGGTCTGTGGAGCAGTTTAGCCAATTGCTGATTTAAGATATAAATGTTTGACATAAACTGTAGCCAATCAGCGAGCTCAAATCTAGTCAACTATGGGCGATTCTGTTAGTGCCCCAAGCTGCGCGCGCCTGCGCTCATGCGCGCCTATCTCCATCAGACAGCGTCTGTCGGCCTGGCTAGCTGGATGCGGTCATGCTAATGCCTTGTTTTGCTTTCCGTGATTACTTTTTAAAACAACGGGCACAGATCCAGCATGGACAGTTACCGGAGTGAGGGAAGTGAGTTCAATTTCTAATGCAAATGGAAAGTTTGTGCAATTTGTTTGTTTTTGTGTAAGAATGCCTCAGCCTTGTAATATGGCATTAAATAATTACTGACTTTTCACAGAGCACTGGTATCATGCAGTTTGTGTCAAATTGTGTTTGGGTGGTTAATAATGATTATTATTATAATTATTTTTATTTATATTGCGCCTTTCCAACGCCCAAGGTCGCTTTACAAAGATATGTAGTAAATGCAGAGGTTCTCAAACTGGGGTACGTGAGGTGACAGAAGGGGGTGCGGTAACAAAATGCTGAATTTTGCCGTTCCTTTAATACTGCCTCACCTTAAATTGAGATTTAAACTGAGCATGCATTTCTATCAGGTAAAATGCTGTAAATACATGACATCCGATCCGATCAAATTACCTCATCTTTTGCGGTCAAAACTTTCTGCGTTTAAGCAGCGTGTCGGCTATATGACAGGTCTCCTGCAGATTGCGCTGCCGTTCTCGACAATGTACATTACCTTTGTAAAAGTAGGTATTTAACACTTACTAGCATGAAGAACAAATATAGACACAGGCTGTGCATGGAGATCGATATAAGAGTCAAACTCTCTTCGATACAAACACACACCCTGTGTGAGTTCCTGTGTTTAATGATGATCACATTATATGAAGATCCACACGATTGCAAATGTCACATTGATTTTATACAACAGTTCAACAAACGAAATATTAATATTAAGTGATGTTCATTTTCAACACAGTTGTTTTTTACAACAAAATAATAGCTCCAAGGAAAGCCACAGCAGAACTGCAGCACACAGCAGTGTGTGTGAACGAATCATTAGAGTCAATGATTCAATGATTAATTCATAAATACAGCCACTTGCTTCATTACTGAATGACTCGATGACTCTCGATATTTTAATTTATTATTTAAAAGCATCACTTCGTTTTTACCATCATTGCGTATTTCTTTATTGAACATTTATTATGATCATTTATTATTTAAAGAATTATTTATTTTATAAAGGTATTTGTAAAGGTAAAAATGCACTGGAAAAATCGATTTAAGGGGGCAAATATTGTCCCTTACTGAAAAAGGTGTGAGTGAAGAGTGGGGGTACGCAGAAGGATGTTAAAAGCCTCATGGGGTTCAACTCTAAAAAGTTTGAGAACCACTGGGACTGGGTTAAAGAATAGAGCAAAATAAACATCAACATCAAAGCACAACACACACACCAAGGGCAGAAAGTAGGCCTAATATTCAGAGGTCACTAACAAAGTTAGGTTAAAGTCACAAACAAAGAGGGATTCAAACAAATAGCATATCAATAACAATGTAGAATTTACAGACTGTGAGCTGAAGAGTAATATTCAGACAAAAATGTGTTTTTGAAGGAGAGAAGGGTGGATGTTTGACGGATGTCGTGAGGAAGAGCATTTCCACAACCTCGCAGCCACTACGCTAAAAGACTCCCGTGGTTACCAGACTGTTGAAACCGACTGAATATGACACAGCCCCGCCGAAGATATTTTTCACCAGCCGCCACTGATATATATATATATATATATATATAGTGTGTGTGTGGACATTGTAACGATTAGGCCTACTATATTTTATCTACAATATAATAGCTACATAAACGTAGCACATTATATATATGATAATAAAAACTTATAGAGGGATATTGATATTTATCAGTGGCATTCTGTAAAATTGTCTGCGCTATGTCGTCTTTTGTTATTGGCCAATGCCTGCAGACTGCAGCCAATGGAAATGCTTCTCTATCAGTGCGCGTCTTTCTTACTGCTCTCAGAACTTCGCTTGAGGTACATAAATAATCTTGGATGATGAACTGTAATATTGTTTGAAAATCTGAATAGAAACCGTTACTTTAACAGATGTCATGACAGAAACTTTTGTATGGGTAAGCTGTATTAACGTATCTGAAATGATCCGGTCTAAAATGATTAAAAAAACGTCCATCTTAAAATTAACCGGTTGTTTTGTTCAAAAAGAGCTTTTCGGATTTCGAAATCTAATTTCTGTTACACGTATCGAGTGGAAAAACAAACAGTAACAGATCCAGAAACGCACACTGTAGGCCAATCCAGAAATACATGCGTGAGATGCACAAAACACACACAAATGGCGACACACGCTGGCCAAAACTGTAAATGTAATACAGGCCAATCATGTAATGATGATACCTTTTACAAACCAACTGCAAATGTGTTTAACAGTTACAAAGTGAAATCTATTAAATACAATCTACTGGTAATGTAATACTGTATGCAGGGCCGGTTCTAGACGAGGCCCTAGGCAAAACTCATGCCCACCCACCCCCCAATAAAAAACACATATGATTCCAAACCTTTTTATTTCTACAACATTTAATTTTAAATTTAGTATATTTTCACTTACACAGCACTACATAAGTTTGGACACATTACTATTTTCAATGTTTTTGAAAGAAGTCTCTTATGCTCATCAAGCCTGGATTTATCTGATCAAAAACACAGAAAAATAATATAGTGAAATATATTTAAAATTAAAAAAAATAATGGTTTTCTATACTTTAAAATCTGTGATGCAAAGCTGAATTTGGTGTCATGTGATCCTTCAGAAAACGTTATAATATTCTGATTTATTATCAAATGTTAGAAATGGTGCTTAATATTTATTTTATAACCTGTGATACTTTTTTTCAGGATTTTTTGATTATTTAAAAGTTGTTTTAAAAAAGTCTTCACTTTAACTTTTTATGTATTTAACACATCCTTGCTGAATATTCCTGTTTCTTTCTGTATTTTTGATCAAATAAATGCAGGCTTGTAGAGCATAATAAGAAACTTCTTTCAAAAACATTAAAAATAGTAATGGGTCCAGACTTTTACCGGTACTGTATGTACATATTAATCAAACTTTATCTAAGGTAATCTCTTTTTTGCTTTATGAAGATGTTTAATGTTGTTGTTATTTTGCTGTTTTATTCAATTTGTTTATTCAAGTAGATGAACATAAGTGCTTTATCATTTTTTTCATAGCTGCGGTATGGGCAGGATTTTCCCCTCCCATTTAATCAATATTGACTGCAAATATTGTCATATTATTAATATCAGTATCAGTATGATATTATGAGAGAGAGACGGGACAACGCATTATGTTTATTTATATTTACGTTTTGTTTTTATTTTTTGCAATAGCCGACCCCAGGGGGTTAAATGAAACACAAAATAAATATATATTTTTTCAAAATAGTGAATTTTGGGCCCAGTGAATTTTGCCCATTTCCACCACTGCATATAACGCTATAGCTCAAACTAACGCGATTGTTGTAAAGGTGTTTAAACAACAAAACACATCCACTTGCACATATTTGACAATCGGAATATCAGATATGTCATGCTATCCACAACTTTCCTGCGAGTCTTAATGGGCGTCGCCATGACACTCGACACTTCCTGTTGCCGGTATCTCAGTTCCGGTTTAGCGTAACGCTTAATGAAGCTTGTACACAAGGGATACTCGCGTTGCGGTACAAACCGGTGAAACTGATTACTGACAAGTAGTAATGCTGACAGATAAGCAATGGCTCCTTGTGGCTCAAAGACTGCAGTACAACTGTATATATTTTTCAGTGGTATGTTTATTGTTTTCAATAATTTGAAAATTAATTCAAGAATTAACTTGAATGTGCAGCAATTTGTACAAATAGAGAGTATGTAGGCCTACCCCAGCTAACAAAAATACGTCCCTAGAACGTCCCTGAACGTCCTCTGCGAACGTCCTCTGGACGTCTTCGTGTAGGGTTCTTTAAACGTTAGCAGGACGTCGGGGGGGGGGGGGGGACGTTCGCAGGACGTTGCGGGGGACTTTCGCAGGACGTTTGCAGGACCGCCGTGCGACGTCCCGAGGGACCTTCGTGGGACTTTTGGAAAACATTCGGGGACCTTTACAGAACGTTCGTTAGACGTCCTTTTAACATCCTTTTATCATTTTATTTTATTTTACTTCTGGCTAACCAAAGAAAACAGACTCGTTGTAAGGAACAAAGTATTTATTTGAACAATTGTGCTCTTTCCGTGTGTGTGTTTGTCTTCAAACGCGCTGGCAGCTGTGTGTGTCTCGGTCGGTCAGCTGTGGGGTTAGTCCGTTGGCAATTCTCCCCCCTGGCATCTAAAACAACAAAATTAACACATTCAGTAGTGTTATGATTTTATATGTCTATATATGAATATGTGAAATATAACGTCGTCTCATTTCAGCAACATTTAGCAGCTAACGTTAGTTTCGTAGTGTTAGCATAACGGTTAGCAGTGGTACACGGCGGACAACTTCAGCAAACGTTTTAAAAAGTCAAATTTTCATAATATGTAATGATGTATAGTGGTTACGATAACTAATGTATACTAATCTAAAAATTAAAAATTCCTTTTAGAAAGACGAAAGGGAAAACACAAGGCCGCGTCTGAGGAGGACCGTTAACTGTCACTACACAGCTGAGCGTTGCCATGGATACATGCTGCGTGGCATAATGAATGACATCACTCGCTTAGGTGCATTTGATCGTAACTTGCTGGTGTGTTATGGAAGGCATATTCTGCCAAAATTATAGTGTGTAGCTATATGACACTTTTTTTTGTTATTTGAAATGCAATGTAATGTGTAGCTATATGACACTTTTTTTGTTATCTGAAATGCAATGTGCTATCAGTCTTAAGTGCATTACAACGTTACAAAGTGGACCAAATGCGGACGTCCCCCGAAGGTCCGCTCGGGAACATTACAAAGCGGACCAAATGCGGACGTCCTCCGAACGTCTGCTCGGGAATGTTACAAAGCGGACCAAATTCGGACGTCCCCCGAAGGTCCGCTCGGGAACGTTACAAAGCGGACCAAATTCGGACGTCCCCCGAAGGTCCGCTCGGGAACGTTACAAAGCGGACCAAATGCGGACGTCCCCCGAAGGTCCGCTCGGGAACGTTACAAAGCGGACCAAATGCGGACGTCCTCCGAACGTCCGCTCGGGAACGTTACAAAGCGGACCAAATGCGGACGTCCTCCGAACGTCTGCTCGGGAATGTTACAAAGCGGACCAAATGCGGACGTCCCCCGAAGGTCCGCTCGGGAACGTTACAAAGCGGACCAAATGCGGACGTCCTCCGAACGTCCGCTCGGGAACGTTACAAAGCGGACCAAATGCGGACGTCCCCCGAAGGTCCGCTCGGGAACGTTACAAAGCGGACCAAATGCGGACGTCCCCCGAAGGTCCGCTCGGGAACGTTACAAAGCGGACCAAATGCGGACGTCCTCCGAACGTCCGCTCGGGAACGTTACAAAGCGGACCAAATTCGGACGTCCCCCGAAGGTCCGCTCGGGAACGTTACAAAGCGGACCAAATGCGGACGTCCCCCGAACGTCCGCTCGGGAACGTTACAAAGCGGACCAAATGCGGACGTCCTCCGAAGGTCCGCTCGGGAACGTTACAAAGCAGACCAAATGCAGACGTCCTCCGAACGTCCGTTCGGGAACGTTACAAAGCGGACCAAATGCGGACGTCCCCCGAAGGTCCGCTCGGGAACGTTACAAAGCGGACCAAATTCGTTCCGCTCGGGAACGTTACAAAGCGGACCAAATGCGGACGTCCCCCGAAGGTCCGCTCGGGAACGTTACAAAGCGGACCAAATGCGGACGTCCCCCGAAGGTCCGCTCTGGAACGTTACAAAGCGGACCAAATGCGGACGTCCTCCGAATGTCCGCTCGGGAACGTTACAAAGCGGACCAAATGTGGACGTCCTCCGAACGTCCGCTCGGGAACGTTACAAAGCGGACCAAATGCGGACGTCCCCCGAAGGTCCGCTCGGGAACGTTACAAAGCGGACCAAATGCGGACATCCCCCGAAGGTCCGCTCGGGAACGTTACAAAGCGGACCAAATGCGGACGTCCTCCGAAGGTCCGCTCGGGAACGTTACAAAGCGGACCAAATTCGGACGTCCCCCGAAGGTCCGCTCGGGAACGTTACAAAGCGGACCAAATGCGGACGTCCTCCGAACGTCCGTTCGGGAACGTTACAAAGCGGACCAAATGCGGACGTCCCCCGAAGGTCCGCTCGGGAACGTTACAAAGCGGACCAAATGCGGACGTCCTCCGAACGTCCGCTCGGGAACGTTACAAAGCGGACCAAATGCGGACGTCCCCCGAAGGTCCGCTCGGGAACGTTACAAAGCGGACCAAATGCGGACGTCCCCCGAAGGTCCGCTCGGGAACGTTACAAAGCGGACCAAATGCGGACGTCCCCCGAAGGTCCGCTCGGGAACGTTACAAAGCGGACCAAATGCGGACGTCCTCCGAACGTCCGCTCGGGAACGTTACAAAGCGGACCAAATTCGGACGTCCCCCGAAGGTCCGCTCGGGAACGTTACAAAGCGGACCAAATGCGGACGTCCCCCGAACGTCCGCTCGGGAACGTTACAAAGCGGACCAAATGCGGACGTCCTCCGAAGGTCCGCTCGGGAACGTTACAAAGCAGACCAAATGCAGACGTCCTCCGAACGTCCGTTCGGGAACGTTACAAAGCGGACCAAATGCGGACGTCCCCCGAAGGTCCGCTCGGGAACGTTACAAAGCGGACCAAATTCGTTCCGCTCGGGAACGTTACAAAGCGGACCAAATGCGGACGTCCCCCGAAGGTCCGCTCGGGAACGTTACAAAGCGGACCAAATGCGGACGTCCCCCGAAGGTCCGCTCTGGAACGTTACAAAGCGGACCAAATGCGGACGTCCTCCGAATGTCCGCTCGGGAACGTTACAAAGCGGACCAAATGTGGACGTCCTCCGAACGTCCGCTCGGGAACGTTACAAAGCGGACCAAATGCGGACGTCCCCCGAAGGTCCGCTCGGGAACGTTACAAAGCGGACCAAATGCGGACATCCCCCGAAGGTCCGCTCGGGAACGTTACAAAGCGGACCAAATGCGGACGTCCTCCGAAGGTCCGCTCGGGAACGTTACAAAGCGGACCAAATTCGGACGTCCCCCGAAGGTCCGCTCGGGAACGTTACAAAGCGGACCAAATGCGGACGTCCTCCGAACGTCCGTTCGGGAACGTTACAAAGCGGACCAAATGCGGACGTCCCCCGAAGGTCCGCTCGGGAACGTTACAAAGCGGACCAAATGCGGACGTCCTCCGAACGTCCGCTCGGGAACGTTACAAAGCGGACCAAATGCGGACGTCCCCCGAAGGTCCGCTCGGGAACGTTACAAAGCGGACCAAATGCGGACGTCCCCCGAAGGTCCGCTCGGGAACGTTACAAAGCGGACCAAATGCGGACGTCCTCCGAACGTCCGCTCGGGAACGTTACAAAGCGGACCAAATTCGGACGTCCCCCGAAGGTCCGCTCGGGAACGTTACAAAGCGGACCAAATGCGGACGTCCTCCGAACGTCCGCTTGGGAACGTTACAAAGCGGACCAAATGCGGACGTCCTCCGAACGTCCGCTCGGGAACGTTACAAAGCGGACCAAATGCGGACGTCCCCCGAAGGTCCGCTCGGGAACGTTACAAAGCGGACCAAATGCGGACGTCCCCCGAAGGTCCGCTCGGGAACGTTACAAAGCGGACCATTTAAATAAGAGCATTTAGTTTCATATTTGTTCAAATACTATAATGTATTTTTTTCCATCTATGTTGATCATGAAAAGTGAACACCATGATCATCTTCATCTTTGCAGCAGACACTGACAGAAAACACTAGTTTATTAATAAAAATCAATGCACGCGTGTCACTGGATTTACAAATGCACATCTTGCTTGTTGTTGCACACACACTCGGCACACATGATGTAGAAATAACGAGATATTGTGTTGAAATAACTATTAATAATAATAAATATTTAATAATATTTGATTGAATGCCGAATGTTGTGCTTGTTCAATTTAATAAAATTAATACTTTAATTGTGATCATTAAAATAATTGAATATTAAATATTAAGTGGCCAATTTTGCTTATTTATTAAAAGTATTTATATATATAATATATATAGCACCCCCTCAGCACACGTTAAAAAATTATCTGGCGCCGCCCCTGGTTATAACGGCCCACGTATTAAAAATGATTGGGTCTAAATTGGGCTCAGGCTCATAATTACAGTTAATGTGTCGGGCCGGGCTCGGACACAACGGGCTCAGGTAGGATCGGGCTTGGTTTTTTGGACCCGATCAAAGCTCTACTCCTCATTATCCAAGAAAATGGTTTGGGCTTGTTGAGGCTCTCTGATAGTGGTATCTTCAGGCTAATGTAAACCGGAAGTTCGTTACCGGCTTGTTCTATGTTGCCATAGCGATCACGGGAAAGGTCAGAGTTCGGGAAATTCGTGGATAGCTAACACATTTGTGAATATTTTGAATAAAAACAAGGGAAAAAGCAGATCATCAGTCATTCAGCGCTTTTGTGGTTGCGGTGTGTCACGTGACTAGCAATGACACGTCACCATGGAAACAATAAAGCGATACTTTCTAAATTAGTGGTTCTCAATGGGGGCGTTGGAAGCAAGAGTTTTGAAAGGGGGGCGTTCAGGTGTTAATGTTCACGAGTTTAAATATATATCGCAATTTTTTGCTCATTTACTTTTATTCATTTTAAGCAGTTAGTAATTTATTTAAGTGGTTGTCAGTGGTGATGTGTTTAAACACTTTAAGTGGGCTATTTAAAAAGTGTTAGGGCTATGTATATGTTAAATTATGTTGTAAAACATGCGCAGAGTGTGATGTCATAGTTTGTGTGCACGCGCGTCTATGGTGCGCAGCCGCTCTACTCCTGACCGCAGTCCACCGTGAGCGCTGGAGGCACTAGGCAGGGTTTCTGTGTTCATTTCTATTGCATTACGATTGAAAGCAGTGTCAATAATGTCAAAAATATGATGTGCAGTCGAGTTCGGGTGTGTGTGTATGCTGTTTAAATGAGTGTTCTCACCGATACGCCTGTTGTGAGTTTTGATGAGTTGTATCTTGACGACTTGATATTATTTCTTATTCAAAAGTGCCTTTTACAAACTTTTACATTTTTAGGCATTGACTTAGTTATTGTTAACTCTCAAGTAAGGAGAAAATGACAATTTGATGGATAATTTAAATATATCCTGCAATCACATGTTGGTAATGCATTCATCCCGCCGTGACCGTCACATCTAAACGGAAACACTGCTTGGGTAGTTTCAAAATATAAAAATAATTAATAATACAATAATAACTGAATTGTTCATATGTTTATTCTTGTTGGAAGATGTTTTTTACTGATTATGAACATAAATTAATCACAACAAACCAAATGAATTGTAATTGTATTAATTATAACATTGATGAAAACAAGCTGATACCAAGGTATTTTAGGCCTACAATTCTGACATTTTTTTTTTTTTTTTATCATAATTGTATTTATTTTTCCGAGAGTAAGGTTAAAGGGATACTTCACCTCTGGGAAGATGAATGTGTATTTAAAATAGGTCATTTAAGTAGAAGAAATGTGAAGAATTTTTTGAATTTGGAGCTTTCTAGACTGAGAAAAGCCAGAAAATGTATTTGTGTCTTATGTGGATGAAAGACAACAACTCCCAGAATGCACTTGCTTCGCTGCCTTAGGAGGCCACGCCTATCGGTAAGAGTGCGCAGTTGTTGAAAACAACAAAGCTAGCCTACGTGATGAGTTTGCGAGGAATTAATAGATCGTCCAAAATGTCCGGGATTCGGCTTTTGCGTTCTACAGTCGCCATTCATCATGTTTACTGTGGCGAGCAGGACGAGGCTGACGGCCGCGGGAGAACGGCGCGAGGCCGGTGGCGTCATTACTGAGACGCGCCGGGTCTCGCATCTCTCACGGAGGAGCGGGAATTTTTCTTAGCAATGGTAAAACGCACATCAACCGATCACTTGTTTAGCGTTCATGTAAACACTACATTAAAATTCACCAATCGGAATGAATTCAGTTAGATTGAAAGGTGTGCATGTAAACAATGAATGGCGACCGCAGAAAGCAAAAGCTGAATCCCGGACATTTTGAACGATCTCGCCCGCCGGACAAGTCCGGGAAAAGGAGGATGGTTACTTACTCAGCTTTCTCCTACTATTCAGCTTTCTCCACAGAACAAGAGCCTGCTAGCTTAGCTTCCAAAGAAAGGCTGACTGTGTGTACATTCTGTGAGTGAGATCCCACCCTGTATGGGCGGGCTGAAAACATGCGGAACAACGCCATCTACTGGCTGTAGTCTTTAGCCTCTGTCCAGAAAATCCTCCGATGACGCAAAATGACGATTTTTGCGTCATCGGAGGATTTTTTCCAGACAAAAAATACATAAATCTCTTGTCTCAGGGTCATATGAGGGTGGAAAGCATGGTAATTCGAAAATACTACAGGTTTTCTACTAATACAAAGCTTAATGCTAAATCCTGAAGTAACCCTTTAATGTAAGCAGCTTCTTGCAACACTCTCCTAAATGCGTAATGAAAGCTAAGTGCAAGGGTGTCACGGTTCATGAATTCACTGTCTCTCTCTCGTCTAACGTGCTGTTGTGTGTGTGTGTGTGTGTGTGTGTGTGTGTGTGTGTGTCTGTCTGTGGGCGTGGTCTCTGATCATCAGTGATCAGTAGCGCCAGCTGGTTTCAATTGTATGTCTCTATATAAGCTCAGTACTGGTGTCTCATGTTGTCAGATCGTTGTGGTTTCCCGGTGTGTTTCCCGTGCCTGTTCCTGTGTTTTCCTGTGCCGTTTTGGATCTTCCTGTCTTCGTCGTGTCTTCCTGGATTACCTGCACTCTTCACAAGATCATCGAGCACTTCATGAGGGATCACCACAGGATTACTGCACCAGCACCAGTTGCCCACCGAGGTCCCTGCGTCACCACACCACCAGCGTTTGTGTCCGCCCACCTGTCCCGCAGTGTTTGGCGTTCGTCTGTGTGCTGAGTTTCTGACCTTCTGTGTGTTTTTAATAAAGAGCGTTGTTGCATATACATCCTGTCTGTCATCCGTTACAGAACGATCTGACCAACTATGGATGTAGCAGGCGCCACGAGTTGGGACGAGTTTGCGACTCGAAGCATTGCGAGAATGGACACCCAGGAAGAGAGCATCGCCAACACAGGTCGGGCGGTGCAAGCGCTTGTGACGCAGGTGTCCGAGCTCACCCAACAACTCCAACAGCTAAGAGTTCCCACTGCGCCGCCCACACTGTCCGTTCAGCCCAATTTAAATATATATCGCAATTTTTTGCTCATTTACTTTTATTCATTTTAAGCAGTTAGTAATTTATTTAAGTGGTTGTCAGTAGCCACGTTTCCACTGTCGGGCCAGGGCCGGGCCAGGGCTTTAAACGGGCCGTGCCGGGCTAATAGCCTCGGGCCAATAGCACCGGGCATGCGTTTCCACTGTCGGGCCAGAAGCTCCACAGCGCTTCACTAAAACACGCCCGTAACACGCCTCTCTGGGACAACGTCACACTAACCCATCATTTCACCAACAAATGGAAGTTTTATCAGAAAACTAATCAGAAATCACTGGAAACAGCGTTGAAAACAAACACGATAAAAGCGGCCGTTTGCTAGCTTTTTTTGTTTGTTTGTTTAGCAGCTACTTGAATATTTAAAACCCAAGCATCGATATTTTACCACAGGTTTACAATAAAAAGTGATACATTGATCATAATGAATTAATTTATGTAAAAATTGCACATTAGTCACTCAGAAATAAATTACCGTTAGGTCTATTTCACAAAAGAAAAAGGACACACTTACTTTTTCAGTCGCGTCTGTTTCTTTATCTGGTAACTTAGTTACAGGACATATTTACATCACATTTAGAAAAAAATATAATTTCTACAAATATATGCCATACGACCTGAGGAGCTTTAGCACTCTCTCGACTCCCATACAGATATTTTCAGTCAGAGAAACAGAGGAAGCTCCCGAAAAAAAAAGTTACTTTATTTTATGATAGTCCGGTTTAAAGAGACGAGACGTAGGCTATGACAGATAAAATAAAAACATGACTGTGATAGCCTTTAAGATTGGTCTGATTTCTTCAAGCGTTTGCTATGTTGTTTTTTTTACTATGCATATCTTCAAGCGTTTACTATGTTTACTATGGTAACGGCTAGCGCGCATAGTCTTTTGCATCACAAACAGAAGGCATTCAAACATGAACGCGATTTAAATTATTTTATTTTTAAGTCTTAAATGCTGACAGAATCATCCGGCGCTGCCGTCTCCCAACGGTAAACTCCTCCTCTGTTGGTAACCACTCCTCTAGCCCGAGCTGGCCCGCTTTGGCCCAAGGTATTCGACGGGCCAGAAATCCTGGCCGTTGGCCCCGAGTAAGCCCCGATCAAGCCCCGGAAGTGACAGTGGAAACGCGACTGGCCCTGGCCCTGGCACGCACTAGCACGGTAATTGTATTTTATTGATGAAAACAAGCTGATACCAAGGTATTTTAGGCCTACAATTCTGACATAATTTTTTTTTAAAAATCATAATTGCATTTATTTTTCCGAGAGTAAGGTTAATGTAAGCAGCTTCTTGCAACACTCTCCTAAATGCGTAATGAAAGCTAAGTGCAAGGGTGTCACGGTTCATGAATTCACTGTCTCTCTCTCGTCTAACGTGCTGTTGTGTGTGTGTGTGTGTGTGTGTGTGTGTGTGTGTGTGTGTGTGTGTGTGTGTGTGTCTGTCTGTGGGCGTGGTCTCTGATCATCAGTGATCAGTAGCGCCAGCTGGTTTCAATTGTATGTCTCTATATAAGCTCAGTACTGGTGTCTCATGTTGTCAGATCGTTGCGGTTTCCCGGTGTGTTTCCCGTGCCTGTTCCTGTGTTTCCCTGTGCCGTTTTGGATCTTCCTGTCTTCGTCGTGTCTTCCTGGATTACCTGCACTCTTCACAAGATCATCAAGCACTTCACGAGGGATCACCACAGGATTACTGCACCAGCACCAGTTGCCCACCGAGGTCCCAGCGTTTGTGTCCGCCCACCTGTCCCGCAGTGTTTGGCGTTCGTCTGTGTGCTGAGTTTCTGACCTTCTGTGTGTTTTTAATAAAGAGCGTTGTTGCATATACATCCTGTCTGTCATCCGTTACAGAACGATCTGACCAACTATGGATGTAGCAGGCGCCACGAGTTGGGACGAGTTTGCGACTCGAAGCATTGCGAGAATGGACACCCAGGAAGAGAGCATCGCCAACACAGGTCGGGCGGTGCAAGCGCTTGTGACGCAGGTGTCCGAGCTCACCCAACAACTCCAACAGCTAAGAGTTCCCACTGCGCCGCCCACACTGTCCGTTCAGCCCAATCCACCAGGGCCGCCCCAGCAGCGCGAACCGAGACTACCGACACCAGAGGGATATTCAGGTGAACCGGAGTTTTGCAGAGCATTTTTGACCCGATGTTCTATGCACTTCATTACAGCCGCTGACGTTCAGTCAAGAACAGTCGAAGGTGGCATTCGTGCTGACGCTGTTGTTCGGTAAAGCGGCTCTCTGGGGAACGGCAGTGTGGGAGAATCAAGATCCATGCTGCGCCTCGTTCCACGCACTCTCCGAGGAGATGAAGAGGGTCTTCGATTGTGCGGTGGCGGGTAGGGAGGCGGCCAGACTACTCGCCGATCTCCGCCAAGGTAACGGCTCGGTGTCAGAATATTCCATCCGGTTCCGCACCCTAGCTGCAGAGTGCCGATGGAACGAGGAGGCGCAGTGGGATCGATTCCTGCATGGGTTGGCTGACCGTGTCCAGAGGGAGATTTATATGCTGGACCTTCCACGCAGTCTGAATGGACTTATTGAGTTGGCGTTGCGAGTGGATGCTCGGCTGAGCAGAATGGGTCGCTTCCAACAGAACCTTCCGTTTCGCGGTTTGGAGAACCCGCGCTCTGAGAACCTGGACACGGTCAGTCCCGTTTGTGATCCCGAGCCCATGCAGGTGGGTAGAGCTCGGCTTTCACGGGAGGAGAGAGAACGGCGGAGGTCCCAAGGACTGTGTCTATACTGCGGGAAGGCGGGTCACTTCATCCACTCGTGCCCGTTAAAAGATCAAGCCCGGTAGTAACAATGAGGCTACTATCGGGTGGGATCTCCGCCGAGAAGACCTCATCATCACCATCATCAGCTACTCTCCTTCCGGTAAGACTAAGGTGGGCAACCCACACACAAGACACCAAGGGTTTACTGAATTCGGGGGCAGAAGGTAATTTTATGGACTCAGAACTGGCTCACCATCTTCACATCCCGGTTTCCCCTCTTCCATACAAGATCTCTGTCAAGGCTCTAAATGGACAACAACTTCCTGACATTTCACACACCACTGAACCTATCACTCTCATCACGTCTGGTAACCACACAGAGACAATATCATTCCTCCTCATGAACTCACCTCTCGCACCCATCGTACTCGGTCATCCCTGGCTCACTTTACATAATCCCAGAGTCGATTGGGGTCACAATTCTGTTTCTATGTGGAGTAATACGTGTCATGAGTCATGTCTTGTGTCTGCGTGTTCGTCTGTACCTGTGTCTGTATTCCAGGAGGAGGCGGTGAATTTGTCTAACGTGCCCGGGGAGTACCAGGACCTGAGAGAAGTGTTCAGTAAGTCTCGTGCTGCTTCTCTCCCTCCACATCGTCCCTATGACTGTGCCATAGACTTAGTGCCAGGTGAGTCTCCGCCTAAAGGCAAGTTATATTCACTTTCTGTTCCAGAAAGGGAGGCTATGGAGAAATATATTTCTGATTCTCTAGCATCCAAATTCATTAGACCTTCCTCATCTCCAGCGGGGGCGGGGTTCTTTTTTGTGGGGAAAAAGGATGGATCTCTGCGACCGTGCATTGATTACCGAGGGTTGAACAACATCACGGTAAAGAATACTTATCCTTTACCGCTGATGTCTTCAGCCTTCGAGCGGTTACAGGGAGCATCCATCTTCACAAAATTGGATTTACGTAACGCTTATCATTTGGTTCGCATAAGGAAGGGCGATGAATGGAAGACCGCGTTCAATACCCCCAGGGGGCACTTTGAATACTTGGTCATGCCCTTCGGGCTGTCCAACTCCCCAGCGGTCTTCCAGGCACTCGTCAATGACGTGCTGAGAGATATGGTTGACCAGTTCATATATGTCTACCTGGATGACATATTGATTTTTTCGTCTTCTCTCCAGGAACACGTTCAGCACGTCAGACGAGTGCTTCAGAGGTTGCTAGAGAATGGGCTTTTTGTCAAGGCGGAGAAATGCGTTTTTCATGCACAGTCTGTTCCTTTTCTAGGGTACATCGTCTCGTCTGAGGGAGTGCGTATGGATCCTGACAAGGTTAAGGCTGTGATAGATTGGCCAAGTCCAGATTCCCGTAAGGCCCTACAGAGGTTTCTGGGGTTTTCCAATTTTTAGCGGCGTTTTATTCGCAATTTCAGCCAACTAGCCGCGCCTCTGACTGCCTTGACCTCCCCCAGAACGACGTTCAGGTGGTCCGATACAGCGGAAGCTGTATTCGCCAAACTTAAGAGCCACTTCGTTTCGGCTCCCATCCTCGTTGCCCCTGATCCATCACGTCAGTTCGTGGTGGAGGTCGACGCGTCAGAGGTGGGGGTAGGAGCAGTTCTTTCCCAACGTTCTTCCACAGACGACAAGATACATCCTTGCGCGTTTTTGTCTCCTCGTTTATCACCTGCCGAACGTAACTATGACATTGGTAATAGAGAATTGTTGGCAGTCAAGTTAGCGCTGGAGGAGTGGCGTCACTGGTTAGAAGGGTCAGGGGTACCTTTTATCGTATGGACCGATCATAAGAACCTAGAATATATCAGAACCGCCAAAAGACTCAACTCTAGGCAGGCTCGGTGGGCACTTTTTTCCGGACGTTTTGATTTTTCCGCCCGGGTTCCAAAAACATCAAACCCGATTCCTTATCTCGTATTTTTGACCAATCCGAACGCCCGTCTACTCCTGAGTGTATTTTACCCGAGACATTAGTGGTCTCCACTCTCAGATGGGAGATTGAATCGAAGGTCATGAAGGCCTTAGAAGGGGTAACGCCTCCGCCCGATTGCCCACCGAATCGTTTTTTTTGTGCCAGAGGGGTGTCGGTCCGACGTCATTCAGTGGGGTCATTGTTCCAGCATAGCATGTCATCAGGCCCGTCGCGACAAGGCAGGCAAACCAAGCAATTGCTTGGGGCCCCGAGCTGGCCTGGGGCCCCAAGACAACGACTGGTTAAGAATAAAATGCAATGACAAACTGTGTGAGCGCCCCTTTGATAGTCAATGCAGTAAAGTGCAATGACACTGTTATCGACACCTACCTCAAGGGGGCCCCCCTCAGTAGTCGCTGACAGCAGCTAGCCAATCACGTGATCTCTGCTGCCGGCAAAATACAAAAACTCCTCGGCAGTCATCATGAAGCGGAATTATGCTTCAGGAAGCCAGAAAATAATGAAGAGAAAGGAAGAGGAGGATAAGAAAAAAACAAGATAGTGGTAAGTAGGGGTGTAATGATACACGTATTCGTATTGAACCGTTCGGTACGAGGCTTTCGGTTCGGTGTTCGGTACGCGTTTTCAAACCGATCGGTTCGTTGGATCATTTTTCCTGCCGACCAAAATTTAGTTATTTCAAATGTAGGCGCGTTGCGCGTGGCAAGCGCGCTCATAATGTAGAGACGCCGGCGCGACCACAACATTGCCCAACATCAAATGGCAAATGTAATGTAAGCGGAACGAAACTGAGCTACTCGCTATTATTGTGTGGTTGACGGACCGTTGTTTATCAGTTTGGACCAGAGCAGCGCGAGCCGATCGTGATCATGAGACAGCTGTTACTAATAAGAGATCCAGTAAAGAAAGCATTTGAATTCGCCACTGAAGTAATAACATCGCTGCGAGATCTAGTGAGAAACATTCACATAGTTTGGCAGGAATAGTAGGCTATAATGCCTTCAAGTAACATTACGTCGGTTTTATTTTGACATTATGAATACAATGCAAATGTTAACCTTAACTAAAATAAACATTTGTTTATAACTACTACAATACATAAATACAATTACATAAAATTTTTTCCAAGGAGCTGTTTTGTTTTATATGCTCCTAAGAAGAGTCAATTATAGCTCCAGAATTGCTCAAAGTAAAAAGAAATCATATTTTATGATGCTAGTTTTAATTAAAAAAAGAAGACAAATAAATAAATCAAGGAAATTGGCATTTCTTTCTTTTTGCTGTATCGAAAACATACCAAACCGTAACACATGAGTATCGTATTGAACCGAACCGTGAATTTTGTTACACCCCTAAAGATAGTGGTAGGCCTAAGTGATAAATTACACTGGATAAAATAGCTCCACTTGTCTTGTACAAATGGTGTAATTTTTCAGCAGGTAGGTTAGAAAAAATATGTTTATGTTAGCTACCTGCCTGACGGCAAATGCTGCTTGTAACAAACAGTTAGTGCAACTTTTTTTTTTTCGAACGGACGGAATATGGTTACAGATTATATTATGTTTTTTTTTGGGGGGGGGGCCTCCATGGCCATTTTGCTTGGGGCCCCCAAATTCCTTCAAACGGCCCTGCATGTCATCCAGGGGTAAATCGCACCAGTTTTTTGGTGAGGCAACGATTCTGGTGGCCATTAATGGCTCGCGACATCCGCAGTTTTGTTTTGGCTTGCTCAGTTTGTGCCACTGGTAAGACCTCCAATCGACCCCCGGATGGGTTACTCCAACCGCTGTCTGTCCCTTCGAGACCCTGGTCCCACATTGCGCTAGATTTTATTACCACCCTCCCGCCCTCCCAGGGCAAGATGGTCGTTTTGACTGTCGTGGACCGGTTCTCGAAGGCGGCTCATTTTATTCCCTTGCCCAAATTACCCTCAGCCAAGGAGACAGCGGTAACTGTCATAGATCACGTCTTTCGCTTACATAGCCTCCCGATGGACGTGGTTTCCGACAGGGGGCCCCAATTTGTGTCCAAATTTTGGTAGGAATTTTGTAAGTCACTGGGGGCGACTGTCAGTCTCTCTTCGGGGTTTCATCCTCAAAGCAATGGTCAAACGGAGAGAGCCAACCAAGATCTGGAGAGAGTGTTGCGATTTGGTTTCCAAGAATCCTTCCTCCTGGAGCCAACAACTCTCTATGGTGGAGTACGCCCACAATTCATTATCAGTGTCATCCACGGGCCTCACTCCGTTTGAATGTAGTTTAGGTTACCAGCCACCAGTTTTTGCTAGTACGGAATCCGAAGTCGCGGTCCCCTCCGCTCACGCCTTCGTCCAGAGGTGTCGCCACACTTGGACTAGAGCCCGTGAGACTCTTCTCCAAGTGGGGGCGCGCACCAAGGCTAAGGCTGATCGCCACCGGTCGAAGCCTCCCGTATACGTCGTTGGTCAAAAAGTGTGGCTTTCAACCAAGAACATTCCTCTCCGCTCCGTTTCTAATAAACTTGCTCCCAAATTCATCGGCCCGTTTCCTGTCACCAAGATCATTTGTCCGGTGGCAGTCCGACTCAAACTTCCTCCTGCGTACAGGAGAATTCATCCCGCCTTTCATGTGTCAAAGATTAAACCTGTTTTGGGCACACATAAATCCGCCAGTCCCGGTTCCCCCCCCTCCCGCCGCGTCTCGTAGATGGGGAACCAACTTATTCGGTTAACCGTATTCTGGACTCGAGAAGGAGGGGACGCGGATTTCAGTACCTGGTGGACTGGGAAGGTTACGGTCCGGAGGAGAGAAGTTG